>NC_091138.1:8252425-8606800 GCF_041381155.1 Argopecten irradians | reverse complement strand
ACAGGAGAAGGCCCAGGGCCACGGTACTACACACCTGTACACCCGTGAAGTAGCTCTGCGATACTGAAAACAGAAAAAAACCCACTTAGGTTTTTTCTTTAAGCTTCACACCTTGAACTGTTTCCCCCCTGTGTCACTATTCACCCTGTCCCCTTAGTGTCACAATTTACTCAGATTTGATACAAAAAGCTTTCCCTTATCACTAATTTAGTAAAATCTTAATACCGACAATCACCAGATTGTATTTGTTGCGTTCGGTTTGGTTGGCTTATGATATTTATGTCCTGTGAACAGTCAGGGGCCTCCCATGTATGTGGTGTGTGAAGTGCGAGGGGTGTGTTTTGTTCGTTATATGTAGTGTATTTATGTATATATAAAGATGGATATCAATATAATGAAGTAAAGAAAGTAGGTGGAGTTTTAAATAAACGTGAGGAGACATGTCTGTACAGATTCTGGGGACGAAACGTCCTAACAGGCATGAGTGTGTGTCCACCAAAGGTCGACCAAACTTGTGTATATTTGTATTTGTGAGGTATCTGTAGAATAACATACTCGAGTCTGTGGTGATCTTTACACATTAGCTAATCCTCGGACATTATTGGAGGTCATCATACCCTGCCCAGTATTATAACATAATCTCTTGTATCAACTTTTATCTAACTTCCAACTATACTATACACCTGTACGTTGTTTACAGGCACCATTTAATGTACGCATACAAACAGTATATACAAAACACAGCAATGATATATACAAATTACCTGTATTTAATGATAAATCATAACACTAAAAAATAATTTCATTAATACAGTTATGATTCCATGAGCAATATTCATTCTGTCGCTAAACCTTTGTACGCTTACTCGTGTGCAAGAGAGACACGTAACATTATCGATATTTTAAACTTATTGTGCACAAAAAATGAATTTTTATGTATACACCAGTCATTGAAATGAAGCAACATATTATATACTAAAGTTATTTAACTTTTAAAGTCCTGACTACAGTTTCTGTCTGAAGTACATTACCCATTGCAAAAGATTAGCTGCGCAGTTTGACGAATGAGACTAAAAACTGAGCAGTGGTAGTCGCCTTAAAATTATTATCAATATATTGGTGTGGAAAAGAATTTGCTGGCAATTATTGTCCTATATATATTATTTCACAATCAATGCATTAATATATATATCTTTTTTTATTAGGACAGTAAACAGAGCACATTGATCTCTAGAAACTGACGGAGTTCAAATTATTGATGTTATTCATTTTTTGGGAATTGAAAACCAAACATGCGTTAATCTGTTCTTTTCAGCGATCTGGCCTAGCTAGATAGTACCACTAAAGAATATGTTGTGTAAATACTGTTTTGTTCATGATGCAGTTTTATAAAGGCGCCTGTGTCTGTGTCCATCGTTCCGATTTCTGAAATATTAGTGGGCGTATTTCTGTAAACATACCTGGCTATGTCGGAGACTTAATTATACAATAACCACAAAGTACCTACCTGACCAGGTATCTATAGATAGATGGGTTAATAAATGTCCGGAGTCAGGCCGGAATGGCCCGCAACAAAGAAATCGAGATGACCTCAGCTGATACTGTTACGATAATATCAAAGGCTGTCGATCACTTTACAATTCCAGTATGGCTGAAAACTATGGCTACCTGTATGTGATGTTATCAAAGGAACGCTGGCTTGTACCTAAATACGGTAAGGGACAGGGATAATGTTTCGTTTGATGTTTGAATTCTCCTTCACGCCTACTCACAGAGAAGAATGTACGTAATCCAAGATGGCTGTGTTCCATTCACAGTATGATATACGGCTTTATCCTTATTTAAAAATTAAATCGGTACCTGACATATGATAGGACATTTGTTACGGTAGGAGTACGGAAAAAAGATCATTATACCTAACACATTTGTGGGAAAATATTAAAGTTGTTGACGCCAAGCGACAATTGTACAGAAACATGTGCATCAGAAACAAAACAATACTAAACTTTGAAATGATACTGCTTTACAGTTAAAGGAAAGCAAGGATATTGTACAGAAATTTCTTCCCACAGATTTACAGAACATCGATTAACATTGTAATAACAAATAACACAGTTTATTAACTTAAAAGGACTTCAGACGCAACAAGTTGGCAATTTATAATCTCAAAATTTACTGCACTGATACGATTCACTGATCTAAAGGTTTTTAAATCTTGAAAAAGTCGTCGTATGTTAATATAACTCAATGTAAATCTGAAATTGCTGTACAATACATTATATGTTCAATAGAAACATATCAATGGCCGTCACCAGGTACGCAGCAATGCAGAATAGCTAGAATAAGTACGATTTTACTGCCATTTAATGTTTCCCTATTGAAACCTTATCCCAGATCGTTTATTTTGTTTTATTGTGAGACAGCCTGTGTCAATGGGAGTGCATTCTAGGTATCAACCTAACGTCATCAAACAAGTCAGGTAAATAACCGGCAGGGGAGCTGCGGGGAGTATTTGACACTCGATACGTTTTAATCAAGTTCATTCCCTCCAGTGGACAGAAAACCGACAAGATTAATAGGCAGTTTTATATTGATCGGTAATTGGTTGCGCATGCGTCATTTCCATGTTTACAAATGAAGCTGGTTTAGGTACAGATGCTGCTGTCTGCTAGTAAAAACACACCATACTCGTGTCATCCTGTCATACAAATACCACAACACTAAATGTGATTCACAAAATAAATGTAGGATTTAAAGCCTTACCCTGTTTATCAACAAATGATAATAAACCTGTGTGTAATATAACGTGCCCACTGGCCTTACCTATGGCGGTGGCGTTGTAATCAGCGATGCTACTGTGTTCCCTGTAGCTGTAAACTGAACAGTTTCGGACGGCTGCGATGCCACTTTTACAGTCCAACAGGTACCATATTCCGATATACGCTCCGTCTCCAATCACAAACCACCACGGCAGGACAAAACCTGCTACTTGAAAAAACAATCCAATGAAAGTTAAAGTGGCTGCTGCCAGTAATATCCCCGGCCAGCTGGCCATAATTCTGTCTGTCCGTAACGTCCGAAATGTAGCAGGTGTCCGTCCGAATCGCCAGTCAGGGACGTTAACCTCTCGGCTGTATGACTGACAAAGGTTCGAAATTCAGATTGAAAATGTGACTTGACATGTGTGTGTATAGGAGAGACACGCCCTACCTACACACACATTATAAGTTAGAGTGAGTAAGGAAGCCGCTTCGTCGCCGATGCGTGAACGTCGCTGGTGATATCGTGACCCGCGGTCTTTTACCTGGCCAGGTAACGCATTCTTTATCTCTCGCAGTTACTTTAGGTGGAGAGTTTCTTCAGCACTGCGGATACTTCACAATCACCAGACATCGTGTGAGGAATATTTACCGACTTGAATTAGGATTTAAATAACACCATGGACGACTTACAATTAGTACGTGTGTGTGCATTAACCTCTAGGTATATATAGACACGGCTTTTGTAGTGTAATATGCTTCCAGGTTTCACTAAATAGAGTCGGTAAAGGTCGAGGACAGGTCAACAGCAAATTTACATATCACAAGAATAAAGAAACAAAGGCTTAGTTTACCGATACGTTTTCTCAAGTCCAATATCATAAAGACGAAACCCTATCTACTTCTAGTATATGTATTCTCACTTGTTTGACGTCCAGGATATAACTATTTGGGTTTCTAAAAATACAATTTACCACATTATCCGTAAATATTTTACATAGTTACACCTGTGGAATTAAAGTAAGCAGGTGAGTACACGGACAGTACATGTATTGCAATACACGATCTCGTTTATTATTTATTACTGTAATTATAGATAGAAGTCACTTTTGTAAGATATGCATAAACAATTCTTGTCAACATCGATAGAGACGCTTTTTTACATTCATTACGAAGAAGTCTATGGGACAACTGTTATTTCACGACTTGAATTGCTTGACTTGAGCCGAATCGCACTTTACAACCGACGCTTTGTAATGTTCGCCACATGCACAGACTTTCTCAGTGACTTTAGACATTATGTATTGTTACAAATGATGCAGCCGACCGCACGTCAAAAGATCGATCACAGATTGGCCTTAATCACGTATGTTTAGGCTTCGTTTGGCAGTCTATGTGCATACAGTTATTGCTATGTGTAATGGCCTCGAGAACATAGTTGGCAGTTGGTATAACAACATAATATTTTATTTTTACCTTACAAACTAACATTGTTTTGTCTGTTATGTAAAGGACGGCTGTATCTTCACGGAAATGATTAGAGATGCTCTTATCTGCAGTACATCGTATCTACAACAACATACGAATGTATCATTATAAGGCCAACAATGTGTTTCTATAGACTAAAAATTCCCATTCTGACGTGGATGCAAATATGAAAATAGATTCGTTTTCATTTTTTATACTTTTTTTTACATCCAGTTTAGCTAAGAATTAATGCAAAGGCGTATGCTTCAATGATGACTACATAAACATTTCTTTGGCTATACCCGTTGTTAAGGTAACTATTAATGCATGACCATAACTGCCTATGTTTGTTTATGTTATAAATCCTTTCGCTCAGGATTACATACAAACGACGATTTATCTGGTTAATATATTAATAACAATCCATCTTACGAAAAGTGAACATTTATTTACGGCTTCGCCTGCTTTTCTTGTCAACTCTACCTCCATACTACTGAAGCAATGTATATCTGTCAATTGTCCACATTCAATCATTAAGCAAGTGCAACTCTGTCTCAACGATGAAATGTGCTAGGATAGGGCTTCGCAAACGAAAAATGTCTTGTTAGTGTTTACGTAGGTCACTGCCAGATCTAAAACCCATTACATCCATACGACTTTTATTGTAATACTGTATACGACATATCATGTGATTTGGTATTTACCTTGTTTATAGAAGATATGATACGAGATGTTGCGTTCCTGAACTGATTTATCTGTTCATCCCGCAAATTGACAACCATGTCGTTTTAAGAATTTGCAGTTTTTAGACGTTTGTTAAAAGTAAAAACTGCAACAAAATAACACAACACATAGATATTAGCCTTGCAATACGTAGTGCAAAACAGATGTACCTCACGTTGACTAATGCATATGTGTTTTCTTACATCATTGTGTCAGGTCAACAATATATTATATTTGACGTTCGACAGACTAATTCGCACGGATAAAAGCGACTTTGAAATTCAGGCTGCACCATATGATTATTCGTCCTTCTAGGACTAGTCAAGATGTTAAACATTCTTTACACAACTGGTAGAAGTATCGATGTCAGAGATAAAATCTAGGGCAGTCTCGCCATTCCGCAGAGTTACTGAAATATGTACTTCAGAAGTATAGACATTTAACATGACCCGTAATTATAATAGATATACCTTGTCGCATCAGTATGCATTTCTTTTCCTACATCTTTACGTGTTTTCTAAACATGAATAGAACATATTTATAGAGAACGTATGTTTGTGATGAAAGAAAGGTTTTTACAAGAGGAATTATCGACTCCGCGGATGCCATTTTAAAATTTACTTTTACTGTATTGGGCATTCATTCCTTTACGGTTTAGAGTACACTGTCTATTATAAAAGGCAACACCTTGGTAATAAAGACTCCTTTAAAATGTTAGTTGGTTGATCTTGCCTTTTAAGACGACTAACTAGTCTGCTGATAATGACGTTTACTCAACAGAAATCCTGTCTGATAGGTAATTATAATATGATCAATTTGATATAAAGATAAATATGGTACAATTCGTGTTTTAGAAAAAAAGTATTAATTGTCAAAATATAAGAGTTGTTTACCGCAATATTTTGGCTTAAGGATTTCCTGTTTTATTATTAGGTATGTTTAAATAACAGTAACATTAGATTGGATTCCACTTAATATGGGATGACTTTTCTCATTTAAATCAAGAAATTAAAAAATATTTCAAAATATTGATTATTCAAATATTATACTACATTTTAAATTATGTAAAATAATGAAACAAATAAATCACCACCCTAAGCACTGTTAGGTTGATTGACGTCCTATTAGGATGTTGATAACTTTAGAATAGTGAAACAAGATACTGTTTTGAAAAAGTAAAATATACTGGATATAACTAAGGAGTATGACTAAACGTTTATAATCATCGGTAATTTTAGTTTCGTTAGATTTAGTTTACTCAGCGCTGTGTGATTGCTGCCAAGTGTGTAACAGTAAAAGCCGACTACATCAGGGATACTTCTGGTAATGTCCTCTGGTTAGACACAAAAATGTCTATACATTTGGTAGTTTCTGAACTGCTTAGTCCTCAACATAAAAGGAGTGAGGCGACTGGTTAGCCGGTTGTCGCTGTAATATCATTAGATAGGATATACTTTTAGCATCATCCCTCTCTTCTATTTTTACTTATGCGTGTATTTCTATCATGAATTGAGTTTTATTATCAATACATGTTCCCTCATAATTTCCATTAAGTTAAGATAATGAGTTATTCTGTCGGAAATTGTGTTATTTTGTTAACATCGCCTCTTGCCGAAGCATCGAGACGAGGAGACGATAATTTAATAACAAATCAGGACACGAGAGGAGTTTTAAAAAATTTTTTATAAGATATTGATCCGAGTACAATGTGTTCCATTTAGATAAATGCAAAAAACTCTTGGTTTATACTGGCTCGTTTGAACTTGTACTCGGATTCACACATATAGATGACGTCATTCCTCACTCCGAATCACACAAATATATGCCGCCATTCCTCCTTCGCTAATAAACAATTGAAATTGCACAGACACAAGACACTAGTATTTTTAACGACATAAGGAATCCCATGTACACAATAACGACACGTTTGTGTCCTTAGATATAGGGTTTAAGTTGTTCACACGTCCTTTACCATATTAAATCGTGTGGAACAAACGGCACAGTAACCCAGCAAACCGCACAGACACCTCGCGCCTCATCAACTCAGCACATAACAAATGGAATTCATAACGTTTACATAACGAAAACGCGACAGACATCATCTTCTATGCAGTTGTGTTGAGATTTGGCACTTATAAACATTCCTTTGGATTTTTGTATTGATATCTTAAAGCACTAACCATTATATATGATCACAGGTACTTATATATATATTGGTTTCCTATTATTACTACAGCTTAAATGTTAAAAAAATGTTTAAAAAAAATTACGTCATTCGTTCTTTTACATTAATATATACACTATGAGCATGCTTTCTGAAGCTGTGTAGTATTCACAACGAAAATGCAGCGAAATAGGAAACTAGATTGTGCTTATGATACAGATTGTTCGAAATCATCTTCAAATCTAAATATTCGATATATACGTCAAGCAAACAACGCTGTTCCGGAAGTATTACTTTCTTGATGCTGATCATTAAAAATTTTACTTATTTGCTGTATGCTAAAGCATGTGAACACGTAGGCACAATCTTATATTGTATGACGAAAATATTCCCAAACTCCTATTAAGTATACTTTTTGCAGTCATTGGTATACGGATCATAATAAACGTACACTCTCTTACAATGTAGTATGCAAATTAGATGTTACTGTCAGTATCTCTTTGCTGCCACCGGTCTGTACATGTTAGTGGGCTGCGCGTACTGATTCGGTTGGGATCTCTTTTCGTAGCCTTGATTCGGGTAACCATAGTTATCATATCCCTGTTTGTTACCTGGGTTACCATAGCCACCCGTGTACCCTGTCTGGGTCATCGGTGTGCCCAGGTAACCGTCGTCATCATCATCGTCTTTCATGTATGAGTTCCATGTACACAGTGCTATGGCAAGTGTGATGGCCGCCACAAACGTGATGAAACATCCGAGACCGGACGCTAAGGCCGAATAGGGGAAGGTCGTGGCTGACAAAGTCTCCACCAGGTAGCTACCAAGGTATATATATGCTATGCCAAACAGTGCCAGGGCTGGACAAACCAGAAGGGCTGTTAACAGAAAACATACATTAAATATCGACAATTACCTATAAGGAAACATGTTATGTAACTCATCCATTATAGTGTAGTTTATGTTTTACTCAATGTATTTTTCAGAAATTAAGTATAGTCAAAGTCCTAATACAGAACATCGTGTCATGTTTTATATTGTGCAGCATTCTTCCTAATGTGGCATGAACATAAACGATAAACGACATATCCTGTTCCCACACCAAACCGATGTGACACTAACATACCGGAAGTCTGTGCATATATACCCATTTCCCTTTTTATTTATAAAGACTTTTAATGTTCTATGATGTAGTTCATGTACTATGCAATTTCTGTATGATGATCGAAACCCGAGCATAAACGGCTATTGTTAGACTATAATCCTAACTATTGTTTGTGTTCAACATTCCTAGAAGACAAAGAAACAACAAAATACAACCTAGGACATTCATGTGTATACCTACCTCACAAAACCAATTCTATAAACCTATTTGGAAAAACATTGTCAAATGACATAATAATATAGACATATATCCGGCAAACATTTCTATTGGCTCAAAAGGAATGAATCTCGTTAAAATATAACAATGCAATATACCTACCCGACAGAAACAGACCCACACAGCAGAAGACGTATGCACACTTGTTTTTGCAGCATGCACAACATACACCAAACATTAATCCCACCAGACATAGTAACATTAGAAAGACACCGGCGGTCGTGCAGATCTGGAATATGACATAAAACCATAGTGAGCCTGGAATAAAAACAGAATGTAAAATTAGAATGTAGTCTTACAAGTTTAGTACAAGGACAGAACCGGGATGTCTCACAAAGCTAGAATTAAAAATAGGATCGTATCCCAATAATAATGTATCCAGTATAATAGAGTAATAATACCCGTTTCATATATGAAACAAAACGGGTGTTATAGGATCAGGTGTTATTTTTGTGTTGAATGACATAAGAGGTTCTCCAACAGGAAACAGTTTATCATGTTTATCGAATTTGGGGTAGTTAATTTTTTAATTGTTGAGACTTAAGCAAAATTTTAAAAAATGATTACTAAAAAGAGGTAATACACATAGTAAATAACAGTCATCCTTTAAGACCGTGTTTACTCTAGCGATACCATAACTCTAACTTTGTGATGAGCTTTTGCTCGTGATAAAATATCTATTGTGTCATACATATATTTCTGCCATAAGCTATATTACGTAAATAAAGAGTTTGTTTGTTTTGTGCTTGATTACTTAACGTCCCATTAACAGCTATGGTCCCATGTATGCAGTGTGTAGCGTGTGTGAAGTGCGAGGTGCGTGTTTTGGGAGACTGCGGTATATTCATGTAGTGTCTTCTTGTATAGTGGAACTGTTGCTCTTTTTATAGTGCTATATCACTGAAGCATGCCGCTGAAGACACCAAGCAACACACCCTACACGGTCACATTGTACTGACAACGGGCGAACCAATCGTCCCACTCCCTTAATGCTGAGCGCTAAGCAGGAGCAGAACTACCATATTTATAGACTTGGCCAGGGGACAGAACCGAGAGCCTTCCTCACAGGGGCGAACGCTCAACTCAAGGCCAAAAAAGATAAGATCCTAAATTTAGTCGCCTTTTACTATCATACAATAGGGGCAGCAGGTACAATGCTAACGCCCTACCTGCAGGGCAATAAAAAATCAATAAAGATTAAATCTTCTACTGTTATATTTTAAATAAGAGACTACCTGTTAAAAATGCAATTTAAACAAAATGCGTAATGAATCGAAGTCCAAAGTCGAACGCCACTATACAACCAATGATAATCCAGAGTGGTTGGAGATGACCAATGGGATGTGCTTAATGTTGGGTTTGTAAAGATAAAAATATACATCACATGATTTCCCATTATGAGACATGTATAGTTATGGGATATATACAAATTTGACTTCCTGGTTTAATAGATATTGTTAGTGTAGTTATCAGTGTTAAATTCCCCCATGTAAAGTCCGATCAAATTGTACTGCACAACTGAAAATAATATCTTAGATGGCTTTGTTCAGTACACATGAATCAGACCATATGATATTTAAGGCTTTTTCACACAGTTCAGGTATTTTGATACCTAAAGTCACCAGGTGTGACACGCCATGTTGTTGTTCATCGGTACTTAATAAACAGGTATGTGGGTGCTGATTCATAAACAGGAAGAATCCTCGGCATACACAGTTTATTTCTTAATATTTATCACGTTACAAGAATGTTCCCATATCGAATATGTCAATGGCGTTTCATGTTTACTTGTGTAGATGTTGATGTACATCAAAAGACATGACCAAATTATGTTGTAACAGTTAGTACGAGGAGATATAAAGTAGATACACATATATAATACACACAAAGGTCAACGTTTGGAGACCAATCTAAACTATACAGAGTTAGTCGAGTGTGAAAACGATACTACATCGGTGTTTAGTAAGAATATATTAAATATTAAGTTTCCTAAGTAAAGATAGTCTTAGAAACTAAATCATGAGTGTTAAATGATACAGAAATTGACCCAGGAACAAGGATCTTGTGCTAGTGGTGACGTCATAATCACTAAAGTAAAAGATGGATGATCGAAATTTGGTTTTGAATCGTTGAGTTAGAAGAAGAATCTATACCGTAATCAAGAGCATTAGATACTTTATAGTATGATGGGAAAATGTATCACAAAGTAATAAAATATTATCCATCTTACAACTGTACGTGTTGACATGAACATGCTCCATGTACTTCTAAGTAAAAAAAGACAGTAATGCGTGACACAATGACCATATGAATATACAAGATGGTTTAATTTGCCTTACCGACTTCGCTCCCTGGTTGGTTAATCTCGTCTGCCGCATTAAAAACTATGGCCGTACAGTTACCGGATTCAATGTTTCCACCCCAGCAGAAAGCAAGGTACCACACTCCCAAATACACTAAATCGTTCACCACGAACCACCATGGCAGTACCAGTCCTGCTACTTGGAAGAAAAATCCAAGAAAAGTTAAAACGAGCACGGCAACGAAAATTCCAGGCCGTTTCGCCATGATGTCTAGTTGAATGGCGGGTAGTTTCTGTCAAAATGATACTTATAAACAAGTGCGTCAATCTGTATCTAGATCTGGGACACACCCTCCAGTGTCCAGTTACGCCTGAGTGAGTTCCTATTATGGAGACATGGTTTAAATAACACGTATTGTAGCCGAGGAAGGGACCGTGACGTCTGGAAGGCCATTCCACTACACAACACCTGTCTAGTCTACTCCATTGTGGAAGATAAAGTTTTAACAAAACTGACCACCTTCAATGAATGGAATGGAAGTGCAAGGATAATTTGTCAGCTTCTCTTGCCACGTGGTTATGAACAAGGACTTACAATCCGTGCTATGAAGTATAATATACTGGTCCAACGTATGCGATATGAGGAATGTGTACATGAGTAAGCAATGCTATATAAGGTTTGTCCAGTATGTGACGAATGTCTGGACTTACCCACATGAATTTATAGCTATTACTGGAAGTCTATAAATAGCATACACTAGGAAAGTCGTCAAAGTTATAAACATGGACGGGATAAAAGTCATAGACTTGGGATGCCGGAAACAGCGGCATCCGTTCTTGGTACATCGAGTACTCTTCATATTTTATCACACACATACACATATCATAGCAATTATATAATAACTTGTCGTGTATGTTTCATTTATAACCTGAACTCTAACAATACAGCGAAAATCGACAATTGGCGTTTTCTGAATTAGAAAGCAAAATTAATGCCACTATAGATTTTTTTTTACTTTTTGCTCGAACGCTTATTTTACTTCCATAGGTCGTTTCGGGAATCATTCATAGAATTGTAAAATTCAACGACCCTTGTTTGTAAAAAATGTATTTCATACAACATCAAGTGGGTCTAGATCTACAATCAGCGACAAACCACGAAAGAATGTTCCAACGATCATGTAATGTAGTACGTTAATTACTTTGTTATGTAGGGTATACGTAATGAAGGACATGTGTACCGTTTATTGAAATGATGTAGATTATCGTGATTTATCCTAACCTATAGCGATTCACGGGTTGATTCCTTGGCTGATAGAGAAAAGATGCAACTATTCTATTAAGTAAATACACAAATCAAGTAAATCAGTTAATGCCTTATAAGGAAAGAAGTTATTTTTATTGAGACATTATTAATGTGTGTTATGTACATGTATGTTTGGTTATCGATCCCTTTTGTATGGATGCAAGGAAGCAATAAAGTTGAATTGAATTGAACTGAATTGAATATAATATCTTGTAATTGACACAGTGTCAAAATGACATGATTTTAATGACACTGGATGACTACTATGTCGGTATCCAGTGGAAATTTCATTTCTGAAACATAAAATAGGAAAATGTTCTTTCCTATTTTTGTCTATTTAGTTTTATATGGTTTCCTCAACATCCATAACAACCAGGGAAGCCATCTCCACTTAACAAAAATAATCATCTTGCTAATATCATATGGTTGCATGGACAATCATTATAATCATTTTGATATGTTTAGTAATAAATCTAAGTCACTCTTTTCGGTGGTCATTACAATTTCATAAATGTACTTGTTGAGTTCTTCTTAAATGCGATATGTGTGGAGGGGGTACAGTTAATGTTAACGAAAGTTATCCTTCCGTCTCTGCCATTGACGTCATTTTGTTACTTCCGCATTTCCTTACATCTCTCGAGGTTTCATGCTGACATCACTTTCACTATATCTTGGACTACAGTTATACAAAAAGATTTTAATTGTTTTACCCTCATTTGGCCTTGTCAAAATAAGCGTTGTTTTTAAAATCGACGTCACCAACTTCACAAATTATGGTAAATTTTAATATGGTCAAATTCTTAACAATCAAGTTGGAATAAAAGTATCATTTTAAGGATACAAGATATCCTGGGAAAGGACAGTTTTGACTGTGACTTGCACAACAAGGTATTTCCTAGTAATACCTTGTAGAGACGTCTCTATAGTAATGTACACACTTCGCTGGCGTTGAAAACAAATGTTAGTTACACATCTCTACCAAAGAACGTGGCTTTGACCATGTCTGTCAATGATAATAAGGATAACATCACATAATATAGCTGAAATCTATATTACCTATTTCGATAATGTAAAACGTTAACAACACATTTACGGGACGCAGAAATCTTCTATAGAAAGGGCATGGGTTACACGATTACAAGGAATACATGCATTCATACACACACACACACACACATCATATGGGCATACAGGGGAGGTCGTCCTTAAATGACCTTATTATGACGTCAAGTCCAACCAACCAACCATCTTTGTGTAGGACATAAACTTATAAATATGAAATATTTTGTTTTTCACCCGACTTGTCCCCGGCCAGTCCTAACCGGCCAGAGACCTATTTATCACTCCGAACATTAATGGACATTGTTTATCTCAGCTTCAGAATGTACCTAATGTAATGTATTTTAAATATCTTCTGTGGAGAAGCGGTAAAGTTACAACTTGTAAACAAGATAAATAGCTATGAATCATAGTTATTTACTAATATACATCGTCATGGTGTGTCTGCTCTAGATCTCTAATTGGAGCGTTCTGTATTACTTTGATGTTTAGTTATTGTTCCGGGTTTATAAATAGAGTGTCCAATCAAGTTTTACCACTAAATGGTTTAGAGTCTTTAGCAGACGTAAAATGTAATAAGATCCGCACATGATTGAGTAACGTCATTGCAATTTGGATGTCGTTACACAAACACGAACAGAATACATATTTATGATAGTAAAAAAGTAGAGAATATGTTATAGATTAGTACGTGAATGAAATAATCACAAAGATTTTAATGATAAAGAATGCCATTTGTTCCTCCAGCATCTTTAATTATAAAGAAAGAATACGTTATGTCTTATTTCATGATGATTATATGACTGATATGCCTTAAAAATAGGGCTTCATGTGCTGAGACTAGCATACAAATCAGAAAGTGAGCGGAGCAAAACTAAACATATTAATAACAATACATCTAAAACGCAAGGCACACAGAAAAACCCACCTTACCCCTTTATATTGTTGTGATTTTTAATTTCTGGTCAATTGATGTCATTTCATATTAATCTAAAATCAAATGGAATGGTTATCACCTATGAGGCAAATATGTTTTATAACATCAAAAAAATTATCACAGGAGAATGTCGTAAGAATTACATAATGCGAATTATATGTGTAATGCAAACAGAAGCGATGCGAAAATGTAGCAAATTGCGGCAAACGTTCATATTGAGGTGGTTTTCTTACATTTCATTCGTTTTCTCTCAAGTACAAATGCTTGATACATTACACGTGTACTTTGACAACTTGTTATAATATACAACAGAGACCTAACTTAAACTTAGTGTCCGGGGAAGGACGAAGTCATTTATAAAATCTGTTCCCATCCTATCTATCCAAGTAATAGACAAATATTGACTAAATCAGCTGGAGCCGTCTCATTACGAACCGCCTTGGGGTGAGGAATGTGCACTGTCAACCACACCAACGATTGTTTATCAAGGAAAATTAAGTTGGATGGCTTGGGACGTAATTATAGATCGCGTACAGGAGCCGCTCTGATAAGGCAGGTAAATGACCCAGGTAGGACGATTAAAGGAAGCTACCGCCGGTACAGGTAAGGAAAGGGATTACCTATACTATAGGTAAAGTTACAGACTGTAACGCCTGGTTTCAAATGTCGAATTAACTATTCATCATATCGCGTTTTAAGTTTGTGTCGGGGCCTGGTACATAAAACTCACTGTGCCACTGTAACCATTCTTGCATGGCTAACTCCATGTATATAACATCTTTGCTGTATGTATAATTGCCATTTAGACCTTTTTTATAGGTTAAGAACAAAAATGTAGCTACAATGTACTACTGTGACAGGATAGGTTTTGGTTTCATGGGTTTAATAAATCATTTGGACTGCTATATGTTGGTATGTATCTTCATCCAACAAGCTGTTGTACATATATGTTCCCCCTATGGCAATGGAAAATAGTTTCTTTAAAACACCATTATCATAAATTATTGGGAAATCGTCTTAAGCTATACTTACAATACTTACAGTTAAATATCGTTAAATAAAAATGTTTTTATTTCGGCTTTTGACTTAACCTTTCACAACATATACATATAAAAAAAACGCGAATGGCTTGATAGTTTCGTCAACTTCAAGAAAACGAGGCTCGACTAGTACTGTACATTATTCTAATATATTTGTCATATAATTAGCAATGCCACCTTCTGTACTTTTCATACTAAAAAAAGTTTTTTTTTTTTAAACAACAATAATGTAAAGTAGTGCATATTTGAATATCACTTTTGGTTTATAATTTCCTGTTATTTAACATTTAGTGAATGTCGGTAATACTGGATGAAATATATTATCTGTAGATTAAAGATATAAAGAAGGTTGAAGTATTTCATTGATAAACATTTTCCGTGTTACTTGGGGGCAGCTTCAGTTCGGAACCAATTTGCCTTCGCCCTAGTGTTAATATTTTTGCGAAGAGTCTTCGACACATAACTATTTCATCTGTATTATTAATTGGTTTTAATATTTCTTACGATTCTTTTTCACATTTAGTTCTGCACTTTGTATCAATAATGTAACGCCTGAGCTGAAGGTTACGAACTCTATAACCCGACCACTGACGTAACAATGGAGATAAGATGGGTGACAGTTTGATCGTCTGAGGAACACTGGGAACTTAGCGACTGTCCCAGCTGGTAAGATAATAACACTTATAGTCTATTGTAGAAAATTTGACAATTAAAGCAATCATAGAACTATTTGATTAAAGGATTGCCATTTTTTATGCTAATTATCATTAATCGTTGTTGACAGGTGAAGATGAAATCACATTTACCCGGTGTGTGACCCTATTAACTACGGAAACTAATCAAAGCAATAATTATGGTGCATATATGAAACGCTTGCTTATTTGATCCTTTTCTTGCGGAAAGAAATGTCAATGAAAGAAGATTGAACAGCCAGACACAATTGTGAAAGACTCTAGTTTGGTAAAAAACTTTTGGGTAACAGTCATCAGTTGCTGTTTCAAGTGGATTTCTTCTGGGCTTTACAATGAGTTTTGCAGGCATTGGCAACAGGACTTGTGTTCCCGGTGAGCCGGTCCAACCTTCGCCACATCTACTAGCCATGCTAAAGTACGTAGATGCACCGCCGCTTCCTGTGAAGCCTACCTGGGAAATATCACTAAAAATTCTGTTTTATGTTTTGTCGTTCGTGGTGGACGTGGTGGGAAATGTGATTGTTATTCTCATTATATACCTGAACAAACGGATGAGGTCTACTACAAACATTCTCATCCTTAACCTGGCTATATCTGATATCATGGTAGGCCTGTTCTGTATGTGGGTCCACCTTGGTAACCAAATCAATGCTAACTGGCCATTCGGACCATTTATTTGCAAGGCTAGCACTTTTACGCAAGGTAAGTATCATCTTAAACTTTTTGTAATATTTCACTGATCATGAAATTGCCAAGCGAGTCATATTAAACTACTTGTGCTTTTGAAATTTCTTATTTAATAGACATTTACGTTTCTCACAAGTTTAAAATTGTCATGGAAAGGCCTATATACATTTTAAATTCTCAGCCAAGGGTTCGTTGGGCCATTGTCAGTTATGTTAATGGCCATTGTTTCGTTTAATATAATATACATATAACCATGTTAATCTAAACAAAGGTACACTTTATATAAACTTCCGAAATGCACAATATTATTGACCATTTCAACCAGAAAGAAGAATAACAAATTAAAGCAACTGGAACGTTTCGCGTTTTTTAGCTCACCTGGTTTATTGATAAGGGTATACTCTCACCTACTCTCGGATTAAATTTTATCTAACATAGTAATGAACTGCAAAATATCAAAATATCTCAGTGTCAAAAATGACGAGCTATATGATATAAAATTAGTCCTAATATTATTTATTTTAAAGTTTATCTATTCACATCTAAGTTTGGCGTCTTTTCCGAGCTTCGTTTATAGTCGTCTGCTATAGGTAGTGTAACGTGCATCGCCATTTTATAGAAAACGAATTAATTTTATAACATGCATAACGGTCATGTCTTGTATCACCAATGCATTTCTTAATTTAAAATTATTCATAGGTAAAAGAAGTTTACGGAGTTAGTTAAACTAAGTTTTTCTTAATGTCTGTACTGCTTTCAAATGGAGAATGTGAAGTTATGGTTTTTCCTTAAAGTAAATAACATCGATAAAACCGTGAAAATAAACGCAAAATGCCATTAAAATTCCTTTATTTTCGAATCCTTGCGTATGCTTTACAAATTGCATTACAATTAAACTATTAAACGTTGTCCATCAATTACATAGGTTTGATAGCATCGTGACTTCGCTAAGTATTAAATCGAAGTTGTATGTTTTGCAACATACTTTGTGGATGTGAAAAAGATGATAATTTACGTATGTTTTGTATATCTTTTTCATTATACCCCGATATTTAATTAATTACTTTTATATAGTTTTTCAGACTATTCTGCTATTTTGGATTTAATTCTATATTCCAGTGTTCGCTGTTACCTCGAGTATACTGACATTGACGGTGATTTCAATAGAGCGATTCTTCGCTATTGTGTTTCCATTGTGGGGTAAGATGACCCAGTGTACCATGGGGACGTCTATAGCGGTATCCTGGCTAGTCTCGGCCGCAATAGCAGCACCACAACTGTTTGTGAGGAAAGTCATAAGGTATGAATTCAGGAACAGAGATGAAGTTTTCTGTACCGAAATTTGGCCCAAATTTTACAAGAACGCTGCGTGCGTGTCGCACGAGCCTGGCAAGATGACGTATTATGTAATAGAAGGCATTGTTATGTACGTCATTCCAGTCGTCATAATGATCGGCGCCTACACCGTCATCGCGATCAAACTGCTGCTGAGAAAGGCGCCCGGAAATAACATGCGCTCAAACTCTTCGTCACAAGACAGGACACGTAAGAAGGTGAGTTTGGTTGATTTCCATGTTAAATTATTGTTTGTAAAATCTCTGAAGTTTGTTCATAGTAAGTATAGCAGATATAATGTTTGTCGGACATGTTTTAGTACTACTATAGAAATTGGTCTTTGGTAAAATCTACTTTGTTTAATGTATAGTTGAAAGTGATGAAATTGCCAAAATTATTAATAGAAAATTAAGAAATAAATGACTATGTTAAGAAATAATTTTTCAAAAGATACTTTAATTGTTGCAATGTGAAAACGTATAGACAACATTTCCGTATTATAAAGTGTAAAATGTACTCTTAGTGTAGAACAGTATCCTCAGTGTCTCATTTCTCAATTATGTCGGCTCATCATTAAAGGCGATAAAACGCTAAGAAGAGCCTGTTAAGTGTTTAGTACATCACATGACCTGTATTTATCACTGTCACATCCTGTTCTCTCACCTGTCCACCTCACCTGTCCTCCAGGTAATCAAGATGCTGGTGGTCGTACTGGTGGTTTTTGTGCTGTGCTGGACTCCACAGCAGTACTTCCTTCTGTGGGAGGTGTTCAGGTCACACACCACAAAGGTAAGTAGGTTATGTCATGTACCGGTAATACTCGACAAATACACATCAAACACATCGGTCCTGTTAACACTAGTCCAACAACAGTGATTAATCGGTGGGAGAAGTACATGTATAGTCGTCAGTAAAATTCTAGGAAAAATAGGTAGTGAATAGCTTTGTTTATCATAAAATGATAGTGTTTCTGTGTTTTGGTTAGCTTAAAAAATATCAAATGGCAATGTGCAACACTAAATTGTGAAACTACATATAGATACTAAATTGCTCTCGATATACATTATCTAACAATGTTGAATAGCATCACAGATTAGAGAGATAGTTAAGGCTTCAGCCACTTTATCCTGGGTTCATTGTATAAATGTAAGATGCGATAATATTTTAGAAATATTGTTTTGTTTAATTATTTTGCATCTGAATTCGTCTTACTGTATGCAACAATTGATTATGTCCCCTAGCTGTAATATATAAGATTTAAAAAATCGACATGTTCAACTTAAAAGGTACTGAACAGCTGGTAAACAGGTTGTCATTGTTATACATACTTTACCGGATGATCTACTTGTGTTTGTTGCCGTATGCTTCGATAGGGTTGCACATTAAATCGTTGGTTGATATTGTAGATGGAAACAATTAACTTAGTAAAGCCGCTGAGAAACAACCCAAGGTCTTGACATGGTTACGATCCGAAAGATTATATATGTATATTCATTCATCACTCAAATTGGCAATGGCTAAATAATCATTAATGTGATGTTATAATAGCCAATTTATTCATCAATTGAATTGCATACTTTATTGGAAAAGTTATAACAGAGTTGATCAAGATACAACAGTTTATAAAAATCATTTGAAACAGATTATAAAACGCGAATGGGTGTAATATCATGTAAATAGTTTTTATTTTGTTTACAAAAATATGGTTTAAAAATTCTGTTTAAACAAGTGACACTTTGTATGACTATGTATCACTTCCTTGGTATACTTGAAAACTAAGTTGATGAAAAGTTTGTATGTATCAGGTCTAACCTTAGGTATCACAGTTGATTCGAAGATTGTTGTGTTGCTGGTAAATTTGGGCAAAATTCCCACCAAATTCTATATTTCATTTTATTAATTCTACAGGGTTCAGTACATATATCTGTCACCAAATCCCATGTCATTATATGTTTACTAGTATTTATTGCATATATACTAGGAGCACTGGTTTGACCGGATTTGACTTTACGAATGCATACTTCGGCATTAAATTACCTTCTTGTGTGATTCATGGTCCTATAATTCTCCTAGGATTGCAAACAAATTGAATAAGGCCCTCAAGAAGGCAATTTAAATGCTTATATTTTCTCTTTCTGTTATTTTTAAGCCAACCTGTAATGTACAATTTTATCGCTATTGCCAAATAAAATTCCTCGCTGCCCCTATCGGTGTAACCCTTACCCTAATAAGTACCTCCGATGTCATCACAACCCCCGACGTCATTCGCGGTAAAAATAAGTCCATGGAAATAAACAAAATATACTAGTACACTTCCAACATTTTAATCAATGTGTTCCATCTTAAGGATATTCAACATTTTAAAATCATACAAGCTCAAATAACGTAGAGTAAATTGTTTTTTTTTATTCCGGCGGCACGCAAGTACGCACAAAAAAAGCGCATTACGTCATGACGTTATTCAGAACGACGTCAAAATACATGTTAA
Source organism: Argopecten irradians (assembly GCF_041381155.1). Taxonomy (NCBI): domain Eukaryota; kingdom Metazoa; phylum Mollusca; class Bivalvia; order Pectinida; family Pectinidae; genus Argopecten; species Argopecten irradians. Next base: position 8,586,460 of record NC_091138.1, on the reverse strand, counting down.
ACATATCACTACACCAACGGGAGTTGGAGGAGAATTATGATTTAATAAATTCCCTTTTTGTTAGTAAGATTATATACCTGTAGTGTCAGTCCCGAGCAAATGGAAGTATATAGAACATATTTGACTTGACTCATGAAACCTGACAACCTCGGTATACGAACTAATTTTAGCGGCGACTTGATTTCGCGTTTCCAAACCTTACGAACCTGTCACGGCGACTTGATTTCGCGTTTCCATACTTAACAGCCTGTCACGATGATTGAATTTCGCGTTTCCATACCTAACAAACCTGTCACGGTAATTTAATTTCGCGTTTCCATACCTAACGAACATGTCATGGTAATTATATTTCGCGTTTCCATACCTAATAACATGTCATGGTAATTTAATTTCGCGTTTCCATACCTAACGAACATGTCACGGTGAGTTAATTTCGCGTTTCCATACCTAACGAACATGTCATGGTAATTTAATTTCGCGTTTCCATACCTAACGAACCTGTCACGATGATTTAATTTCGCGTTTCCATACCTAACAAACCTGTTACGGTGAGTTAATTTCGCGTTTCCATACCTAACGAACATGTCACGGTAATTTAATTTCGCGTTTCCATACCTAACGAACCTGTCACGGTAATTTAATTTCGCGTTTCCATACCTAACGAACCTGTTACGGTGATTTAATTTCGCGTTTCGATACCTAACGAACCTATCAAGTGAGTTAATTTCGCGTTACCATACCTAACGAACCTTTTACGGTGAGTTAATTTCGCGTTTCGATACCTAACGAACCTACCAAGTGAGTTAATTTCGCGTTTCCATACCTAACGAACTTGTCACGGTGAGTTAATTTCGCATTTCCATACCTAACGAACCTATCAAGTGAATTAATTTCGCGTTTCCATACCTAACGAACCTATCAAGTGAATTAATTTCGCGTTTCCATACCTAACGAACCTATCAAGTGAATTAATTTCGCGTTTTCATATCTAACGAACCTGTCACGATGATTTAATTTAAGCGTTTCCATACCTAATATATGGTTATATATAAGTTAATATATGTTCACGATATTAAGTGGCATGGTTCCACTATACTTGTGTCTGTGATAAGAGCATTATCGCGGTGTTTAATTTTCGCGGTTTCTTATCCTCTCCGAAATACGTGAAATTGATTACCACTTGAAAATATATTGGTTAACAGTATTTGGGGTCAACGTTAACAATAAACAGAACGCCACTAATACGATTAACAAGAAACCATATACATTACAACCATCCTCTTGACTTTTAAGGTAATGCAATTTCACATTAATTATTTGGACTAGACGTACTATCAACAACATAAAAGAAATGGGTTATCATCGGAAAAAAATGTCTCGATTATCAGATGATTGCTTTATATTTTTAGACGTCGAAGATCGTGCCGACTATCAAGTACATAGCTGTGTACTTTGCTTACCTGAACAGCGCCATCAACCCGATTCTGTACGCAGGCTTCAACGAGAACTTCCGGCGAGGGTTTACTGAGGCATTCAAGTGTAGTTTGTGGAGAAAGAAGAACCGAGTGACTCCAGGTACGCCGAGAGTAGAGCTAATCCATTGTCAACATTTCCATCTGGCTTTATATTATAATACCTTGTGGGGGACACACACCAGGATTAATATAGGTCGCTAGGGACCGGGTTTAATAATTGCTAGATTTAAATGAAAATCATTTATCAAATTAGCAAACTATTTGTTTAATTGAAATACTTATAATCTGGTAAGTCTTAAGGTTATTTAGTTGATAACGATAGAAACTTTGTCTCAATATCGTATGTCATCGGGGACAGTGGTATTTTTGGGATGTGTTTCCTTATACGAGTGGAAATGTTTACCCATTTTATAGCGCTATTTTACTAACTAATAATGACCTTTGACAAATCAGTTGTCCGGCTCATATGATGCCGAGCATTCTCGCGTCGCGGCCAAGCACAAAACAAGATACAATTTTAATTTTAGTCGTCCATTACAATCATGCAATATCGACAGGAGGTACAACTTTAATATTCTACGTGCAGGACTACATTCGTAGACAGTTTAATGTAGGTTAGTAAAGCCATTGATAGATTTATCTCGTATGTATATAATATGTTTGATTGATTGACAACAGCTGGTGGACTGAGCTGTACAACCATGTACGTATGTTTTACCTGTTTGCTAGTGGCGTCCGTTGCTTCATACATTGCATTTTGTATTCAAACGAAATTGAAATAGATCGTTTGATAACTAAGCCAATAGATCTCTACGATAAATCTCCCTGTGGTTTTTCTATCGGTTTCTTAAACCTGAAAACATGGTTTGAGTGTATATGATAGATAATTTTCAACAAAAAATGTTGACGGTACTTAAGTGCCGACTCACAATTGATTTCCACACGCACAACCAGCAAAAATGCATTAAATGATTTAATATCATTGGTTTAAAGAATATGTGGTAAAAGTGCATCATATAGCAAAAATGTGGCATTGTGGTGTATGGGATGTATGTCAAGACGGGTTTCGGTTTGTCTAATGGTTCCATTGAAAATTATCTATATGTTTTATTGAGCCTAACTTTACCGGTCGTTGATAACATGATATAAACTATACTATTATTATTATTCGGACAATTATACACAGTTGATGTCCTACGTTCATGTATGTGTTCATAGCTCTCACAGAGTTGTCTCCCATGCACAGTGATTATTACTATTTTAATTCAACTTATGTGAAGCTATCAAAAGTAAATTAATATAATGGAATATGTATAAAATATTATCCCATCTTTTTGAAAAAATTGTGTTATTTATAATATTGGTTGTGACAACAGTCTAGTTTTCGATATTACTTTAACTTGTCAAGTGGGTAATTTCGGAAGTAGTAATTGAAATAAGAGAATAATGAATTCAAACATGACCTTATAAGATTTTGAAACAGCTTTTATTTTCTTAAGCAAAAAAATAATATTGTGGCTTTTCGATTTTCGTTTAAATTATTAAGAACTGCATGACATGCGGTATCACAGGGGGCCAACTCAATGAAAATGGATATTGTCATACATTTTTATGTATTTGGTGGATGGGCTGATGAGTATATATGACAGTCATGTGATTTTTTTTCCAAAAATACCAGATTTGAAAAATTGTTAAAAAATCTGGATATTTACTATAAAACAGAGAAAGGGACGACAGTCGCCATATTGGATTTTTCACCCCCACCTCGATTAAAGTTAATTTTTTCACAATAGTATACCTTTTTTCCTAGAGTCATAGTCACGCATCAGTCCTCCGATAATCCATAATTACACACATACCATGCAAAAGCATATAAACGATGTCTATATAGTCAAACGCAATATTTTAATCCAAAATTACCGGCGCTTTCTGACTTGTGACATCGAAAGCAACGTTCTAGTGAAGAGCGATTAGAGTGACTTCCCCTGCAATGTCATTCAATGGGTTTAGTCAGAGGTATTCCGATACATTTTAATGTTCAAATTTTCCGCGAAAACAAACGTATCGGAATATCTCTGATTAAACCCATTGAATTACACTGCAGGGGAAGTCACTCTAGTCGCTCTTTACTAGGACGTTGCTTTCGATGTCACAAGTCAGAAAGCGCCGGTAATTTTGGATTAAAATATTGCGTTTGACTATATAGACATCGTTTATATGCTTTTGCATGGTATGTGTGTGATTATGGATTATCGGAGGACTGATGCGTGACTATGACTCTAGGAAAAAAGGTATACTATTATGAAAAAATTAACTTTAATCGAGGTGGGGGTAAAAAATCCAATATGGCGACTGTCGTCCCTTTCTCTGTTTTATAGTAAATATCCCGATTTTTTTAATAATTTTTCAAATCTGGTATTTTTGGAAAAAAAATCACATGACTGTCATATATACTCATCAGTCCATCCACCAAATACAAAAATGAATGACAACATTCATTTTCATTGAGTTGGCCCCCTGTGAACTGCATGACATTGCGGTAAGCATATAGCAGGCGCTTTGGACTTTATAGCGAAAAACATACTCAACTTGAGTCACTTTTATGAATTATCACATGTGTTTCTCATCTATATAATATTTTATCTCATAGGTCCGGCAGAACGATCTGTTGTTACCGCGTTTGATGCCTCTAAGGGTGGAGGTGACAGCAGCGCAGGGGTGACACTTCACAGCCACGCATAGAGATACCACGTGATGCTACTACATGGGGTACCATGGGTATATCACGTGAGACTAGGACATGGGTTACCATAGAGATGAGAAGGCACCGGAGATATAATACAGAATCACGCGCTATTAGTACACTTGTTACCATAGCGATAACATATGACATGAATGTATTACCTTAGCGTTGTCAAATGACACAACGCAATAGGTAATCTAAATAGATACATCCTGACATGATAAAGGAGTTACCATCTTTGATCTCGTGCAGTGTAAATTATTGGTGTGCTTTTGATGCCACGTGACAATTTTAGAGCAGCAATAAGATAGTAACATAATGTCACGTGCAACACGTCCTCTAAACTGTCATCATGTTTGTGACATCCTGCATAAAAAGTGAACTCGAGTACACGACACAGATTGTGGTTTCACCACACAAAAGACGTGTCCAGTGACATTACGTGAACATTTCTGATAGTAACCCTTCTAGACTATTTACTTAAGCCGTCCGTGTTGATGTTGGTGTTTATATATTATCTTCTCTGATCATATCAGAAATATGAATTTTAAAACTTCACGGGAAAAAGTCTTTACTGCTTAGTCGTATCTGTGCATATAAATCTTCAATGTTACATAGTATTATAACAAGATCCATGGTATGTGCATTGTTTGTTAAGTTTGTTTACCTTAATGTTTATAGGTGATATTTATTTATTGTTTGATTTGTTTTTTTTTTGCTTCTTGTCTACTCCAAATATGTCGAGTCCTTGCTGATAAATTAAGACGTAAATCTATAATCTCATATTGTTGTTGTTTAGAAATGAAAATAAAGTAATAGCAAGACGATATATAAACATAATGGTACGTTTGCATATTACAGAGTCATCCCTCCTTCTGGGTAGGTACTGCTTGTTATGTTAAGTATTAGTTAGCATAACAATATATGTTGCAGTGAAAACAACGTAATTTGTGCTCATAAAGTAATACAATCTGTAATGAAGACATATCGTACGTATACATTTCTTAGTTGTTAAAGGGAGGCAATTCATGTAGGCTTTAATATAACATGATTTACCATATATTATCTTTTATACCAAAGTGGATTATTCCAAATGTAAAACTTATTTATCGTATTTTATGGCAAATGTATAATAAATGTTAAAATTCATTAAATAAAATCAACCAACCTATTATCAAGAATTCCTTTGTCTTTTCGTTACCTCCGTGACTTAATCATTTGTATACTGCTATATAAACTTTGTAATATAAACACACAAAAACAGAAAACGAAAGTATTTTATATCAGTTATGATGATGTCGGCGAAAAGGATACATTGACTAATCACTTTTGAGTTTAGATAACGGTTTCTATTTTATCATTTGTTCCAGATTATCGTGTATTGTTCATTACTGTTTTTTTCATTCCGATGGCCGAATAGGTTTTCTGAGTATGTGAATAATGAAAATACACAGGTAATCAAAAATCATCATTTGTTTGTTTGATGAAATTTACGTCCATTTAACAGACAGGATTATATAAAGAATGTACATGTATGTTGTTGTTGCGTGTGTGAAGCGCGTGGCGCGTGCTTCGGGAGGCTACAGTATATTCGTGTAGTGTCTTCTTGTAAGAGAAGAACGGAACTCTTGCCCTTTTTATAGTGTTTTTTTCGCTGAAGCAATGCCGCCGACCAACCAAACGAGCACATCCAACCCAGTCACATTATAATGACAACGAACAAACCAGTAGTCCAGTAGGAGTAGAAACTACCTCTTTTATAGACCTATGTATCCACCAAATATTTCCAACATTTTGAGAAGTACAATACTGACAATGCATAGGTTTTAATTCAACAAGTAAAACTAAGAGCTTAAAATGATTTTGGCAGTACTGCCAAAAAATCATTGTAATTAATTAAATATACAGTGCAACCAAATCAGTACATACTGTCTGACCATAAAGCAAAGCTGTGGTCTACAGCTTCACTTCACATTTTTCCAGTGTTAATAGTCTGAGATTTCTGGTATGTTTCCATCTTAACATACAGAAGGCATACAAGCAAGATAAGTATAAATTTAATCCAAAGGTAGGTCAAATCTTACTTTTAAAAAAAAATTTAAAGAGATTTTACATGGGTACAAAAAACATTTACATATGATATTCAATATTCATTATTTCAATCTAAATCGTAATATTCATTTATAAATTTTAAATTTCTCTAATATTGTAAACCAAGTTATTTACACGGGCTGCTAGATATAATGCACTCTCAAGGTGTTCATTGAAAAGACAAAGTTTACTCTCTCTGTAGAATAATATATATGCATTGTATATATTAATTTGTTATTAAGTGTTTTTACATATATATGGTCACTCAACTGAATTATATCATATCTGAAAAAGAGCCAGGAAAAAATAGTTGCAGTGTAGACAAAGTAGTTTACAAATCTTAATCTTCATAGGCGGAAATCTCAAGCGATGTAATATGGACACCCATGCAAATATTACATTCAAAGTCAAGCAAAGAATTCATATTATCTCAGTCAATGTAGAAGGATTTCAATGACCAGTTGATGATATAGCCTGCAACTTGAAAGCAATATGAGACCAGGACTTACCGAAGAATGTAATTACAATATGATCGGCTAGATATTTTTAAATAACTGAAATCCTAAGGGAATTGACGATATTATGATATCGACTACATTTGTTCAGGTATTATAATTTAAGACTTTTACATATATTTTCTTGCAGCAATGTAAACAATATTCATTCCAAAATCAGCCAACTTAAATACTAAGATATCATTGCTTGGTCAACTATTCATTCCAAAATCAGCCAACTTAAATACTAAGATATCATTGCTTGGTCAACTTGAAGAAGGTGATAAATGTATGCATTAAAACTGAAGAAAATTATAACGGAAGTAATAATTATTGAAATAGAAATAAGTATTTTGATGACCCGATAATAAATATTTCTTTATCTTTCAGAAACACGACCAGTCCTGTGTCTATGAGATAAGATCTATGTATGACGATTGTAAAATTAGGTCATTATCATTTGTTTACCTAGGTGTAATGACAGACATTGATAGTTTGCAGATTAAAAGTGTACTAAATGTAATAACATTTCTTGATAGCAACCTCACTGCTTCCCCTTCATTTGATATCTCCATGTGCCTACTGAAGTGATATAAAAAACATACTTTTGCATGAATAAGAAAATTGTATCAATATGGAGAATTTAATATCAATTGAGGCTGTTTATCTAAATAAATTTAAAAGAATAACCGATTAAACAAGTTTGTAAACATTTTTGTAATTTAGTATAGTACTAAGGTTACGTTAAAACACTTGTCCTTCACGTAAATCGGTGAGGAATGATTACCTTCTACCTTAGAACTATGTCCGCTACCGCCTTGGCACTGATAAGACCGTGTTTATGACTACGCCATTCGTAAATAGTCTTGATTAAGGAGACAGTAGCTGAAATATTACAATATTGATGACGTCAATTTGACGTCAATATTTGTAGGTAAGGAACGCCTTAGTAACCACAGAAGACCAGGATATAACCGTCCATACTTAGACCACGCCCATTTTTATCATTTGTGTTAGGAGTTATTAAATTTGAGTCCAATGGATTTTTTTTAATTATGTTAATTAGGGTACTTAAACTATATACAAATATTTATCACTTAAGCACCGATTCTGCTCATCAACTACCACCGGTCATTCTATGACAGATTAATAAAAACATCGAGATTGAAAGAGTGACAGAAATAAACAAAAACAAACAACAATACTAAGACTAAGGTATACGCATATTGTACGTAACTTGCTGGAAAAAGGAAATTCAACAAATGAAAACTTACAATACTCTTTATTGTCTCGCACATAACTTTCTGTTGTCTTGGTTACTTATGACTGTACTTTAAACTAGATCAAAGCAGGAACCCACAACTGGATGATTTTTTGTTTCAAAGAATATTTATGCGAAAAGGAAAACTGAGTTGAAACTTAATATTTGAAACAAAGTTTTAACTTCCCAATTACTAACCTTGCAGTCAAAACCTTAACAAAAATGATATAGAGTTACACCACTTACTCTGTTATTCTTTTAATACTCATGTGCTTTAATTACGGGTATTATAATTGGAATCTGACCACTGTAAGTCAATATTTTCTTTACAAGCTTTGAATTTAAATTTGTCGATATTAAACGAATGTGAGTGATATGATAAAACAATTGCTATGTTGTAAACCAAGTGTTTTACCGTATTATTCAGGATGTAATTAGCAAAAAGATTATTTCCACGCTTTAACACGATAAAATATATTAACGATCCTCAACTGCTTCATAGAAGTTGATACCATGGTCTAAAATGGCAGAAACATATTTTCTATATGCTGTTTTTAAGCCCTTATCAGGTGAACATACCTATTTGACATATATAGTTTTACTGGTGTATTATTTTGATCAAATGCACGACAAATTAAAGGAAATAATTTCCAAAATAGTCACGGATAAGATCGTTCTTTATAACATTTATTCAGAACAACAATATTTTACCATATTCCTATTATCTAAATTAAACGATTCGTCAAAAGTAAATGAAAATTCTATACGCAATAAAAAAATATTTCATAACATCATCATGTCAACTTTACGAATACAAATATATCTTTATCGAAAAGGCGGGCAGTAAGCATTGATTCTAGTATTATGAGGGCCCGCATACGTAGTTAAATTTAATAGCTGAATTACACTGATAATGTTTGATTACCCTATTACAACGATAAAGAAAGAAATTGTTTAATTCTGTCTTGCAACTTTTTATTTGTTTATTTCTTAAAATGTGAGAACATTTCAATTTCCCAAAGTAGTGGTGATTCTAAAATACGTGAACATTGCGTCATCAGTTGCTTGTCACGGGAACAAAGCATTCGACCAAATAATATCGCATACACGTTGTGCACATGGTCAGAACCTTACTGTGAAATGAACACAGAAGTTCAGAAAAGGAGTTATATCGACAATGATTTTTCTTCAAAAAACCTGCATGCACGTCTATATATGCATGGTTCCCAACATTACTGCGAAGTTTCCTTAAAATTGATCCAGTGGTTTAGGAGAAATTGTCCGAAGAAATGTTTTCTATAGACAGAAAAAAAGACGGACAGACACGATGATTCAAACATACAACCTGACGTCGTTCAGGTGGTATAAAAAGACATGGAATACCAACCTCTATCCGAATGGAAGCGTTTCTGTCGACGATATTACGTCTTTGTTTTAAATGTGTATTTAAATGATAGCTACGTTATTTATATAAAATGTTGCTCCTATAGTTGTTAGGCGTGTTGGTTTGATGAATTTTGTTAACGATAAACCCTCAGCTCCCTACAACCCCTTACACCCACGCCCATCTCACTCTGGCTGACAAATGCTCTTCCAATTCACATTTGATTGAATGAACATAATGGTGATATCAAATGAAGTTCTTAAAGTGTGACACTCAGTCACAATAAATTATTTCCATATCAAACCAAAGTACGTAATATGTCCATCTTGTCTTATCTATTACTTACTAAAAATAGAAACTCCTACCTATATTTGGTGTGGCGATTTAACGGCATATCTATTCCTTCCAAACAAGACATTCGTCATGTGCCGATTCTGTCGCTCATTTTAACACTTTAACACGCTGAGCTATGGTAAAAACCTAACGATACCAGAGGTGATGTTACCTAAAACCACTACTGTGTAGCGACTCCGATATTGGCATCACCTTTATCGACCATGGGTACCAGAGGTATATACAACACTTCCCTTGGACTTTTAAACAGGACAAGTTTAATCAATTTAGATTTTTCTGCTTTTTTAAAGAGCACTAATCTTTCGATCAGTGACCTAAGTGTACTTCCTGAGATCTCCACAAGTGAACGAATCGCGAAAATCTCCATGTACGTATTGGCGATTCTGTTTGCACTAATACTGAATTCTCTTATCATCATTGTTATCATCAGAACAAAAAGTCTACGAACAAAGTTTAACATGTACGTTGTGAACTTAGCCAGCGTAAACATTCTAGTCGCCCTCACATGTATGTGGCTTCACCTGGTGACCAACCTCAATCCTACAAAATGGCCTCTTGGCCCATTCTTCTGTAAAATTAACACATTTTTACAAGGTAAGTTATCCAATAGTAATTGTTATATGTTATTAAAGTTCGTTAAGGAATTTAGTGCACTATCATTTGGTAATATTAAGAATATTTCAATTATGTGAAAGAGAGGTTGCGCCGTTCAATTCGTTTCTTTGAAATAACATTTTGTTCCTAAGCAATTTATCAATGCTATTGTAAACATTGTAACAATGACCTAAATAAAGATGATGCAATTATTGGTAACATTGACAACAATATTTTCATGTGTACATTGCAAAGTGGTTGGTGATCAACATGCGTTATTTTCATAAACACTTTGGAAATAAATAGTTCAATGAATGGCAAGATAGCGTAAACCGCAATTGCATCATACATCAAAGTTGGTAACATTAGCAAAAATAGGAGGGAAAGTACAAAGTGTGAGGGATCACCACTTCTATTCTTATTGATAACATTGTGAGTACTCTTTGTTTCCTTTTGTCTCAATGAAGTTGTAGTTATCCGGTAAATGAAACTATACATTTGTTTACACCATTAGGCAACAGTGATGTCTTCTATGTTTCAGTGTTAGTGGTTACTGCGTGTATTTTCACTCTAACAGTGATAGTGTTGGACAGATTCTTTGCTGTCCTCTACCCACGATGTCTTGTCATCACACAGGCCCACCAGGTCACCTTAATAGTCCTTATATGGATATCAAGCGCTGCTCTAGCCTTACCAAGGCTACTCTACTCCCATTTCGTAGAATACGATTTTGCGGGAATTCATATGGTTCTGTGTCAAGTACACTTTCCGTCCCAGGATTCCCGGAAGGCCTACATCACAGCTTCCGTCGTCGTCGGCTACGTACTTCCGGTCATTACCATGTTCGTTCTTCTCATCGTCACAATGATAAAATCAGCACCTCCAAAATTACCAGCATTAGAAGAGAGAAGAATATTTGACGACGTGAAACAAAAAGTAAGTTGCATGATTTTCTGATAGACCGATTGTTTTCCTTCATACATCTTTGACGAAAAAATCTGAGAATGGCGCATAAATCTGACGTAATCATGACGTCACAATAGAGAAATCGACGATTTGTATTTATTTGGAAACATTATCCAAAGGAAAATCAATAGAATTGCAAGTTTAAACGTACAGTATTTTACTTTATCAAGTAGACTACCATTAATGTCACATTTTGAATTTCGTTGGTGTTATGAAAGAAATGTTTGCAAACTTTTGTAAGAATCCGCTACAAGATTCACAGTTTGCGAACAAAGTTTCTTTCATACCACGATATTTAAAAAATAGTGACATCAATGCTTAAAGAAAGAAAAAGTATTTTCCTAACAAATATTCCGTTGTCTGTCATCTGATTATGAGAGTATATTATGTGATTACCATCAAAGAACATATATATTTTCTTTTACAAAACTGTTGAGATACAACTGTAAAAAGTATTTCTGACGCTTAAAATGAAATTACAACAACTTGCGATCGATGGCAATGATCATTGTATTACCAAAATTAATGCAACAAATAAATAAGTCAAGTAAAAATTAAGAACACTTTGCATCTTCCAAATTACTTGACAGTTTGGTAATTAGAGAGATATATTTGAGCTGCATGATAAAGATTTTACCTTTAATGCAGTTCGCAATACTTTCATTGGAATCGAGCGTTTTAACCGTTTGGAAATATAAGCTTACTGCAAAGCATCCATGGTGATTTGTACCCACAATCCACCATATAAAGAAATGACCCCCAAAAACTTGTGCTGGCCGGAATGTTGGAGATAGGTTATTGTTATATTTTTACGTATGTGTTATCTTAGAAGTGCTTGGTACATCGTGTTATTCGTGCGCCCTTATAAAATAGGTGGTAAATTGAAAATGTTTGTCTTTCCAGGCCGTTACCATGATATTGACGGTTCTATTAGTGCTCTTTGTGTGCTGGAGTCCGCCACAGTTTGAGAAACTCTGGGATGTGTACCGATACAAGGGCCCAGGGGCAAAGGTATGGAACAATAATTTCCATAGCATTGAGTCTCTTGTAAAATATCAGAATGCTAGTTAATAACTAAAGAGCAGCATTACGTAGATTGTGAACAGGTTTTGATTGGTATGAGTTGTCATTATTCGTAAATGATCCTTCATACAATGGTCGTTCCATTTCAGTTCAACCGGAAATATTTCGACATATTTGTTAACACATTCAAACTAATCATGATAATCAGACACAATCTATCGATTGGAAAGTGGAAAAAAAATCTATTTTGATGTCTTTGTAATTCATGCCTTCTGTTTCTCTAGCTGCCGAAAGGTATACACGCCATGACGTACGCTGCTTACTACATAGCCTATCTCACCAGCTGTATCTGCCCCGTAGTCTACATAGCATTCAACAGTTGTTTCCGTCACGCTGCATGGAACTTCCTGTGTAGGCGACCAGCCATTCCAACCACGTCCGTACTTCCGGGTAGGTATTGTACTTCCGGTAATTGTTTATTTGTCTACTGTTATTGACTACGCGTGGTAACGTACTCTCTAACTATAAACACTTTTATAAGTTTGTAAACGCAATACGATTTGACGCAATACGATTTGGTACATTATTTCTGTTACCAGTCATATTTGTATTGGCAGGCGAACCAGGTCCAAGTTGCTCAATTGAGGATCCATGTCCTATGGAGCCAAAGAAAAAAGGCGATGATGAATGTTTCTCAGAGATGTCAACGCCGTAATAATGCTTCCGTTATATGGAGTTGGGAGTACTGGCTAATTCGGATCCGTCCTTGTTGAAACGTGGTTTATGGATACAAGTGTATGATAACGTAAACATAAAGCGTTTAAATATAAACATATTGTCTCGGACAGTGTCACTTAATTATCCACTTGTATATAAATATACTTGTTCATTACATTTGTATTGCATATAATACACTTTTTGCATATTTCAATAAATAATATAGTTGTTTGTGAAATTATATAGTTTTACTACAGCATAACCTGTCTAAACCGGATGTCATCGGGACCAGAATAAGTGTTCGGTATGGACAGTTTCCATGTTGTAAAGGTTATAATAACTCTAATTAAGAAGCAAACTGTCATACAATGAAAGTCGGAATAAACAGGAATCCGGATTAGACAAGGATAGGTTCTGACAGATTACACTGTACTTTCAATGCGAAAATAATGATCTGTGGTATAAGGTATTTTATTGGAACGTTTTCTCTACTGCCTGGAAAAATATAACAAACAGTGGACTAGGATGGTACAATATTTAATAGCCGGTGATTCATTAACTGCCCTGGACAGTTAATGAATACAACATTTAATTATTCAGTATATTTGATTGTATAAACGTGATTTTGTTTGTAAAAATATCCTGAAAAATTCACTTTGAACAAAACAATATCTGTAAATAATCATGATTTTAATTAGTCATGTGAAAGCATTTTATTCATTTAATCACAATTTTTATTTGGTTATTAATATCTAATCATAGTAGTTTAATGGTGTACCGGAGCGGTTGTCTATATAATGATTGATTTGATTTCAGCACGAGTTCGCTTTACAATATTAAATAACGATAATAATAATATAAAAAAAAACTCAGAACGTAAGTTGTAATCTTAATATGATATATAGTTATTAAGATAGTCATACTTATTTTTTTATCTTTTTACTTTTTATTGAAAACCTCAATGACTTTGTCTGAAATTAGGTCATCCTTGTTAAATGTTTTACTCTTTGATATTCTTTCAAATCACACACAAAACAAAACACATGGCCACAAATATCATATTTGAGTATAAAACGTAATTGTCCTCGGAATCAGCGATGTTTTAGTTTGTGAATTGAGATCAGATCATTCTCAAAAAACTACCACGTGATCACATCCGGGGATTCCTTCTGACGTCATAACAAGTACTGATGATGTGGCACGGTCCACTCCGCCATATTGTTACTTACTTCTATACCTCGGTAATTCATTTAACAGTCATCATCGTTACAAACTCTGAAAATCGACATTATAAACGATTACTTTAGTTACGTCAACATTGAGTATATGCATTGTCTTTTTCAAAGTCAATAGTGTTGTGTTATCATTATATCACATAGTTCCATCCATCCAACCACCGATGCATCCATCCATTAACCATCCACCCATCCGTGAACCATCGTTTTAAACTCTGAAATCGACATCACAATTGATTACTGTAATCAAATACATATCGGATTTACTGTTGTTGTTTTTTTTATTATTCTTACTAATTTCTTAATTATCAAGTTAATTTGATTCCGTACCATTTTCCACAATGATTTATCCGCTACGTATTCTTTATTTTGATTTCACATATGACATTACGAGTTGTTTGGGCTATTTTGATATGAAGCAAAGAATGAGCCAAGAATGATCGATACAAAAATGTCCGATTTCTGATACCAGATTTCATATCCAAGGTTCAAATCCTGCGGGGAAGAAAACCTTTATGTAAGATTACTTATCTATATTTTTTTTTAAATTTTGATCTTATTAAAATAAATGATCTAAATCATAATTAAAGTAAATATAACGTTTAATTTTTTTCCTGGTCGTTTTCCTCTCTTTTGTTGGAGAATTATGTTATTTTGATAAATATCAGCTTTTTGAAAAAAAAAAAACAAAAAAAAAAAACGAAAAATCTTATAATCAAGAAGTTTGTCAATATCAGTTATACAGTTGAGTTATAGCAAAAATATGCATGAGGATTGCAATTGAGGGGGGGGGGGGGGAGGGGGCGGGGCGAGTTAAGGGGGTTGAAGTAAGCTGGAAGGGGAGATGGGACGCCAAGGACATTTTAAGGAATTTTGATAGACTTCATTACAATTAGTAATTGTTTATTTTGGTATTACACATTTAAAACAAGGTTCCTTCCATTCGTTTACTCATCACTCACTCCATCCATTCTTTATTTTCCATCATCAATAGTAAATTGTATATCATTGTATTACATTTCTCCATTCACTTTCCGATCGATCTCTACAGTCATTAATCACCCACACATCATCTATCAACATTACATCATCTGTTGTAATAGTTTTTTGTGCGTATAAACATGATTATTCTCCTAGCATGCATTTACGTTAGTTTGTTAATTAATTACCATTAGTAGCGTAGAACAATCTAGGTAGCAAAATAACTATGCATTTGTTTATCTTCTGTATGTGTTCCATCATTGATAAGTTACAGTTCCAAAATACGATATAGTATCACATTGATTAAAACTGTTAATGATATCAACAGCTATATAATTACAGATGGATGATGCTAATAAGTTTTTATAAAAGCCAACATAGACACATCCGAAGGAAGACACAGCTGATAATAAGTTTTTATAAAAGCCAACATAGACACATCCGAAGGAAGACACAGCTGATAAAAATCAAATTGAAGGATGAAATATCCAGAAAAACAGAAGCGTATGAAAATTAAAAAAGAAACAACTTTCATTCCGGAAAAATAATCTTTGTCTAAACTAAAAATATGTCTATGTGCTAATTTGAGTACTGTATATTCAGGACAATTTTTATGTCATTACGTAAACAAATTATTGAATATAAAATACAATTAAACAGATACGGTGACCATGATTGGGGCGTAGGTAGACAAACCGTAACTGCCAACAAAGGGAAATATTTTATGAATGAAGCAGATTATCTGAAAGGATTTTTACAAGCACCATTTGATAATCAGTGACAATACATTGAATTTTAGAAATTGTATTGGACTGAACAGCTTATTACTAAATTCAATCCTATCTATCGTCTGTTAAAATACAAAGGATAAACTATCAATCACATTTATAGTGTTTTACAATGGTAGTTCATTTATGTATTTAGGTTAAACACACACACACATATATATATATCTATATATTCTAATACCAATTAACGCATACATCATAACAAGAGTTTTATAAAACATCGTGAAAAAGTATCAAACTTATATAAATAACGAATTCTATTATATATCATATTGCCAGTATATATAAAAATATGCACTGGTGTAGCATGAGACTTTGAATATGTTCAGTATTCATCATTAATTCCGCAGCCGCTTATACCACCAAGGTATTTAATAATAGCCGTCTAAGTAGTACATACTTCAAAATCAACAAAATTGGTATTAGTACCTCCAGCCAATCAATTTTATGTCAATGACACCAACACTGATTACGTAATACACACGAACTGTTTACGTCTCAATAAGCAGTGCAGTCTACGAAATAGAGATCACAGATTCTGTCTCTACACATTTGTGCCGTAAGTATGATCCCTCAACACTGTCATCTTTTTCATTGTATGCAGGATATATATTTTATTATCACCAAGTCACTTATTTGAAACACAATGAAGGTAAAAACCTTCGTACACAATATCTTCGTTATAACACGCCAATTTTTATAATTTTCCAATTCATGCCCTACTCATGCAGAAATGCTGAAAGGTGTTAAGATTTTCCTATCCCGGTAGTATGGATGTACGCCCAGTTGGAGGTGGACAAGAAGAGACTGTGTTAGTCATTAGGTATCCCTCTCATTTTGTCTGGTTCATTAAATCAGTAGTATAGCCCATGAAATCTGAAAGTAAAGCAACATTACACCCCCATCGATAGAACTGCAGAATTAGTAGATACATGCTATTTTATCAAAAAAGGGTTGTCTACCTGATAACTAAACTTAAGGCGCGCCTGATCACACTCACATCCATTTTCAGAGAATATATATCGTTAGTATTGACAGTAGAGAGATACAGGTGAATATGACATGCAATCAATAAGTATTAATCATTCCCGGGTTAGTGGATTTTACAATGTTACTAAAGGCGTTAATAAGCAGAGCAAGTGTTATACCTTCATAGTTCACCATTCCGTCGCCATCAAGATCAGCTTCTTTTATCATTTCGTCCACCTCCTCATCCGTCAGTTTTTCTCCAAGATTTGTCATTACGTGTCTAAGTTCTGCAGCACTGATGTAACCATTTCCGTCTTTATCAAATACTCTGAAGGCTTCCCGAAGGTCCTCTTCGCTGTCTGTCTCCTTCATTTTCCGTGCCATCATATGGAGGAACTCCTCAAAATCTATCGTGCCATTACCTGTAACAGATACCAGTATAAATCACTCTGAAAGTCGTACTCATAGTAACAAAAAGTGAGTAGTAACCGAAGCAACAAAATTTTTATTGTCACCAAGATAATTGAATGATATAAAAAATTTCAATTTAAGGTAAATACACCGTAAATAGTTACCGCGACAAACAGATTTTCAAATCGTTATTATGCCCAAACTACGGTGGCTGGGAGCGGACATGAAATATAAAAATGTTATTGCGTGTGAACGCAAAAGTATTGCGTGTGAACGCAATAGTAATTTGCGTGCGAACGAAATAATTATTGCGTGTGAACGAAATAATTATTGCGTGTGAACGCAATAATTATTGCGTGTGAACGCAATAATTAGTGCGTGCGAACGAAATAATTATTGCTTGTGAACGTGATAGTATTGCGTGCAAATACTATTGCGTTTGCACGCAATAAGTATTGCGTTCACGCGCAATAGTATTTCGTTCGCACGCAATAATTATTTCGTTCGCACGCAATACTCTTTCGTTCGCACGCAATAATTTTATTTATTTTATGTCCGCTCCCAGCCACCGTACCAAACAGACCTTCAGTGGCTACAAATAAATTAATAAATTCCCATCCTTTCCTATGAAAACATTTTCTTATCATTACCAACGTAACCAATTATTCAGTTGTCATGGTGACATTTAAATCGCTGTAGTGGTCCCCTTGATATAATAAGGACAGAAGGTGCCAAGAGAGACAATTCATGTCCACATTACAACATTGACAAGGTTAACAGAATCCTTACTGTAGATATTTAGCAGTTTAACAATAATAAGATACGAGTTCATTCAATAACTTTTTAGGAACGCGGCTCTTCTAGATAATAAAAAAAACAGCAAAAAATATTATATGACAATTATCAAGGATTTAGAACATTAAGTAACTTTGGAAAAATGGACGATCTTATGTAGGAATCATGTATGAAAGCTCGAAATAGTTATATGTCATATGCATTATGATTTCTTAAAGTCAGTAGTGAAGCAGAATTTGAAAAAAATATTAAGAAGAAGTAGTAGCTGTTCATTACAAGCTATAATGTATATTATATTGACTTTGTGATTGAGATTGTGATATATAACTTAGTCAGTGCTCCAGTTAAGACGTCAAGTCTGCCAATTACCCCCACAAATTATATGAACGGGTACTGATTACCCCAACAAATTGTATGAACGGGTATTGATTACCCCTACAAATTGTATGAACAGATACTGATTAACCCCACAAATTGTACGAACGGGTACTGATTACCCCTACAAATTGTATGAACGGGTACTGATTACCCCTACAAATTGTATGAACGGGTACTGATTACCCCTACAAATTGTATGAACGGGTACTGATTACCCCCACAAATTGTATGAACGGGTACTGATTACCCCTACAAATTGTATGAACGGGTACTGATTACCCCCACAAATTGTATAAACGGGTACTGATTACCCCTACAAATGGTATGAACGGGTACTGATTACCCCTACAAATGGTATGAACGGGTACTGATTACCCCTACAAATTGTATGAAAGAGTACTGATTACCCCTACAAATTGTATGAACGGGTACTGATTACCTCTACAAATTGTATGAACGGGTACTGATTACCCCCACAAATTGTATGAACGGATACTGATTACCCCTACAAATTGTATAAACGGGTACTGATTACCCCCACAAATTATATGAACGGGTACTGATTACCCCACAAATTTATGAACAATTACCCTACAAATTGTATGAACAGATTACTTTACCTCTACAAATTGTATGAACGGGTACTGATTACCCCACAAATTATATGAACTGGTACTGATTACCCCCACAAATTGTATAAACGGGTACTGATTACCCCTACAAATTGTATGAACGGGTACTGATTACCCCCACAAATTGTATGAACGGGTACTGATTACCCCCACAAATTATATGAACGGGTACTGATTACCCCTACAAATTGTATGAACGGGTACTGATTACCCCACAAATTGTATATGAACGGGTACTGATTACCCCTACAAATTGTATGAACGGGTACTGATTACCCCCACAAATTGTATGAACGGGTACTGATTACCCCTACAATTGTATGAACGGGTACTGATTACCCCTACAAATTGTATGAACGGGTACTGATTACCCCACAAATTGTATACATGTAACGGTACTGATTACCCCTATACCCAAATTGTATGAACGGGTACTGATTACCCCACAAATTGTATGAACGGGTACTGATTACCCCTACAAATTGTATGAACGGGTACTGATTACCCCTACAAATTGTATGAACGGGTACTGATTACCCCCACAAATTGTATGAACGGGTACTGATTACCCCCACAAATTGTATGAACGGGTACTGATTACCCCTACAAATTGTATGAACGGGTACTGATTACCCCCACAAATTGTATGAACGGGTACTGATTACCCCTACAAATTGTATGAACGGGTACTGATTACCCCCACAAATTGTATGAACGGGTACTGATTACCCCTACAAATTGTATGAACGGGTACTGATTACCCCTACAAATTGTATGAACGGGTACTGATTACCCCCACAAATTGTATGAACGGGTACTGATTACCCCTACAAATTGTATGAACGGGTACTGATTACCCCTACAAATTGTATGAACGGGTACTGATTACCCCTACAAATTGTATGAACGGGTACTGATTACCCCCACAAATTGTATGAACGGGTACTGATTACCCCTACAAATTGTATGAACGGGTACTGATTACCCCCACAAATTGTATGAACGGGTACTGATTACCCCTACAAATTGTATGAACGGGTACTGATTACCCCTACAAATTATATACAAATTGTATGAACGGGTACTGATTACCCCCACAAATTGTATGAACGGGATACTGATTACCCCTACAAATTGTATGAACGGGTACTGATTACCCTACAAATTGTATGAACGGGTACTGATTACCCCTACAAATTGTATGAACGGGTACTGATTACCCCTACAAATTTATGAACGGGTACTGATTACCCCTACAAATTGTATGAACGGGTACTGATTACCCCCACAAATTATATGAACGGGTACTGATTACCCCTCCAAATTGTATGAACGGGTACTGATTACCCCTACAAATTGTATGAACGGGTACTGATTACCCCTACAAATTGTATGAACGGGTACTGATTACCCCTACAAATTGTATGAACGGGTACTGATTACCCCTACAAATTGTATGAACGGGTACTGATTACCCCTACAAATTGTATGAACGGGTACTGATTACCCCTACAAATTGTATGAACGGGTACTGATTACCCCTACAAATTGTATGAACGAGTACTGATTACCCCTAAAAATTGAATGAACGGATACTGATTACCCCCACAAATTGTATGAACGGGTACTGATTACCCCTACAAATTGTATGAACGGGTACTGATTACCCCTACAAATTGTATGAACGGGTACTGATTACCCCCACAAATTGTATGAACGGGTACTGATTACCCCCACAAATTATATGAACGGGTACTGATTACCCCTACAAATTGTATGAACGGGTACTGATTACCCCTACAAATTGTATGAACGGGTACTGATTACCCCTACAAATTGTATGAACGGGTACTGATTACCCCTACAAATTGTATGAACGGGTACTGATTACCCCTACAAATTGTATGAACGGGTACTGATTACCCCTACAAATTGTATGAACGGGTACTGATTACCCCACAAATTGTATAAACGGGTACTGATTACCCCCACAAATTGTATGAACGGGTACTGATTACCCCTACAAATTGTATGAACGGGTACTGATTACCCCTACAAATTGTATGAACGGGTACTGATTACCCCTACAAATTGTATGAACGGGTACTGATTACCCCCACAAATTGTATGAACGGGTACTGATTACCCCTACAAATTGTATGAACGGGTACTGATTACCCCTACAAATTGTATGAACGGGTACTGATTACCCCTACAAATTGTATGAACGGTACTGATTACCCCAAATTGTATGAACGGGTACTGATTACCCCTACAAATTGTATGAACGGGTACTGATTACCCCCACAAATTGTATGAACGGGTACTGATTACCCCACAAATTGTATGAACGGGTACTGATTACCCCTACACAAATTGTATGAACGGGTACTGATTACCCCTACAAATTGTATGAACGGGTACTGATTACCCCTACAAATTGTATGAACGGGTACTGATTACCCCTACAAATTGTATGAACGGGTACTGATTACCCCCACAAATTGTATGAACGGGTACTGATTACCCCTACAAATTGTATGAACGGGTACTGATTACCCCTACAAATTGTATGAACGGGTACTGATTACCCCCACAAATTGTATGAACGGGTACTGATTACCCCTACAAATTGTATGAACGGGTACTGATTACCCCTACAAATTGTATGAACGGTACTGATTACCCCACAAATTGTATGAACGGGTACTGATTACCCCTACAAATTGTATGAACGGGTACTGATTACCCCTACAAATTGTATGAACGGGTACTGATTACCCCTACAAATTGTATGAACGGGTACTGATTACCCCCACAAATTGTATGAACGGGTACTGATTACCCCTACAAATTGTATGAACGGGTACTGATTACCCCTACAAATTGTATGAACGGGTACTGATTACCCCACAAATTGTATGAACGGGTACTGATTACCCACAATGTGAAGTACTGATACCCCACAAATTGTATGAACGGGTACTGATTACCCCTACAAATTGTATGAACGGGTACTGATTACCCCACAAATTGTATGAACGGGTACTGATTACCCCTACAAATTGTATGAACGGTACTGATTACCCCTACAAATTGTATGAACGGGTACTGATTACCCCACAAAATTGTATGAACGGGTACTGATTACCCCTACAAATTGTATGAACGGGTACTGATTACCCCTACAAATTGTATGAACGGGTACTGATTACCCCTACAAATTGTATGAACGGGTACTGATTACCCCCACAAATTGTATGAACGGGTACTGATTACCCCTACAAATTGTATGAACGGGTACTGATTACCCCTACAAATTGTATGAACGGGTACTGATTACCCCTACAAATTGTATGAACGGTACTGATTACCCCACAAATTGTATGAACGGGTACTGATTACCCCCACAAATTGTATGAACGGGTACTGATTACCCCTACAAATTGTATGAACGGGTACTGATTACCCCCTACAAATTGTATGAACGGGTACTGATTACCCCACAAATTGTATATGAACGGGTACTGATTACCCCTACAAATTGTATGAACGGGTACTGATTACCCCTACAAATTGTATGAACGGGTACTGATTACCCCTACAAATTGTATGAACGGGTACTGATTACCCCTACAAATTGTATGAACGGGTACTGATTACCCCTACAAATTGTATGAACGGGTACTGATTACCCCCACAAATTGTATGAACGGGTACTGATTACCCCTTTGTATGAACGGGTACCCCAAATTGTATGAACGGTACTGATTACCCCTACAAATTGTATGAACGGGTACTGATTACCCCACAAATTGTATGAACGGGTACTGATTACCCCTACAAATTGTATGAACTACTGATTACCCCAAATTGTATGAACGGGTACTGATTACCCCTACAAATTGTATGAACGGGTACTGATTACCCCACAAATTGTATGAACGGGTACTGATTACCCTGTACCCCACAAATTGTATGAACGGGTACTGATTACCCCTACAAATTGTATGAACGGGTACTGATTACCCCTACAAATTGTATGAACGGGTACTGATTACCCCTACAAATTGTATGAACGGGTACTGATTACCCCTACAAATTGTATGAACGGGTACTGATTACCCCTACAAATTGTATAACGGTACTGATTACCCCACAAATTGTATGAACGGGTACTGATTACCCCACAAATTGTATGAACGGGTACTGATTACCCCTACAAATTGTATGAACGGGTACTGATTACCCCCACAAATTGTATGAACGGGTACTGATTACCCCTACAAATTGTATGAACGGGTACTGATTACCCCCACAAATTGTATGAACGGGTACTGATTACCCCTACAAATTGTATGAACGGGTACTGATTACCCCCACAAATTGTATGAACGGGTACTGATTACCCCTACAAATGTATGAACGGGTACTGATTACCCACAAATTGTATGAACGGGTACTGATTACCCCCACAAATTGTATGAACGGGTACTGATTACCCCCACAAATTGTATGAACGGGTACTGATTACCCCTACAAATTGTATGAACAGATACTGATTACCTCTACAAATTGTATGAACGGGTACTGATTACCCCCACAAATTATATGAACGGGTACTGATTACCCCTCCAAATTGTATGAACGGGTACTGATTACCCCTACAAATTGTATGAACAGATACTGATTACCTCTACAAATTTTATAAACGGGTACTGATTACCCCAAAAAATAATATGAACGGGTACTGATTACCCCTCCAAATTGTATGAACGGGTACTGATTACCCCCACAAATTATATAAACGGGTACTGATTACCCCTACAAATTGTATGAACGGGTACTGATTACCCCCACAAATTGTATGAACGTGTACTGATTACCCCTACAAATTAAATGAACGGGTTCTGATTACCCCTACACATTGTATGAACGGGTACTGATTACCCCTACAAATTGTATACAAATTGTATGAACGGGTACTGTACCCCCTACAAATTGTATGAACGGGTACTGATTACCCCCACAAATTGTATGAACGGGTACTGATTACCCCTACAAATTGTATGAACGGGTACTGATTACCCCTACAAATTGTATGAACGGGTACTGATTACCCCTACAAATTGTATACAAATTGTATGAACGGGTACTGATTACCCCTACAAATTGTATGAACGGGTACTGATTACCCCTACAAATTGTATGAACGGGTACTGATTACCCCCACAAATTGTATGAACGGGTACTGATTACCCCTACAAATTGTATGAACGGGTACTGATTACCCCTACAAATTGTATGAACGGGTACTGATTACCCCTACAAATTGTATGAACGGGTACTGATTACCCCTACAAATTGTATGAACGGGTACTGATTACCCCCACAAATTGTATGAACGGGTACTGATTACCCCCACAAATTGTATAAACGGGTACTGATTACCACTACAAATTGTATGAACGGATACTGATTACCCCCACAAATTGTATGAACGGGTACTGATTTACCCCTACAAATGTATGAACGGGTACTGATTATCCCTACAAATTGTATGAACGGGTACTGATATTACCCAACAAATTGTATGAACGGGTACTGATTACCCCTACAAATTGTATGAACGGGTACTGATTACCCCCACAAATTGTATGAACGGGTACTGATTACCCCTACAAATTGTATGAACGGGTACTGATTACCCCTACAAATTGTATGAACGGGTACTGATTACCCCTACAAATTGTATGAACGGGTACTGATTACCCCTACACATTGTATGAACGGATACTGATTACCCCTACACATTGTATGAACGGATACTGATTACCCCTACACATTGTATGAACGGATACTGATTACCCCTACAAATTGTATGAACGGGTACTGATTACCCCTACAAATTGTATGAACGGGTACTGATTACCCCCACAAATTGTATGAACGGGTACTGATTACCCCTACAAATTGTATGAACTGGTACTGATTACCTCCACAATTTGTATGAACGGGTACTGATTACCCCTACAAATATTTGTATTACGCAACCTTATAATGATGAGCGCTCTCCTTCAGATACAAAATAAGAAGAAATTTAGTAAAATTAGAAGAATTCAAGTCATGCTCTAGAAACTGCACCAACTGTGCTCTTGTTTCAGATAGATAGTTGCACAATTGCTACCGCAGTAGCTCGTTAACAATTACTTTACACTGAATGTAATAATCCTATAACCTTTTTTCCAACTCCAATCTCTTCGTGTTAACTTTTGGCTTTAATCAAAAGTTAAGTTGTAACCCTCCCTTTTCAAAAGTGCGAGTACAATCACTCACCCCTCCAAAAATTATCTGGAGCACTGCTTATTGAAATATTTACCTCGATTTACAATTTCTGTTTATAAACAAATAATTGTTTCCGTTATCAGTAAAATAATCGTAATGTACCATGTTAATAGTCGAGAGAGCTTGTTAAAACGGCCTATTATGAATCACACAAGCTGCGGAGCATCTTGATATCTCAAACATTTCATCTAGGAAGAAAATAAAGCGTCGTTCAAAACATCACACACATGTAATGCACACAGTCATGATGCACAAACCGAGACTCATACTCTAACGTATCTGCGTGTTAATGACGCATCTCTTCAGATATTGTTTTTACTGTTTCCTAATGCTTGTACATCAAACAGGGATTATTTAAAACAATATGAAGGATTAGAGTTTTTTATTAAAATAGTATAAATCCTCATAATATGTAGACAATTGACAAATCAATCCTACACATACACCTGTTTCTGTATTAAGTACAGTATTTCTTCATTAATTTCACATTATAAGAATATATACTATGGAACTGCGAAAATAGATAGCTGCAGATTAATGTTTCTACAAAGAGACGATTTACGCATTAGTAAATAATTATGCAACTTGCAATTTTTTTTCAAAATCAGGTTTTAGCTAGCATGATACCTATAGTATCAACAAAAAGCTGATAGCAGAAAAATCGTCTAAATAAAATCGCTAATTAGAGCTATGATATCTACATTATCAACAAAATAGTTAATAGCAGAAAAAACGTCTAAATAAAATCGCTAATTAGAACTATGATACCTATAGTATCAACTAAAAAGCTAATATCAGGAAACTGTCTAAATCAAATCGCTAATTAGTACTATGATACCTATAGTATCAACTAAAAAGCTTATATCAGAAAACTGTCTAAATAAAATCGCTAATTAGAACAAAGTGCGACCTCTTCGTATTCCTTCATCATCCGCCCACGAGAAGAAGGTAATGATTCTTATGCATGGCGCTGTATCGCAAATTAATAATTAATGACTTGAAATTAGAAAACCTTCTCAAAATTTACGACAATGCGGAAATACGAAGGGACAAGCTAACCACTAGCTAAAAGTAATATACAATAGCTATTGTGAGACAGTCAGTTTGTTCTTAAAAGTAATACACAATAGCTATTGTTTTCTATCAAAACAATGCAGCTATGTAGCTGTTTATGTACCATTTTTGACAAAGGACACACACTTGGAATTGAGCGCCAGCGCCATAGCAGCAAAACGTCACACCCTGCGCTGAAATGTTAACTAGCTTGTTGCTAATAACTACATACTCAGTCCTCGAACACCTCGTCAAACCGAATGGCGGAAAAAATGTTCTCTGGCAGAACGCATTGCCATGGTTACTTACCTAATTATCTCATCACTTACCTAGGCCACAACAGTTGGTCTGTATCGGTCCATAAAATGCTAACTCTTATGATTGAAAATAACAAGTACGCATTATTGTTTTTCTTTCTTTTTCGTTTTAGTTTTTGTCTTGTTTAAATAAATTTTGTCTCAATTACAATATACGCCCGCTCATATTAATCAAAAATACACGTGGAAGTTATAATCTATTAAAACAGTAAATCTTTTTAGTATTCTCGATTTATTATCGAGTGCCATTTTAATATAGTTACAACATAGCTTTGTAATTCACGTATTAAATCATTCCAATATTGTTTCACGTTCTTATACAAACCCTACCGAAACCTAATACGCTGTTTCATCTGATACCGCTACGTAACTGTTCCGTAGGAGTACTTTTTACTGGGGTTACACAATTAACGACACACTCCTTCAGACAACATAAAGCTGCAGAAAGCAGAAGAACTTCCACCAATTATGCTATTAAGCATGGCAGATTCTAGTCTAGAACGATTACCGAAGTTCATAACGAAATCGTATAACTCGTGACTGTTTATGTATATTAAAACTGAGATCACCAAGCAATGGTATTGACGCTATTTAAGAAATATACGGTATTGGAAAATTCGGGAACAGTCTTGATTGTTCCTCATCATGTGAATTAATTCAGTATACACACAGACAGTAACATTGGCTGGTAGGTGTCATTGCTGTTTATCTATCAGAAGGGGGTCAGTTCCTATAAATTCTGATGAATGCAATGTGTGGCGAACCTTTACAAGACACGACACTTCATAATACCGGAAGTTGTCGACGGCGGCTGAAATAGCATCTGCTGTAATATGTTTCCAGGCCAATATCGAATATGTTAAGAGAGATTTCTGTCTGAAATAGCTTCCGGTCATTCTAGTAGAATATCTTCCCGTTCTGGCAATCCCTCGTGATCACAGGACGCCACTTACTGACAGCGCTTCCGGTCGGCGTCAAAGGAGCGCAATGCGAGCATCTTACAGTATACATTGCTAAAAGTGTCTTGTATATGGCTGATATGATACGCACGTGGGTTCATTATTTCTCCTCAAGATATATGTAGACAATAACAATTCACTGCATTTTTCCCAAAATGACCAAACAGCGTGAAATTAAGTAAACAAATATTTTCAATATTGTTTAGTTTGATAATCGAACTACAACATAATGTAATTAATACTAATAATAAGATTAAACAACAAACAACTCTGTATACATCAGGCAAGGAATCATATTGTATTTGTTATTTAAGTATATTCCAGTCATTTGACAGTATCACAATATTTTACAGTACGACAGTTTAAGGATTGATCTGGGTTGTTGTTTTTTTTTAATTTTTATTTTATTTTTTTTATTTTTTTATTTTCGAAACTTCATTATTTTCCATACTATGTATATATGCCGTTTTTCTGCCAGACAGTACTTTTTTGTAAAGGCTATATCGCACAGCACTGTCTCATTGAAATGTTTTAACACACTGTGAAATTTTAGGCAATCGATTTCACGACCACATAACCGCTAAGGTACATGTTGAGGAAGAGATATGACGTTTTACCATCAATTATTTAGTTAAAATGTTTTGATGGAAATGTATGGGAAAATATACAATTGAATTGACACAGTGTATCACGAACTCATGTGTTAATATCTTAATATGTCGTCAGCCGTAGTATTCAGCTGTCTTCAGCTACTGCAGTCAAATACTCTATTAGATTCGTTATCCATAATCATAGTACTTTTACTTTAGAATTTAGATTTTTGTTCACGACATAGAAATTAACATCATAAGTAATTGAAAGCGAGTTAATGTCTCCAGTAGTTATATTTCCATCGCCAAATTCTCTTTTTAAATGGCGAAATGTTTTATATTTGACCCAGATGTGTGTAGCGGATGCCTTCGATAGCCAGATCAGAAAGTGTTTGATATTCCAGACCACGTCCTCATGTCCCTTTCTAGTCTGCCTTTGAACAGACCTACTGGAGTATGATACTACAGTTTGATATGATATGTCCTCGCCAACTTGTTCGGGTATTATGAATAGTGGCGTTGGTGGTTTTATCAGGTGCATTCCACCATTATACAATATTGTTGCTTAAATCACCTTCCTACGATCAAGCAGTTCAGATCCAGATAGCTAGATCATAATCTGTTAAATATACCATTACTTAATTAATCTTTATTCAGACATCAATAAACGCAATTCCAAAATAGATTCCGTACAGCAACGCCTTGATTAAGTTACTTATAATCATACCGGTACGTGCGCTCACCAGCAGCTCAGTCTGTAGTAATCAAGTGTTACATACTGGATGTTAATTAATACGATGTCTACATAATTAAACACTAATCTACTTAGTAACTACAATGTTATCGCGGTTTATGTAGTGAGCTTATAGAATATGGAAGTCTCGGACGTACGTCATGACGGACAGAGGACAGACACTGACACATGGGTATACGGACACTTACCGTCCGCCACTGACGTATGATATGTATAAGGACAGACTTACCGTCGGCGTCCACCTCGTTTATCATGTCTTGAAGTTCGGACTCGGTGGGGTTCTGTCCTAGAGAGCGCATCACTGTTCCCAACTCACTGGTGGTGATCGTCCCATCCCCATCCTTATCAAACAGCGTAAACGCTTCCTTAAACTCTGGAATGGAAAACTCTGAAAAGTTACAGACGATTAATTCACGGCATAAATCATGTAACTTTTGAAAAGTTACAGACGGATAATTTACAGCACAAATATTGTATATTAATATTATACAGCGTAATCTGTTCTGTTGGGTACGTATCGATGGTGACATCAGGTGATTGTTAGCATCATGTCATAATGTCAGAAGTAGTTCCCGCACACAAACTTGGAACAATATAATCAATAATTTTTTAACTTTGTGGGAAGAAACTTTCGTGATTTTCTCTTTGATATATTTTCGTGAGAAGAATTATTTGCGCATTGTCAATTTCTACCTGTAATATTTCTATCTATTTCATTATCGGGTGTTAAAATTAACAATTTAACAAACAGGAAATTAACTCAACGGCGTATGTAGCGAAATCCCTCGTAAATAAAAGAAACTATAGTAAAACACGATTGTAACGAACCTCTTGGGGACCAACGATATCA
Source organism: Argopecten irradians (assembly GCF_041381155.1). Lineage (NCBI taxonomy): Eukaryota > Metazoa > Mollusca > Bivalvia > Pectinida > Pectinidae > Argopecten > Argopecten irradians. The sequence continues at coordinate 8,556,301 of NC_091138.1, read as the reverse complement.
CTTCGTTGTAAGCATCGTTTGTTATAAACATGTTACAGACATCTTAAAGGAACCATAACATTAATGACAATGACCATTTCATAATAATGAATCTGTTATACGGTATGCAGTATAATATCTACCCCCAAAAGCAGATGACACTCGTGTATAAAGACGGAATACTCTACGAAAATCATTTATACACTGGACAGTACACAGATAGATGGTTGGCGTATATTTAATAATGTCAGTGTAAAGAAAGGTGTTCTCTAATCAATTAATGAACGCGAATGGCTGGAGGGTGAGTAGTAGCGAGCACCCTTGATGAGGAAGCACAGCATCAATCACGGACACGTTTCCTATCAACAGGATTTAATTATACAACAAGGCTATAGTCACAATTTAATCTCGGGTATCGATTGTTGATATACACTGCCCTTGTAATACACCTCTTGTTTGACTTATATGACACATATCGAAAGACTTGTAACACAACATATTGCCAGATTGGTGTTATTCAACTCCCATCAAATTAGCATTGTAAGCATTGAATAACACTCAGTTTACAACTCCTTCAGTATAAATTATAAACAAGATTTGTTTGGATAACAGAGAAACCTTTCAGTAAGAACTAGATTTTATCACAATATTTAATACATGTATTGCTAACTCTTACAGACCACACCACTCTTACTCTACAGAGAGGCAGTAAGTGAAAAAGTCTATACATGTATAATAATCTTTTTTCTATAAGTTCTAAAATTCTGTAGTCGCTTTAATGATAAAATTATGTATGTTTTATTTGATAAGTACTGAAATTTACCAAAATTGCTCTAGCTGTCATTTTCCAAATTAAAGACAGGCATCTCACTCCAAGTCATAACATGGTCACCAACTCTTGAACAGGACACACGACAGTCAATCTATTTTCCAAATAACGTTTCCGTTGAAGTAGAACAAGGGTCATGTCAAGTTTTGACAGATAATCAACTAGATTGAAAGTTTTACATAACATCTATAGATACTAGTGCAACATATTGCATATCAAAGCTGTTAATGAAATGCTAATATTGTGTCGATCAAACTAACTTAAACCCCTTTATTTAGGAGATAACTTTGTGGAAAATTGTCTTTTTTCCATAGGGACTTATTCTTTATTTGCATGCTCTATGTAAACTGTAGCTTATCTATATTGGTGTGATGTGATATGAATTATAAGGATGTTGTCATTTCGGTGTAATATGCGAGAGAATATCACCCTGTCTGTGTGTATTATCTGATTATTCCTGTGTGTACTGTTCTACATTCTTGATGATTACTTAGAACTGCGATAACACATGGCCACACTACTCGGAGGTGTATCGCACGTGCTTCACATTTGACTCGTAATTTGAAAGGTACACCTCTTGTTACACCAGGCCTTGAACGACAAACACCCCTAGTATACCCACCCACCACCAGTGTGCAGCAAACACAACTGTTCTTTGTCGCTAATTAACGAATCACCAAACAATTAATTAATTCTCTATCAACTCTTACAGCTACAGTACCCTATCCGCCAAATAAGAGGGAACAGGAGCTCCTTGTGTGTGTCCTAACCTATTCTGTGTGTATCGCCTCTAGAACATGTACCGGGACCAATTTTGCAGTGTAATGAACAAGATGCATACTTTCTAACAAACAACTTCGTTAATTTTATGTGTAACGTTTCTTGCCCGACTTGTGAGACATTAATCAAATAGCTAGGTACTTCATTGATTTATTTAGTAACGAATCTGGACTCAGGATTTCAGTACCGAAATCCACCAACATATGACCCAGTACATTGATGGACTTCCCCTGATATGTGGGGTTGTGTTAGTATTTATAGTGTGTATTAGTATATATAAGACACGGCAGTCCATTAGTTGAGTCCACCCTGTCAATAACTGACTTGTACCTGGCAACATTTATAGTTCATAATATAAGCCAACACCAGCAAAACTTTACTTACTTATCATACCGCGCTTCTATGCCACAAGAATAAAATCAGATGTTTCTGCATGGTAAGCGCAATTTGTGTCACTCACTGGATCATATTTTATTTAGGTTGATGTTCAAAATTATTTTACCAATACAGCATACATTTATAGATGCAGATGTTTACATAAATTATTAAATGATATCAAAAGGATTACAATTTGATGCCAACGAGAAAGGCTAGTTTATAAAAGTCTTTTTATATGGATTATGATTAACATACTAAAATAAAACTGATTGATAGTTACTGACAACATACAACATCAGGCATGACATTGAATCTTTAACCGTCACACTTCTTGACACGCTTTGTGTTTCTCAGTAATTCAGTTGTCCATTGTAACGCACATTATAATTGTGAAATGACCTGATTGTATACTAAATGTGCATGGCGGGTATGTCTGATGAAGGAAAGAGAGTTTAAAGTGAACAGTCGGGCAAGGATGGCTTAAGTCGGTAAAAATGGTGTGAATGTATCCAGTATAATTTCTTATGAAATAGAAAAATAAAATCTCTCGTCAGAATCTATCTGCGTACGAAGAAATTAATTTAAAGTATAGGAATCCTAAAACGTCCTCCCGGCTGACTATGGCCGTGGTTACATTTCCACGCAGCCTCGAACGTATTAAGACTGGTATTCTTTGCCCGACTATTCACTTTAATACTTTGGAACACTTGGTTCTTAATCTTTAAAGGATTTGTCTCTACTCTGTATTTCTTTGATGGTTTCCCTTTTCTTATTAAGACTTTGAGTTGTGTGTTTTCTTTTTATATTTATATTCCACTGAAACTTAGCATTTAATCAAGGCTTCAGGAAATCGTCTATTTTCTGGGCAACGCCTTAGAAGTCTTTTTAACTAGAATGATGTTTGTATGTTCCATGTGTATGGTAAAAGATACATTGCTGAACTGTTTTGCGAGCATTACATGTCACATTGAGTTAAACAGCATCCCTTGTGATTTTTGTAAAATACCATTTGACTCCATGTTTTAGTGTAAATATAGACCGTGCTATGTTTGGTTTAACTGTCACTACTAACACGTGTCATGGTGCTATATAGAATTGGTCTTGTTTCTTACATGTGTCTACACCTCATTGGATTAGAGCACGCGTTTTAAGACAATGGGACATTCACATTAGCAGCCCCGAGGACGCGGAAGTGATTACCACAGATGTAATCGTAAACACAGCGTTCCTATGATGTCATCGAGAACAAAAAAAAAATGTAATTTCCCGCGGGAAATGTAACTGATGAAGCGAGCATTCGGTTGTTCAAGATATTAAAACTCAAACCCCAAAAATAGAAATGGTTTGAAGCAATCCTTCAGAGCTCGATATTGGCTCTTGTTACTCTATATTCAGTGTCCTTATATTTCCGTCCATCCAATACTCGCGACAGTAATTCAAATACTTTCTATTTGCTTTATAAACTCATCATATGCTACCAAAATAATCTTTAAATATATTTTGCAATGTGTTTCCACATGTACAATGTATAACTCCAAAAACGTTCCTTTATCATTCAATTATTAATGGCATCAGAGTCGCCCCTTCTAACTCGATCAATGTTGGTGGACATGCATACAATGTAGTTTCGTGACAAGGAATAGACGCATTCCTTCATCAAAATTTTCGCTAAATCTTTGAAACATTAATATATCCTGACTAAAACCTCCAACTTACCCAATAAAAGAGGATATGCAACCTTTCTGATGTCTAACTGTAAGGAATCATATAATTTTCTTACGTCTAGATCCTTAAGGAATTGTTCCATTCTAATGTCTAAGTCTAAGGAATTATTGTAGTATTCTATTTGTTCTATCCAGGGGTTATATCCAGTTTTAGTTTATCTGTACATTTCTTTTCAGGTGTTTTATCCAGTTTGAGTTTATCTGTACATTTCTATTCAGGTGTTTTATCCAGTTCCAGTTTATCTGTACATTTCTATTTAGGTGTTTTATCCAGTTCCAGTTTATCTGTACATTTCTATTTAGGTGTTTTATCCAGTTCCAGTTTATCTGTACATTTCTATTCAGGTGTTTTATCCAGTTCCAGTTTATCTGTACATTTCTATTCAGGTGTTTTATCCAGTTTTACTTTATCTATACATTTTTGCATTTTTCCTTAAGTACTGTTCATAGAATTCTTTGGAGTACATTTATATTATATCTTCATGAGTATGTATAACAGTTGATGCTTGAGAAGTGTCTACCTAGCTAAACCATGAAGCGTCTGCGAGGTCATTGATGGTGGTGCCTGGCCCTGTACGTACCTGCTACTTGTTCATCTGTCAGTATCACCGTGTCTGGATTCTGTAACATACAACGACATCCAATATAAGTACAAACCATTGTAGTAGGGACTGACAGAGCACGAGAACACGTTATAAATAGCCCCGACAACATCGAGTACTTGACGGAATAATTGTACCAGCGATAGTACCGATATCTGGAGGAGAATAAATGGAACGCTGAAATTATTTGGTTGGAAATGTTACAAGTAGTACATGTATTTCATTTGACCCAATTTGAATGCTAAAAGCATAACATTGTAAGTTAAGACACCTTGCCAATGTTCATCGCTTCCTTTCCTCACATACATCTCCCAGATCCTGATTCAGTACAGTACAAGCGAACCTGCTGTACAATATTATATGTTATATTATGGAAACGACACAATATATTTATAAGCTATTGTATAAGAATGAGAATTTGGTTCGAGTTATCAATTGACCAAAACCTAATACAACCGCGTTTCAAAGTTTATGTGAGCTCATGTCCTATATATCCTATTATAGACCCCACTTTGGGTATATTGTATACTGATACAAAACTAACATTGAAGATGACTTATAACACATACCTGTCACAATGGAAAACAAAAATAGAATAAAAATTATACCTCGTATTATATTAAAAATCGTCTTCAGTAATGTAAACTGCTTAAACCATCTTCCTCCTTTTTCCAACGTTGATATAACATAATATGCAACGTATAAAAATGTACACAAAGTTATTTAAAAGTCTAACATAATGTATCCATAGCCTGGTAAATCCAATGACCAGGCAATATATAGTGCAGAGGTCATTAGCAGGTAAACAGTCCGTATACTTATATTCCAATAGCTAGTTAAATGGGCATTACGTGCAATAAAGTGAAAGGTCGAAGTCTGTGCCTTTTCAGTTAAAGTGGAAGAATATGTTACAAATGTAGCGTTACTGTTTCGTGTTTTTAAGTTTGTAAGCTCAGAGTTACATTGAACATCCAACAGAGGAGCTATATGGATCTCTTCATAGGTACATTAACATGATTTCAGTTTTAACTAATAGATTCTACAATATGAATAGTGACTCTATACACATAATACACAGTAATAGTAATGTATTTGAACCAAATGGTTACTGTTTAAAGTATATTTAACAAAACTATTCCTGGTTGTATTCTATAATGAATTTGATTTGAAAACAAAATAAGTAAGCTGAACTCAAACTGGTATATTGTCATGGCTACCAATAAAAAAATACCACAATGTTATGAAAATGATTTATATGAATGAATGTATAATAACTAATAAAAAAATAAATGATTAGTTTAGTGTAAAAATGAACTACAGGAGCAGTCATTGGCATTAAATCGACAATGAAGTGTTTACATGTAGCATTTTTATAGTTGGGGATCTGTGTGGGAATCAAGATCATTAACAAGTTTTAAAGCCATTCGCAGACATTGTAGGCAGTACTGGTATTTATGGTAGAATGTAGTGACCATCATGAGAGACAGTAACGACCGGATCGCCCGTTAGTAATGTGGCTGGGTGTTGTGTGTTGTTCGGTATCTTTGAGGGTATACCTCAGTGATATAGCACTATAAAAAGGGAAGAGTTCCACCATTACAAAGAGACACAACACAAACAACCACAGACTGCCGCCCAAACACACACACACAACACATTACATACATATAGTAGGCCGTCCTAAAATGATCATGGCTGTTAATATGTCTAATGTCTAATGTTTTGAATGTTTTGAAAATTATATTTCACAAAATGATATTTAATATCTGCTTTTTATTAGAAATATTGCATTACTTCGGGTTTGAGGTGTTTATCTACAGATTTTTATCCTCTGGAGTTAATATGTATGTCTGATTGTAGAGTTAACGTGTGAGTTCTTTTTTTCTTCTATGAATGGTTGGTTGATTGATAACATTAACATTATATTACAAAGCATAACAACCATGATCATTTAAGGACGGCATCCAGTGTGTACAGTGTGTCGCGTGTGTGAAATGCGTATTTTGGGAGAATGCGGTATGCTCTTCTTGAACTATACTTATTGCTAAAGTGTTAGGGGTGTTAATCACAGTTTATTTCTAGAAATATCGAAAGTTAAATGCATCACACATCTTGTATGACAGAGCCTTCTTTGTTTGAGAGTAAAATTTTACATTTTGTTTTTATTTTTTAGTTATTTAAATGTTTTAAAACACTTTGCATTAGGTCAGTTTCTAACAATGAAAACCGGGGAAAGAGAAATGCATTTTTTTTGTAGAAAATTATTATCATCTACTTCGTTCCAAGAATGAAACTGTTATTTATATTATTTCGAAAATATTAAATTGAGTTATTGAGTAAACAAAATATTATTTGTTTACAAAAATGGACTATTTGATAATGCTTTTAATAAATGGTGTTTCCAGAATGACAGTCTAAACTTCACTGCTTTAATAATGATACTTGGTATTTTTCATAATTATTTTATAAACAAGTGTTTTTCAAATACCATTTTTATTTTTTCATAACAATAGATTTATCACGTGGTTTTTTTCTCTCTCAAAACATGAGTTTGTATTTTTTATCGGAACAGGCTTTTGTACACGTTTAAGATGTTTTAAGACACGTTGTTCTAAGAAAATGGTTTAGAAGTGCGCCATGTTAGATTCATTTTCATATTGCAGTTAAGATTCACAAGATTTGAGACTTTTGTAGGCATGTTCAGAATACACTGACTTATTTAATTAAATATCAGATGGGTGCTGATTCTAGAGCTATTTCTTACACAGTACCTTTAATATCAGTAGTTTCATCTACATTTTTTGTTGCAGAAATCTGCTTACATACTTATCATAAACTCAAACACGGTATTGTTTATACGTCTGTATTACGTTCCAAAAGACATTTGGCGCCCTTGACCCTCTATGAATGAATGTTTTATAAGATGCCCTTGGTCAAGATAAATGTTTCGGGGTATTAATCCTCAAACGTACCCCCGAGACATTCATCTTGACCATGAAATATCATATCAAAAACACTGTTATCGAAATAGGGTACATGTGTAATATATAGCTCTTGAATCAACAACCCTATGGAATATAATGAAATAAGTGTATTCTGAACATGCCTACGTAAATCTTTAGCCTTGTGAACCCGAATTTCGATTGTAATTGGCAAAATGAATGTGAGACGATAGCGTTAAAATATCCTGCTTCATCCGCATTCCCCAACTTTGATTTCAGTTTTCTAAGGAACTTTGATTGCGCCGGTTCTTGAGCATATTTTCATCAGCTATAGTGATGGTATGTAACAATATTATCGTTGGATACTTCGTTGAGAATGATTGTTGAACCTATTGCTATTGTATTGCAGAACGATACCTAGTGATAAAACCCAATGTATTCCACAGTGGTGTACACACGCGAATTATCGCGACTGTGTCTGAGGTTAATGAGGGACAGATACAAGACATCTGAAATACGTCATATTACCGTTGTGGTGGTACTGTTACATACCGGTGTGGTGGTACTGTTACATACCGGTGTTGTGGTATAGTTATATGCCGGTGTGGTGGTACAGTTATATACCGGTGTGATGGTACAGTTATATGCCGGTGTGATGGTACAGTTATATACCGGTGTGATGGTACAGATATATACCGGTGTGATGGTACAGTTATATGCCGGTGTGGTGGTACAGTTATATACCGGTGTGATGGTACAGTTATATGCCGGTGTAATGGTACAGTTATATACCGGTGTGGTGGTACAGTTATATTCCGGTGTGGTGGTACAGTTATATACCGGTGTGGTGGTACAGTTATATACCGGTGTGGTGGTACAGTTATATACCGGTGTGGTGGTACAGTTATATACCGGTGTGGTGGTACAGTTATATACCGGTGTGGTGGTACAGTTATATACCGGTGTGATGGTACAGTTATATACCGGTGTGGTGGTACAGTTATATACCGGTGTGATGGTACAGTTATATACCGGTGTGATGGTACAGTTATATACCGGTGTGATGGTACAGTTATATACCGGTGTAATGGTACAGTTATATACCGGTGTGATGGTACAGTTACATACCGGTCAGGTGGTAGAGTTACATACCGGTGTGATGGTACAGTTACATACCGGTGATGGTACAGTTATATACCGGTGAAATGGTACAGTTACATACCGGTGTGTGATGGTACAGTTACATACCGGTGTGTGGTACAGTTACATACCGGTGTGGTGGTACAGTTACATACCGGTGTGATGTGGTACAGTTATATACCGGTGTGATGGTACAGTTATATACCGGTGTGTGGTACAGTTACATACCGGTGTGATGGTACAGTTACATACCGGTGTGATGGTACATTTATATACCGGTGTAATGGTACAGTTATATACCGGTGTTATGGTACAGTTATATACCGGTGTATGTGGTACAGTTATCTATACCGGTGTGGTGGTACAGTTATTATACCGGTGTGGTTGGTACAGTTATATACCGGTGTGATGGTACAGTTATATACCGGTGTGGTGGTACAGTTACATACCGGTGTGGTGGTACAGTTACATACCGGTGTGATGGTACAGTTATATACCGGTGTGATGGTACAGTTATATACCGGTGTGATGGTACAGTTATATACCGGTGTGATGGTACAGTTATATACCGGTGTGGTGGTACAGTTATATACCGGTGTGGTGGTACAGTTACATACCGGTGTGATGGTACAGTTATATACCAGTGTGATGGTACAGTTATATACCGGTGTGATGGTACAGTTATATACCGATGTGATGATACAGTTACATACCGGTGTGGGTGGTACAGTTACATACCGGTGTGATGGTACAGTTACATACCGGTGTGATGGTACAGTTATATACCGGTGTGGTGGTACAGTTACATACCGGTGTGGTGGTACAGTTACATACCGGTGTGATGGTACAGTTATATACCGGTGTGTGGTACAGTTATATACCGGTGTGGTGGTACAGTTATATACCGGTGTGTGTGGTACAGTTATATACCGGTGTGGTGGTACAGTTACATACCGGTGTGGTGGTAGAGTTACATACCGGTGTGATGGTACAGTTATATACCGGTGTGATGGTACAGTTATATACCGATGTGATGATACAGTTACATACCGGTGTGGTGGTAGAGTTACATACCAGTGTGATGGTACAGTTATATACCAGTGTAATGGTACAGTTATATACCAGTGTAATGGTACAGTTATATACCGGTGTTGTGGTACAGTTACATACCGGTGTGATGGTACAGTTACATACCAGTGTAATGGTACAGTTATATACCAGTGTAATGGTACAGTTATATACCAGTGTAATGGTACAGTTATATACCGGTGTGATGGTACAGTTACATACCAGTAATGGTACAGTTATATACCGGTGTGTGTGGTACAGTTACATACCGGTGTACAGTTACATACCGGTGTGGTGGTACAGTTACATACCGGTGTGATGGTACAGTTATATACCAGTGTGTGGTGGTTATATACAGTGTACAGTTATATACCAGTGTAATGGTACAGTTATATACCGGTGTGATGGTACAGTTACATACCAGTGTAATGGTACAGTTATATACCGGTGTTGTGGTACAGTTACATACCGGTGTGGTGGTACAGTTACATACCGGTGTGATGATACAGTTACATACCGGTGTTGTGGTACAGTTACATACCGGTGTGGTGGTACAGTTACATACCGGTGTGATGGTACAGTTACATACCGGTGTGATGGTACAGTTACATACCGGTGTGTGGTACAGTTACATACCGGTGTGATGGTACAGTTATATACCGGTGTGTGGTACAGTTATATACCGGTGTGATGGTACAGTTATATAGCGGTGTGGTGGTACAGTTACATACCGGTGTGAGTGGTACAGTTACATACCGGTGTGGCGTGGTACAGTTATATACCGGGTGTGGTGGTACAGTTATATACCGGTGTGGTGGTACAGTTATATAACCGGTGTGGTGGTACAGTTACATACCGGTGTGATGGTACAGTTATATACCAGTGTACAGTTATATATACGGTGTGGGTACAGTTACATACCGGTGTGGTGGTACAGTTATATACCGGTGTGTGGTACAGTTACATACCGTGTAATGGTACAGTTACATACCGTGTGTGGTACAGTTATATACCGGTGTGGTGGTACAGTTATATACCGGTGTGATGGTACAGTTATATACCGGTGTGATGGTTACAGTTACATACCGGTGTGATGGTACAGTTATATACCGGTGTGATGGTACAGTTATATACCGGTGTGATGGTACAGTTATATACCGGTGTGGTGGTACAGTTATATACCGGTGTGGTGGTACAGTTATATACCGGTGTGGTGGTACAGTTATATACCGGTGTGGTGGTACATAGTTATATACCGGTGTGATGGTACAGTTACATACCGGTGTGATGGTACAGTTATATACCGGTGTGGTGGTACAGTTATATACCGTTGTGATGGTACAGTTACATACCAGTGTGGTGGTACAGTTACATACCGGTGTGGTGGTGGTACAGTTATATACCGGTGTGGTGGTACAGTTACATACCGGTGTGATGGTACAGTTATATACCGGTGTGGTGGTACATTTATATACCGGTGTAGATGTGGATGGTACAGTTATATACGGTGTGGTGGTACAGTTACATACGGTGTGTGGTACAGTTATATACCGTGTGAATGGTACAGTTATATACCGGTGTGGTGGTACAGTTATATACCGGTGTGGTGGTACAGTTATTATACCGGTGTGATGGTACAGTTACATACCGATGTGATGATACAGTTACATACCGGTGTGGTGGTACAGTTACATACCAGTGTGATGGTACAGTTATATACCAGTGTGTGGTTACAGTTAAATACCGGTGTGGTGGTACAGTTATATACCGGTGTGGTGGTACAGTTATATACCGGTGTGTGTGGTACAGTTATATACCGGTGGATGGTACAGTTACTTACCGGTGTGGTGGTACAGTTACATACCGGTGTGGTGTTAAATATACCAGTGTATGGTACAGTTACCGGTGTGGTGGTACAGTTTATATACCGGTGTGTATATAGCGTGTGATGTACAGTTGGGTAAGTTTACATACCGGTGTGATGGTACAGTTATATACCAGTGTGTGTGGTACAGTTATATACCGGTGTGATGGTACAGTTACATATACCGGTTGGTGTAAAGTTAATACAGTGGTGGTACAGTTATATACCGGTGTTGGTGGTACAGTTATATACCAGTGTAATGGGTACAGTTATATACCGGTGTGGTGGTAGCAGTTACATACCGGTGTGATGGTACAGTTATATACCGGTGTGGTGGTACAGTTATATATACCGGTGTAATGGTACAGTTATATACCGGGTGTGTCGGTGGTTACAGTTATATACCGGTGTGGTGGTACAGTTACATACCAGTGTGGTGGGTACAGTTACATACCGGTGTGGTGGTACAGTTATATACCGGTGTGATGGTACATACCGTGTTTATATACCGGTGTTGTGGTACAGTTATATACCGGTGTGGTGGTACAGTTACATACCGGTGTTGTGGTACAGTTATATACCGGGTGATGTGGTGGTACAGTTATATACCGTGTGAATGGTACAGTTATATACCGGTGTGTGGTGGTACAGTTATACCCGGTGTGTGGTTACATACCGGTGTTGAGGTACATACATATACCAGTGTGGTGGTACAGTTATATACCGCTGTGTTAATGGTTACAGTTATATACCGGTGTGGTGGTACAGTTATATACCGGTGTGGTGGTAGAGTTACATACCGGTGTGATGGTACAGTTATATACCGGTGTAATGGTACAGTATTACATACCGGTGTGATGGTACAGTTTATATACCGGTGTGATGGTACAGTTATATACCGGTGTGGTGGTACAGTTATACCGGTGTGGTGTGATGGTACAGTTACATACCGGTGTGTATGGTACAGTTATATACCGGTGTTGTGGTACAGTTACATACCGGTGTGGTGGTACAGTTACATACCGGTGTGATGATACAGTTACATACCGGTGTTGTGGTACAGTTACATACCGGTGTTGTGGTACAGTTACATACCGGTGTGGTGGTACAGTTACATACCGGTGTGGGTAAAGTTACATACCGGTGTGTAGTGTACAGTTATATACCGGTGTGATGGTACAGTTTAATACCGGTTTTGTGGTACAGTTATATACCGGTGTTGGTAGTACAGTAAGATAATCGGAGTGGTAAATTATATACCGGTGTAATGGTACAGTTATATACCGGTGTGTGGTACCATATATACATAACCGGGTGTACAGTATATACCGGTGTTGTGGTACAGTTACATACCGTGTGTGATGGTACAGTTTATAATACCGGTGTGATGGTACAGTTATTATACCGGTTGTAATGGTACAGTTATATACCGGTGTATGGTACATTATATACCGGTGTGGTGGTACAGTTATATACCGGTGTGATGGTACAGATTATATACCGGTGTGATGGTACAGTTATATACCGGTGTTGTGGTACAGTTATATACCTGGTGTGAATGGTACAGTTATATACCGGTGTGATGTACACAGTTATATACCGGTGTATGGTACAGTTATATATACCGGTGTTGTGGTACAGTTATATAACCGTTGTGGTGGTACAGTTACATACCGGTGTGATGGTACAGTTATATACCGGTGTGGTGGTACAGTTATATACCGGTGTGGTGGTAACAGTTACATACCGGTGTTGTGGTACAGTTATATACCGGTGTGGTGGTACAGTTATATACCGGTGTGGTGGTACAGTTATATACCGGTGTGGTGGTACAGTTATATACCGGTGTGGTGGTACATGTTTCATACCGGTTTTGTGGTGGTACAGTTACATACCGGTGTGATGGTACAGTTATATACCGGTTGTGGTGGATACAGTTATATACCGTGTGTTGGTACAGTTATATACCGGTGTGTGATGGTACAGTTACATACCGGTGTTGGTGGTACAGTTATATACCAGTGTGGAAGTGGTGGTACAGTTATATACCGGTGTGGTGTGGTACAGTTATATACCGGTGTATGGTACAGTTATATACCGGTTGTGGTGGTACAGTTATATACCGGTGTGGTGGTATACAGTTACATACCGGTGTGGTGGTACAGTTATATACCGGTGTGGTGGTACAGTTACATACCGGTTGTGGTAGAGTTATATACCACTATGTAAGTACAGTTACATACCGGTGTGATGGTACAGTTATATACCGGTTATGTAATGGTAACAGTTATATACCGGTGTGGTGGTACATTTATATACCGCTGTATGTGGTACAGTTATATACCGGTGTGGTGGTACAGTTACATATACCGGTGTGATGGTACAGTTATTATACCGGTGTGGTGGTACAGTTATATACCGGTGTGGGTGGTACAGTTAATATTACCGGTGTGGTGGTACAGTTATATACCGGTGTGTGGTGGTACAGTTATATACCGGTGTGGTGGTACAGTTATATACCGGTGTGGTGGTACAGTTATATACCGGTGTGGTGGTACAGTTATATACCGGTGTTGTGGTACAGTTATATACCGGTGTTGTGGTACAGTTATATACCGGTGTTGTGGTACATTTATATACCGGTGTAATGGTACAGTTATATACCGGTGTGGTGGTACAGTTATATACCGGTGTGGTGGTACAGTTATATACCGGTGTTGTGGTACAGTTATATACCGGTGTTGTGGTACATTTATATACCGGTGTTGTGGTACAGTTATATACCGGTGTGGTGGTACAGTTATATACCGGTGTGGTGGTACAGTTATATATAACCGGTGTGGTGGTACAGTTATATACCGGTGTAATGGTACAGTTATATACCGGTGTTGTTACAAGTTGGTGGTACATTTATATACCGGTGTTGTGGTACAGTTATATACCGGTGTGTGGTTACTCGAGTACAGTTATATACCGGTGTGGTGGTACAGTTTATATACCGGTGTTGTGTGGTACAGTTATATACCGGTGTAATGGTACAGTTATATACCTGTGTGTGTGGTACAGTTTATATACCGATGTGAATGGTACAGTTACATACCGGTGTGATGTGGTACATTTATATACCGGTGTGAATGGGTACAGTTAAATATACCGGTGTGATGGTACAGTTATATACCGGTGTGATGGTACAGTTATATACCGGTGTGATGGTACAGTTATATACCGGTGTGATGGTACAGTTATATACCGGTGTAATGGTACAGTTATATACCGGTGTGGTGGTACAGTTATATACCGGTGTGATGGTACAGTTATATACCGGTGTGATGGTACAGTTATATACCGGTGAAATGGTACAGTTACATACCGGTGTGATGGTACAGTTATATACCGGTGTGATGGTACAGTTATATACCGGTGTAATGGTACAGTTATATACCGGTGTGGTGGTACAGTTATATACCGGTGTGATGGTACAGTTATATACCGGTGTGATGGTACATTTATATACCGGTGTTTGTGGTACATTTACTATACCGGTGTGATGGTACAGTTATATACCGGTATTGTGGTATGGTACAGTTATATACCGTGTAAAGGTACAGTTACATACCGGTGTGATGGTTACAGTTATATACCGGTGTGTCATGGTACAGTGATATACCGGTGTAATGGTACAGTTATATACCGGTGGTACAGTTACATACCGGTGTGGTGGTACAGTTATATACCGGTGTGATGGTACAGTTATATACCGGTGTGATGGTACAGTTATATACCGGTGTGATGGTACAGTTATATACCGGTGTGATGGTACAGTTATATACCGGTGTAATGGTACAGTTTATATACCGGTGTGGTGGTACAGTTTCATATACCGTGGTGTATGGTAACAGTTACATTTATATACCGGTGTGGTGGGTACAGTTTATATACCGGTGTGTGGTACAGTTACAATACCGGAGTGATGGTACGTTACATACCGGTGTGGTGGTACAGTTACATACCTGGTGTAATGGTACAGTTTATATACCGGTGTGGTGGTACAGTTATATACCGGTGTGATGGTACAGTTATATACCGGTGTGATGGTACAGTTATATACCGGTGTGATGGTACAGTTACATACCGGTGTAATGGTACAGTTATATACCGGTGTGGTGGTACAGTTATATACCGGTGTGGTGGTACAGTTATATACCGGTGTGGTGGTACAGTTATATACCGGTGTGATGGTACATTTATATACCGGTGTGGTGGTAGAGTTACATACCGGTATGGTGATACAGCTATATACCGGTGTGGTGGTACAGTTACATACCGGTGTGATGTTATAGGTAGGATACAGGCATATACAAGGACGGCTATACATTTATATACCGGTGTAGTCCTAGTCGATATTCCAGGGGTTAATTTTACTGTAGTATTAGTAACCCCTGGAGTATCGAGGATGTGGTGTAGTTTACATGTATTGTAGTACAGTTGTTATGTCTCACAGTGTGCTTGCAAATATAAACAAGATTGCGAGTATAGAACTGAACATTAGACGTTTACGAGCCTAAGAATTATGTTAGGCATTCGGAATAATCATTTTTGAAGACTAGCTGTCGGACACTCATTCTTGAGTATTTTAAGCATATACGTATAATTATATAGCTCCACGGTCTAAGAGATCTTGCGAAGTCCCTGTGATGATTTGTTTTGATAGACGAATGTTACTTTTCCGCTGTCTGTGAATAGACTATGAATATACATATACATACAAAGTTAGAGAAATCAGTATAAAACCCTTGGTAAAATAAGTGTGTGGGTACTTACCATTGTGAACAGCTGTTATCTTTGTAGTGTGGATGGTCCAGATTGGCGTTAATATTCCAGCGGAGGAACTGGACAATAATGATAAGCACACCATCAATAATTACCCCTGTTTATACAAGCTCCACGCTAATCATATGGTTCACATTAGTCCTCGAGTGGAAGGCAGTCGCCATTCTCTTACTGCTATTGTAAAAAAAAAACTTTCAAAACACTCATGTGTAGTCATTCGCTACAATCATAGTTGGAGCAGGTAAAAGACACGTTATACTCCTGCTGTCATATACAAACTGGTGTGTCTACCTTGGTACGATAGCTCTAACACTGACGGAGGGTGTCAGTAACCAGTGTAGGCCATACAGGCTTCAGCGGCTGACAGCGTAATATGGACTAGATGTCCCCGTCACGTATTTTCCCAGATTATTGTGTATCTTAATGAAGAGAATACTAGACACCTGTTGATTGGCGACAGCCTTACAAATGCACGTGTGTCAAGCATTACCGTTTGTGCATGATGCGGTAACTGTCAAATCGAGATCGATATAATGTTAACGGGCTATATTTAGCAGTGTGATAGAAGCTGTTGATGTATTCGGTCACCGCCATTAATAAAGAATTGATGTTT
This sequence comes from Argopecten irradians, assembly GCF_041381155.1. NCBI lineage: Eukaryota > Metazoa > Mollusca > Bivalvia > Pectinida > Pectinidae > Argopecten > Argopecten irradians. The sequence goes on along the minus strand of NC_091138.1, from coordinate 8,539,552 downwards.
GACACCCTTGTCGGTAAATAAGCATCGATCTAATCAGTGCAAAGATAGTGATTGGATTAGCTCCTCGGGAGCTGCTCCGTACACCGGGGAGTTCAGCTAGGATATAGGCTGATGATTTGTCATTACGAGTATGGACAAAGTGGCGTATAGATACTAAATACGTGAGTCCTATCACGATATTGTGACAGGTCTATTACTGTGATGTTTCGTCTCAAAATATCTAATGACGTCTAATACTATAACACGGCGTGTGTGGAATATGAGACGCTTTTATCATCATGCGACATTCTCTTCTATTGCCTATATAGACTACACGTACGTTATAGTATAGTACCTTTATGTTATGATAAAATTATGTGTCTTACAATTGTGTAAGGTGTACATGTAATACAATTAAAACGTCTGCGTGTTTGTATTGATCACGTGACGTATGACACGAGACGCATGTACGCCGTATATATATTGATGACGTATGGTACAATACGACTGTCACAACTGTTATATCACGTGTGTCTTTAATGCATGACGTGTCCTTTGATGTTTTATCAAATGCAAGCTCCTGGTAAAATATACTGGTTTTCTTCAAAGTGATGATTTGAAATAATATAGCCATGTATAAATATATATGTGATGTTTACATGTATTGACAATGCAGTTCAGTATCTGGCCGCTGTCAAGCAAATTGCTGATGTAATGTTGTGATTCACATGATGTCACAGAGACTGTTGAGAAGGAAGCTAATATAAAGGATGCGTGTTGGATCAGTTTGCACGTAACGTAGACAGAAGAGCCCCGATAGATGTAGGGTGGAGATAGTGAGCAGTTACGGTACCAGAGAGGATGTGTCCCGAGGCGCACGTGCCTTGTCAGATACATGTCGGAGATAAGACAAGCCGGCTCGAATCATCGTACATAACTTATATGAACCCGACATAAATATTTATACAAACGCGTATTCTCCTAACTCTGGCGCTATCTTATTAATTTGAGGTACTACTGAGTGTTACTCGGGCCTTCGAGATTTCTGCTCGTCGTCATAAATATTCCCTTGGTAGATATAAAGTGTAACCACAGCATTGTAAGAAAACGCGGCCAAATCTCAACGCTCTAGATTTGAGAGTGAAAAAAAGCCCCAAAACATGTCCACTTGTAATCTCATTCGGTATAGTAATGCATTGATGTGATAATTGATCGATCAACTATGTTCATATATTGATGCATTTATATTATGGTATTAGTCCAACTACATACATATTTATCCACGCAATTATGATATCGATATTCGGTCAACTAAGTATATCAATGATGTCAGATTTCATTTTCTAGCATAAAAGTTATCGAAATTCGGTCGACCAGGTGTACTTTATTCATTAATGTTATCGATATTAGAAAACTATAGGTTTATTCTTGCATTTACGTAAATTGGTCAGCTTACGTGATTTTACTTTCCCGTGGCCTTGAGACATTGTATTCTCCATTTTCATTGGACACATTAATGCTTCGGACAATAATGTATTGAAGTGGACAGTCGGTAAGTTAATTACCGAACAACGTGCTTATTCGTAAAATAAGTGAATAGCTTCCAATTAGATTATATATCAAGTTTGTGCGTGCTCACTCTGTAGCTGTTCCCTTGGTAACATATTAAGAGAATGCGATATTGTAGTCCGGAACATACCTAAACGATTCCAACACACGCATGCATCCAATGTCCTTTGCTCGAAAACCGAGGTTTGAAAATTAATAAAATTATTTCTATATTTGGAAGTAACTAAATGTTAAAATTATTACGACAAAGTATGATTTGAAAGGTGGTATCATTAAAGGGATATTCAACGCAAACAAAACTCCCAGTTGTATCGTTATAACGAACTGTTAATTATTCTTTACACCGAACCATTGTGTCCATTCTATATACGGCTCCAGTAATGGTGGTACACGACGCACAATGCCATAGGCCAAACAGACAACTACTGCTCACTACACAAACGATCTACCTGTTACCATTACAACTACAGCTCACTACACAAACGATCTACCTGTTACCATTACAACTACAGCTCACTATACAAACGATCTACCTGTTACCATTACAACTACAGCTCACTACACAAACGATCTACCTGTTACCATTACAACTACAGCTCACTATACAAACGATCTACCTGTTACCATTACAACTACTGCTCACTATACACAAACTATGTACCTGTTACCATTACAACTACTGCTCACTACACAAACGATCTACCTGTTACCATTACAACTACTGTCACCAACTACACCACTATGCCACTATACAAACGATCTACCTGTTACCATTACAAACTACTGCTCACTATACAAACGATCTACCTGTTACCATTACAACTACTGCTCACTATACAAACGATCTACCTGTTACCATTACAACTACTGCTCACTACACAAACGATCTACCTGTTACCATTACAACTACAGCTCACTATACAAACTATGTACCTGTTACCATTACAACTACTGCTCACTACACAAACGATCTACCTGTTACCATTACAACTACAGCTCACTATACAAACTATGTACCTGTTACCATTACAACTACTGCTCACTATACAAACGATCTACCTGTTACCATTACAACTACTGCTCACTACACAAACGATCTACCTGTTACCATTACAACTACAGCTCACTATACAAACTATGTACCTGTTACCATTACAACTACTGCTCACTACACAAACGATCTACCTGTTACCATTACAACTACAGCTCACTACACAAACGATCTACCTGTTACCATTACAACTACAGCTCACTATACAAACTATGTACCTGTTACCATTACAACTACAGCTCACTATACAAACTATGTACCTGTTACCATTACAACTACTGCTCACTATACAAACGATCTACCTGTTACCATTACAACTACTGCTCACTATACAAACGATCTACCTGTTACCATTACAACTACAGCTCACTACACAAACGATCTACCTGTTACCATTACAACTACTGCTCACTATACAAACGATCTACCTGTTACCATTACAACTACTGCTCACTATACAAACGATCTACCTGTTACCATTACAACTACAGCTCACTACACAAACGATCTACCTGTTACCATTACAACTACTGCTCACTATACAAACGATCTACCTGTTACCATTACAACTACTGCTCACTATACAAACGATCTACCTGTTACCATTACAACTACTGCTCACTATACAAACGATCTACCTGTTACCATTACAACTACTGCTCACTATACAAACGATCTACCTGTTACCATTACAACTACTGCTCACTATACAAACTATCTACCTGTTACCATTACAACTACAGCTCACTACACAAACGATCTACCTGTTACCATTACAACTACTGCTCACTATACAAACGATCTACCTGTTACCATTACAACTACTGCTCACTATACAAACGATCTACCTGTTACCATTACAACTACTGCTCACTATACAAACGATCTACCTGTTATTACAACTACTTACAAACTACTACTCACTACTATCAAACGATCTACCTGTTACCATTACAACTACTGCTCACTACAACAAACGATCTACCTGTTACCATTACAACTACTGCTCACTATACAAACTATCTACAACATTACAACTACTGTTACAAACATTACAACTTACTACAACAACGATCTACCTGTTACCATTACAACTACAGCTCACTACACAAACGATCTACCTGTTACCATTACAACTACAGCTCACTACACAAACGATCTACCTGTTACCATTACAACTACAGCTCACTACACAAACGATCTACCTGTTACCATTACAACTACTGCTCACTACACAAACGATCTACCTGTTACCATTACAACTACTGCTCACTACAAACATCTACGACCATTACTACCTGTTCTACCATTACAACTACTGCTCACTATACAAACTATGTACCTGTTACCATTACACTACTACACACACAAACGATCTACCTGTTACCATTACAACTACTGCTCACTACACAAACGATCTACCTGTTACCATTACAACTACTGCTCACTACACAAACGATCTACCTGTTACCATTACAAACTACTGCTCACTACACAAACGATCTACCTGTTACCATTACAACTACAGCTCACTATACAAACTATGTACCTGTTACCATTACAACTACTGCCATCACTATACAAACGATCTACCTGTTACCATTACAACTACTGCTCACTATACAAACTATGTACCTGTTACCATTACAACTACTGCTCACTATACAAACTATGTACCTGTTACCATTACAACTACTGCTCACTATACAAACGATCTACCTGTTACCATTACAAACTACTGCTCTCTATACAAACGATCTACCTGTTACCATTACAACTACTGCTCACTATACAAACGATCTACCTGTTACCATTACAACTACTGCTCACTATACAAACTATGTACCTGTTACCATTACAACTACTGCTCACTACACAAACGATCTACCTGTTACCATTACAACTACTGCTCACTATACAAACGATCTACCTGTTACCATTACAACTACTGCTCACTATACAAACGATCTACCTGTTACCATTACAACTACAGCTCACTATACAAACGATCTACCTGTTACCATTACAACTACTGCTCACTATACAAACGATCTACCTGTTACCATTACAACTACTGTACCTGTTACCATTACAACTACTGCTCACTATACAAACGATCTACCTGTTACCATTACAACTACTGCTCACTACACAAACGATCTACCTGTTACCATTACAACTACAGCTCACTATACAAACTATCTACCTGTTACCATTACAACTACAGCTCACTACACAAACGATCTACCTGTTACCATTACAACTACTGCTCACTATACAAACGATCTACCTGTTACCATTACAACTACTGCTCACTATACAAACGATCTACCTGTTACCATACAATAGCTCACATACAAACGATTACCTGTTACCATTACAACTACTGCTCACTACACAAACGATCTACCTGTTACCATTACAACTACAGCTCACTACACAAACGATCTACCTGTTACCATTACAACTACAGCTCACTACACAAACGATCTACCTGTTACCATTACAACTACAGCTCACTACACAAACGATCTACCTGTTACCATTACAACTACTGCTCACTATACAAACGATCTACCTGTTACCATTACAACTACTGCTCACTACCCAAACGATCTACCTGTTACCATTACAACTACTGCTCACTATACAAACTATGTACCTGTTACCATTACAACTACTGCTCACTACACAAACGATCTACCTGTTACCATTACAACTACAGCTCACTATACAAACTATGTACCTGTTACCATTACAACTTTATTTGTGAATGTCATTGAAGACCATGCATTTCTGAAGGACAAGCGGTGACGTTATAAAGAGTTATAGTACTTGATTTATACAAATTGGATTGGACATATCAATGCCAGGTGGCATATTAACGTATTTAATGTGAACAACATGACAAGGTTTTCAATTTCACCAATATTCTACACAACAAAAGTAAAATGTTGCTCATGTAGTAACTATTTAGTATTTTCTATCCAATAAGTAAGATATTAACCAGAGAGATTAAAGACAATGCAATCTAACGTCTATTTTCAGAATTTACCTATGATAGTATTTGAGTTTGAGAAATAAAGAATGTTTATCTGTCTAGTGATAGAATAAACGATTTCAAATCGCTGTCGCTCTATGTTTTAATAAGATATTAACGGTTGTAAACAACGTCTTGGTTTTAATAAACGTTTGCGTAATAACTGCGTTTCATCCAGGCATTGATCTTGGTGTTGCGGATGCGTTTCATATCAAGCAATGTGTTGTGTTTTACTTTATATCCAATAATTTCTTAGCGTTCATTAGCGCTTAATTGCTTGCCATGTGAGTTTACAACTTCCTTGTGAGTTTGGTTTTCGGCAAAAAACAATATGAACTTATTTTTGTGTATGAATTTGTCAGTATAATGTGAGCGGTTGGGGTGTGTTGCTTGGTGTCTTCGTCGGCATGCTTCAGTGATATAGACCTATAAAAAGGGCAACAGTTCCACTTTACAAGAAGACACAACACGAACACACCACAGTCTCCAAAAACACGCACCTCGCACTTCACACACGCTACACACTGCATACATTGGAGGCCGTCCTTACATGACCCTGTCTGTTAATAGGACGTTAAAATGTGTTGCATATGAAATTGATTTTCAACTTTACCTAAACCTTTTACGCTGTGTATGCATTTTAATAACTAACAAGGATTTTAGCGGTTATAATTCGTTTAGCATTTCAGAAAGTTGTGATGTTCGTACTGCACTGATATTTACATTCGGCTAGGATAATATTTCAGATTCAATGATCATTTCAATACTGTCGCCATTGTTGTTTATGTTGACATTTTCTTTCACTATTACTTTGGGTGCACGCTTATTTTCGATGGAATTCTTTTTGCTTACGTTACGTTGACGCTTGCATTTCAGCTTGTTTTTTAAGAATTCACCTTCCCATTAAGATTCTGACCCCTGATCTGCAATCCTCACACATGTTTTATACGTTTGCTGACTTTGAGTCTTCAGAGTTTGCAATAGAACGTTAATATTTCGGCAAGTGTTAAACGTTTTCGTTCACCTTAAGTTTTGAGATTTTGCAGATTTTCCATAATTTGCGCTGAGTTGGCGTTTTTATTCCTGGAGAGTTTATCCTCAATACCAGACTGGTAACAGCGTTATTCACACCCGAAAGCCACTAAATGACTTTGGGATACATAGTTACTCTCTAAAACATACTGGGTACCGATTTTCCGTGTCGCGTTCGGACACGGTAACACTATGTAGTGATAATGTCGACATTAATACAATATAATGACCATTCCCTCTCTCTATCATAACTAAAACCTTTTAGATCTAGGGCCTATCTACTTTTGGTCCGATGTACAAATTACCTACTTGGGCTGCCGTTTTGGCTGTGAACCAATGATTCCTGCTATCCTTTTACTGTCCAGCAATATGACGATCGATTGGCTGACTTGATGGCCTAGTGAGAGGCGCCCAGGGACACAATTACATCTCGCTAAGATCACACATATTCATACAAACCTTACTATATCATTTATCATTAGCAGAATAAAACGGCGATCCAGTGATTATGATGATTATGTTGTACCAAATCCTCGATATTTGTTGCAATTTGTTTCCATATATGTAAACAACCACGTCATTATTGCATGGTTTGATTTGAAATTAAAAAAACTGTTTTCCAGGAATATATTTCCGCATCTGAATAGGATTTTAAGGTAAAGTGGATTGTGAGATGCATGACTATTAGTCAGAGATTTAAAAATAAATTGGAGTATGTTGAAGCAAAATAAAATGCAGAGGCGTAGCTAGGTATGGATAGGCATGCATGCCTGGGGGTGCAGGGGGCGACAGTCCCCTGCTCAGGGTGCAGGGGCGAAGCCCTGGTAGGGGGTATGGAGGAAATTGTTGCAATGTAGTAACCATTTTACTTCTATGGTAACTTTTAACGTATATACCAATGGTTAAATGGAGGTCACGATATTTAGGTGATAACCATGCAAAACTATACACAAAATTAGAAAAGAGGTGATTTTTTATATACATATAATCGTACTATACTAGACTCCCCTGACAAGTGCTCGAACAAAAAACACGGATTTTGTCTGTAAAAATTAAAATAGTAAGCAATAGGAAAATTTTGTGTTATTTTAACTGATGAAAAACTTATGGCGAATATTTTAAACAAAATTAAAATCAAGTTTACGTGTTGGTTTGTTTATGACAGCGAGTCAAAGACCACTGTCAAAATGGCGGAAATTGCGTAAAAAAGGACCAGTCCTCGACCACCTCAATAAAAAAATTAAACATTGTATTTATAACCTATTTTTCTACCTATTCTGTTCTATTTCTAACAATTACAACAACAAAAATTATTTTCTAAATCAACAATTTGTTCATATTCGACAAAAATAAAAGTCAACTATTTTGTGAGTAAACACCGGAAATCGTGGATTAACAAGCGTTTTAACGGGCGGGAAGTGAACCAAAATTGAAAAATTCGCTTTTGGCCAAGAACATGTTTCAATTGCAATTTTAGTTGTTTTGCTATCATTTTAATATAGTTATATGTTTTTAGAATATTTCTAACTTTTCATGCGATGTTGTTTATTTTGGTATTCGTAAGTGTTTCCCGATTCAAAATCCACATTTGCTTGAGGGATTTTGGTAAAGAAGTCTAATATTGTCTTCGACAAGATTCAAACATAATCAAATTTAACAACTTAATGCACTTGGTAACTGGAAATATATAGACTATTCTAATAAATTTCCAGAATGGCCAATCTTCAAGTCTTTCAAATGTGCACAAAGTTATGTTAGGCATACAGTTGGACATATCATATGAATTTATACGTAATTTATATTCGGCAGCGTTACGTGTATTCAAATGTTGTGGGTTTTTTCTGACTGTACAAAAATGTAAGTCAGATTATTTTTTGCATGCTTGAGCATGCAAGCTTGCCCGGGCGCTATGCCACTTAAATGAACATTTAGTGTAAGATGCAAAGCATAGACAATTCCGATCTTCACTGTTTCCCCGTGAGTTATTGGTCTTTAGAGTGATATTATTGGCGGTGAATGAGAACTGTTCTGAAAAAAGGCCTACCATATTCACCAAGGAGTTATTTATTTCCTTGGGGACATGTATGACTAGTATCTGTAACAAATCTTTATAAACATTATGAAACAAGTTCATTGGACAATGCTATTGATGAATTAAGACAACGGGTGAGAGTTGGATGTTTGCTTTGATGACTCTTTATAAAGTCATTTAAGAACATATTATGTCTGATAAGTAAAGCCTAAGTATCTGGGGGAATAACCCACCAAACAACAACAAGTGGCTTAAAAATGGCCTACGGGTATCCCATTCCTTTCTCAGGGGTGAGCTGGTGGTAGAATATACTAGATACTCCTGGGGTTCCTATCACTGACGTTATATAGGATGGTGGTAGATTGACAAGAACCTCAATAGTAAGTAGGCTTCAATGTAATATTTAATATGGCAATAATATTTATCAGTATTCTAAACTTTATATTTTCAATAATTGTTTAATTATATCAACCGTATCTCAAAGCATGGTTAAGCAGAGGGATAGACTGTCTACCAGAACTTAAATTACTGATAAGATTTTCTTAATATAATTCGAATAATAGATATTTCCCTCCTAATTTGAAACTCTAGAATCAGATATATTGCAAAGACAAAACATTATTAAGCCAAATTTTAGTGATGCTATAAATATCCTGGAGACTAGAAGTCAGTCTAAACTAAGGGGTATAACTCGCAATAAATTTGGAACACAAAGAAAGGCAAGGTGTTTCGCGAGTTTGTTCCCTTGTATTGAAAAACAGTAACTGGAAATAAATGTTTTAAATAAATAAATATTACTGTATTTAATGTATACCCGCATTTTGTAGCAGACAAATATGGAACAAAAACTTAAGTCAAAATTTCCAATTTTTTACAGGATTAACTTATGTTAAAACTTTAAAACGCTAAATTATTTTCCGTTTTAGTTGATTATGTGCGTTCTGAACACTTTCTAGGTCAGTAATACTCGGTATGTGGTCATTATGCATTGCTACGATTGATTTTAAAACCAGATTTTTCAATTAACATATCAGATCTCAACTCCACCAGAAATGACCAGGTACATTAAATTGTGTAAATATATATTATTGTGTACTTGAGTATCTTCCTACACATCGTAACACTAGAAATGCTAGCAATATTGTCTAAACGGTTTGAACTGACTGAAGATACAATGTATGACCTATCAAAGACACTGATGAAACAGGTAATGGTTTGAATCATTTCTGTTGATTCCATAATGAACACTGTTTGTTTAACATCATTTCTACAGTTAAACTGTCCAACAATAAAATGTATTTCCTTTAAATCCTGTTTCTATTTCCGATTTCAAAATCTCGAATTTAAACTTGACGACATCATTTTCAGTAAACATGTAAATATCGGTAACCTGTAGCGTCTTGTCTCTCTCACCGACATCTGCTATCAGTGGGTGCTGTTGTACTGGTCTATCTGTTGATTAGCACTGTAGTAAGATATCACATCAGGATCAATCTCTGTAATTAGCCAAGTCTAAACAAACAAGATGGTCCGACCCTTACACCAATGGGCCTGGCAGCGGGGGGTAATATAGAAACATGGCCACATGTTGTTACAAACACCGAGGTCTCAGGACAACTGTCGTGCACCGTCTTTATATTGATGCCATCAGTACCTCGTGGTATATACCTACCTAGCTACTAACTAGTGGTACTCACGCTCTGCCATAGCAACCTTAAATGGTGCCAGCGCCATCTCATAGTATTAGATCAGATTCCAACATCACAGCGCATGCGTCATCTATAACTTTGCGGAAGTTGCTGAGGCTTAAAGAAACGAGGCTTGTCTCTAACTATCCATCTTCTTTTTGGTGTAACGACGTCCGAATCAACCTATCAACATGGTAAGTGTGGCAATTCCCCGAGAAAATATTGAGAAGTTATGGATTATATATCATTGCCTCCCTATTCTCTAGTTTTGTGTGGATTTCGCGTAATAATAGCGACGCCGAGAAAGGTACCAAACAAGACCTTCTATCCGTGGTCATTCCTTGTGTTTCTCAAAACTAACCATGGGATTTATTTCATTTTATACAGAGTGAAGAGTTCAGGCCCACAGAAAAGCAGGTCCTCGGTAAGTAGCGTTTATGTTAGACAATTCGTCTGTATTGTTTACGGTAATCGTTATACAATACTATTAATAACTGTGTATTGAATGTAGTGTATTCGTAAGAACGTAAGATAGACTTATTTTCTTGATGACAAAATGTATCAATCATTATTTATGATGTACACACACTTTATGACTTTTATTACCCACTAACAAGTGAGATATCAGTATGAAGAGGAATCAGTACTGGTGTAATGTCATTGTGATAGTAGCATTGTACATACACTATATACTAAGTGTATCTAAACATATAATCGGTAATTAAACAACACGATAGAAGGATACGGACGATTGTTGAGAAGCTGGGAAAAGATTGTTCTATGATAACTAGAACTGATAGTTGAGATAGGGCTGTTGATGCTACAGTTACTGAGCCTTAGAACTCTCTGGGAGGTAACGAGCGTACTCGTGTAGATAAAACAGCTCTTGGATGTGGCTGTTCTGCACTGTAACCAGATATCTTCTCTACGGGCCTGTCAGCTCCAAATACGGAGGGGGCACGTCATCGCCATGGCTACAACCCCGCGCGCACATGCTACTAGGTAGGATCTCTCGATAAAAAATGGTATGTCGATCTTGTTTCCATGTAAACAGCTCCGTGCTACGTGTTCGCTAGTTAGCATCAAAATAAACAAATAAAACATGTTACCACTTAACTCACTGGGTATAACGTGAATATGGTTGTGGAAAAACTATTTTATATTTTCAGTTTTACAAATTTTATACACTCTTTGGCAACATTAAAATAATTAATAAATATACATATCAAACCAAACGTTGAAATGCCTCTATTTAAGAAATGATGAATGTTGTCGTGTGAATAACCTATAAACAAAATACAATATTGACATTTGTCATCTTACCTACCTGTTATTTATGCCTTCTGCTACTGACATTTGGGTAAAGTAATATATACATTTTTTCTAATTAATCTATTTCTTAAAATTAAGTTGTATAACGGAACATCTCGTACGATTGTGAATGAATAGTCATGGTGGCTTGTATAATGATGATGATACAATTATTATCGTATTTTGGTAGACAGAGTTAGCATGACTTTGTACAAAGTTCTATTTAAAGATATTCGCTGAGGGAACCCGAAGTTCCCTTAACTTTCGGATCTTGTAGCTACCTTAAGTCAGCACGTGCACACAGTAGGTATACTGTTATACATAAATCTGGTCTATTTTCGTTTTATTATCGTCAGCGCGTGCCAGGGAGAAGTAATGTTACCAATGTGTTGAATGTAGACTGATGTACGTGCTGTTACACGTGTGGGAAAGGCTCTTGTTATAAACACAATAATGGTCTACATGTGCATGAGATAAACAGAAAAAAAGATTTATACTCGGGGCTCACTGATACACAATCCACACATTTCTTTTCTGAACAATGCTCTGAGTCAGGTTCTTTATTCCCTTTTAACATATTTTACAACTGCTGATATTAACATCATATTTGTATTGCATAACAAAGTAACACTTTCCATAAACCAGAATGGTATCATTACAAACCTTTACAGCCTGACACACACATAATTCCAGATTAAGCCGGAATATCACTCTGCAATGATAAATAACTGGAATGACTTCTTATTTTATAATAACATCCAGACTTATCATATAGCGTTGGCCATATGGCACAATATAACAATGATAATTATGTTGTATTAATGATGATGAACAATAGGTACATAACTGCATTGTACCACACGATTGTCTGTATTACACACGGCATATGGCACAATACAGCAATGGTAATTATGTTCTATTAGTGCATTGTACCATACGATTGTCTGTATTACACACGGCATATGGCACAATACAGCAATGGTAATTATGTTCTATTAGTGCCTTGTACCATACGATTGTCTGTATTACACACGGCATATGGCACAATACAGCAATGGTAATTATGTTCTATTAGTGCATTGTACCATACGATTGTCTGTATTACACACGGCATATGGCACAATACAGCAATGGTAATTATGTTCTATTAGTGCATTGTACCATACGATTGTCTGTATTACACACGGCATATGGCACAATACAGCAATGGTAATTATGTTCTATTAGTGCCTTGTACCACACGATTGTCTGTATTACACACGGCATATGGCACAATACAGCAATGATAATTCTGTTCTATTAGTGCCTTGTACCACACGATTGTCTGTATTACACACGGCATATGGCACAATACAACAATGATAATTCTGTTCTATTAGTGCCTTGTACCACACGATTGTCTGTATTACACACGGCATATGGCACAATACAACAATGATAATTCTGTTCTATTAGTGCCTTGTACCACACGAATCTCTGTATTACACACGGCATATGGCACAATACAGCAATGATAATTCTGTTCTATTAGTGCCTTGTACCACACGATTGTCTGTATTACACACGGCATATGGCACAATACAACAATGATAATTCTGTTCTATTAGTGCCTTGTACCACACGATTGTCTGTATTACACACGGCATATGGCACAATACAGCAATGATAATTCTGTTCTATTAGTGCCTTGTACCACACGAATCTCTGTATTACACACGGCATATGGCACAATACAGCAATGATAATTCTGTTCTATTAGTGCCTTGTACCACACGATTGTCTGTATTACACACGGCATATGGCACAATACAACAATGATAATTCTGTTCTATTAGTGCCTTGTACCACACGATTGTCTGTATTACACACGGCATATGGCACAATACAGCAATGATAATTCTGTTCTATTAGTGCCTTGTACCACACGATTGTCTGTATTACACACGGCATATGGCACAATACAGCAATGATAATTCTGTTCTATTAGTGCCTTGTACCACACGAATGTCTGTATTACACACGGCATATGGCACAATACAGCAATGATAATTCTGTTCTATTAGTGCCTTGTACCACACGATTGTCTGTATTACACACGGCATATGGCACAATACAGCAATGATAATTCTGTTCTATTAGTGCCTTGTACCACACGATTGTCTGTATTACACACGGCATATGGCACAATACAGCAATGATAATTCTGTTCTATTAGTGCCTTGTACCACACGATTGTCTGTATTACACACGGCATATGGCACAATACAACAATGATAATTCTGTTCTATTAGTGCCTTGTACCACACGATTGTCTGTATTACACACGGCATATGGCACAATACAACAATGATAATTCTGTTCTATTAGTGCCTTGTACCACACGATTGTCTGTATTACACACGGCATATGGCACAATACAGCAATGATAATTCTGTTCTATTAGTGCCTTGTACCACACGATTGTCTGTATTACACACGGCATATGGCACAATACAGCAATGATAATTATGTTCTATTAGTGCCTTGTACCACACGAATCTCTGTATTACACACGGCATATGGCACAATACAACAATGATAATTCTGTTCTATTAGTGCCTTGTACCACACGATTGTCTGTATTACACACGGCATATGGCACAATACAACAATGATAATTCTGTTCTATTAGTGCCTTGTACCACACGAATCTCTGTATTACACACGGCATATGGCACAATACAACAATGATAATTCTGTTCTATTAGTGCCTTGTACCACACGATTGTCTGTATTACACACGGCATATGGCACAATACAGCAATGATAATTCTGTTCTATTAGTGCCTTGTACCACACGAATCTCTGTATTACACACGGCATATGGCACAATACAGCAATGATAATTCTGTTCTATTAGTGCCTTGTACCACACGATTGTCTGTATTACACACGGCATATGGCACAATACAGCAATGATAATTCTGTTCTATTAGTGCCTTGTACCACACGATTGTCTGTATTACACACGGCATATGGCACAATACAGCAATGATAATTCTGTTCTATTAGTGCCTTGTACCACACGATTGTCTGTATTACACACGGCATATGGCACAATACAGCAATGATAATTCTGTTCTATTAGTGCCTTGTACCACACGATTGTCTGTATTACACACGGCATATGGCACAATACAGCAATGATAATTCTGTTCTATTAGTGCCTTGTACCACACGATTGTCTGTATTACACACGGCATATGGCACAATACAGCAATGGTAATTATGTTCTATTAGTGCCTTGTACCACACGATTGTCTGTATTACACACGGCATATGGCACAATACAGCAATGATAATTCTGTTCTATTAGTGCCTTGTACCACACGATTGTCTGTATTACACACGGCATATGGCACAATACAGCAATGATAATTCTGTTCTATTAGTGCCTTGTACCACACGATTGTCTGTATTACACACGGCATATGGCACAATACAGCAATGATAATTCTGTTCTATTAGTGCCTTGTACCACACGATTGTCTGTATTACACACGGCATATGGCACAATACAGCAATGATAATTCTGTTCTATTAGTGCCTTGTACCACACGAATCTCTGTATTACACACGGCATATGGCACAATACAGCAATGATAATTCTGTTCTATTAGTGCCTTGTACCACACGATTGTCTGTATTACACACGGCATATGGCACAATACAGCAATGATAATTCTGTTCTATTAGTGCCTTGTACCACACGATTGTCTGTATTACACACGGCATATGGCACAATACAGCAATGATAATTCTGTTCTATTAGTGCCTTGTACCACACGATTGTCTGTATTACACACGGCATATGGCACAATACAGCAATGATAATTCTGTTCTATTAGTGCCTTGTACCACACGATTGTCTGTATTACACACGGCATATGGCACAATACAGCAATGATAATTCTGTTCTATTAGTGCCTTGTACCACACGAATCTCTGTATTACACACGGCATATGGCACAATACAGCAATGATAATTCTGTTCTATTAGTGCCTTGTACCACACGATTGTCTGTATTACACACGGCATATGGCACAATACAGCAATGATAATTCTGTTCTATTAGTGCCTTGTACCACACGAATCTCTGTATTACACACGGCATATGGCACAATACAGCAATGATAATTCTGTTCTATTAGTGCCTTGTACCACACGATTGTCTGTATTACACACGGCATATGGCACAATACAGCAATGATAATTCTGTTCTATTAGTGCCTTGTACCACACGATTGTCTGTATTACACACGGCATATGGCACAATACAACAATGATAATTATGTTCTATTAGTGCCTTGTACCACACGATTGTCTGTATTACACACGGCATATGGCACAAAACAGCAATGATAATTCTATTAGTGCTTGTACACACGATTGTATTACCACGGCATTGGCACCACACAATGATGTCTCTGTATTAGCTTGTACCACACGATTGTCTGTATTACACACGGCATATGGCACAATACAACAATGATAATTCTGTTCTATTAGTGCCTTGTACCACACGATTGTCTGTATTACACACGGCATATGGCACAATACAGCAATGATAATTCTGTTCTATTAGTGCCTTGTACCACACGAATCTCTGTATTACACACGGCATATGGCACAATACAACAATGATAATTCTGTTCTATTAGTGCCTTGTACCACACGATTGTCTGTATTACACACGGCATATGGCACAATACAGCAATGATAATTCTGTTCTATTAGTGCCTTGTACCACACGATTGTCTGTATTACACACGGCATATGGCACACAATACAGCAATGATAATTCTGTTCTATTAGTGCCTTGTACCACACGATTGTCTGTATTACACACGGCATATGGCACAATACAGCAATGATAATTCTGTTCTATTAGTGCATTGTACCACACGATTGTCTGTATTACACACGGCATATGGCACAATACAGCAATGGTAATTATGTTCTATTAGTGCCTTGTACCACACGATTGTCTGTATTACACACGGCATATGGCACAATACAGCAATGATAATTCTGTTCTATTAGTGCCTTGTACCACACGATTGTCTGTATTACACACGGCATATGGCACAAATACAGCAATGATAATTCTGTTCTATTAGTGCCTTGTACCACACGATTGTCTGTATTACACACGGCATATGGCACAATACAGCAATGATAATTCTGTTCTATTAGTGCCTTGTACCACACGATTGTCTGTATTACACACGGCATATGGCACAATACAGCAATGATAATTATGTTCTATTAGTGCCTTGTACCACACGATTGTCTGTATTACACACGGCATATGGCACAATACAGCAATGATAATTCTGTTCTATTAGTGCCTTGTACCACACGATTGTCTGTATTACACACGGCATATGGCACAATACAGCAATGATAATTCTGTTCTATTAGTGCCTTGTACCACACGATTGTCTGTATTACACACGGCATATGGCACAATACAGCAATGATAATTCTGTTCTATTAGTGCCTTGTACCACACGAATGTCTGTATTACACACGGCATATGGCACAATACAGCAATGATAATTCTGTTCTATTAGTGCCTTGTACCACACGATTGTCTGTATTACACACGGCATATGGCACAATACAGCAATGATAATTCTGTTCTATTAGTGCCTTGTACCACACGATTGTCTGTATTACACACGGCATATGGCACAATACAACAATGATAATTCTGTTCTATTAGTGCCTTGTACCACACGATTGTCTGTATTACACACGGCATATGGCACAATACAGCAATGATAATTCTGTTCTATTAGTGCCTTGTACCACACGATTGTCTGTATTACACACGGCATATGGCACAATACAGCAATGATAATTCTGTTCTATTAGTGCCTTGTACCACACGATTGTCTGTATTACACACGGCATATGGCACAATACAACAATGATAATTCTGTTCTATTAGTGCCTTGTACCACACGATTGTCTGTATTACACACGGCATATGGACAATACAACAATGATAATTCTGTTCTATTAGTGCCTTGTACCACACGAATCTCTGTATTACACACGGCATATGGCACAATACAACAATGATAATTATGTTCTATTAGTGCCTTGTACCACACGAATCTCTGTATTACACACGGCATATGGCACAATACAACAATGATAATTCTGTTCTATTAGTACCTTGTACCACACGAATCTCTGTATTACACACGGCATATGGCACAATACAGCAATGATAATTATGTTCTATTAGTACCTTGTACCACACGATTCTCTGTATTACACACGGCATATGGCACAATACAACAATGATAATTCTGTTCTATTAGTACCTTGTACCACACGAATCTCTGTATTACACACACGGCATATGACACAATACACAAAATGGGGATTAAGGTGGATTTCTGTTTCTATTAGTGCCTTTGTACACACGAATCTCTGTCTGGATATACAGTTCTAGGCATATAACCTTACAAGGCAATGAGAATGACAACCATCCCTTGCACCACACGAAATCTGTATCTTCACTCGGGCATTATGGCACACGGCATTGTGCCTACACGTATACAACGCATATCTATAATGGGTATTATTATGCCTTGTACCAACACGATTTGTCTGTACTTACACCACGTCATATGGCACAACAAGCATGGTAATTTTGTTCTATTCACCCTTGTTGACACATGTTAGACTCTGTCCAATGGTAAGATCACTGCATAGGACAAGTGGCAAGTCCATAATGAACTTTCAGGGATACTCATAATGGGTATTCTGCCCGATGACGTTAAATTGTCTACATGTCTCTACATGTCCAAAATTTTAAAACATGATTTTCTGTTGATTGTGAATGTCAATCATTTGTTTCAGATGCCAAACAGGCATTCTGCAACTTCGACAAGAAGAAAGAGGGCACCGTGTCATGTAAAGACCTCGGCGCCATCTTCAAGTCCCTCGGTCTGGTGATGAAGGACGATAAAATCAAGGACTGGTCCGATGAGGTGGACGAGGAAGGTAATTGGCAATGACATGTATAAAGTTTATATTTTTTTGATATTTTTTTTATATTTATAGATGAGTTTCATAAAATCTCAAATGAAATGAACACTTCAAGATACACATAACTAGAACAATCTACATTCCAAACAATACAATCTCACGTCAAAAAGTATTGCGAAAATCCAGCTGAGTCCCATTAAAAAAAAATCAGTCTTAAGTATTATAAAAGCCAGATGATGGCATACGTTTTCTGTTGCAATCCTGCAACGTAAAACAATGTGATTTTTTAAATCAAAGTATGAAAGTTGCCGAAAAGATCCCCTCCTTTTTCAGGACAACTGAATGCACAATGTACCTTTTCCTTCGGATAAGAAATAAAATTTGCTTTTTGGTCAGCTCCACAACACTATAGTAATCTTTTGTTGTTCTTGTTGCTGATTATGGTAAATTCCCCCCGTTCCTGTAATTTCAGAGCACATCAGTATATTGGTGAAATAAGTTCCATTTAATAAATTGACATTTTTTTTATTAAAATGAGTGTACTCATGTAGAAACAATACTTAGCCGTGAAATACAAATATAATTTGGGACCTTAGATAACTTGCTCTTGTTAGCAGACAGTCTTTATAAGAGAATGTCGCTTAGGTAGCCTTAATGTATTACAAATATATATGCATAATATAAAAATTTTGAAGGGAAATGAAAAGCACTGTGGTTTCAATTAGCTCTTAGTCATTCAGTGACCACTAAACAGTTCTTCATTACATCTGTTTCTTAATACGAACTGTTTTATATTCCAGCCACTGGCAAATTGAACTGTGATCAATGGTTAGAACTTTTCGTGAGGAAACTCAAGGAGGATATGGACGAGAGAGAACTGAAGGAAGCCTTCAGGGTACTGGATAAAGAAAAGAAGGGCGTGATCAAGGTTGACGTATTAAGATGGATTCTTAGCAGTTTAGGAGACGAACTATCAGAAGACGAAATTGAGAACATGATCGCTGAGACAGACACAGACGGAAGCGGAACTGTAGATTATGAAGGTAAGTGTGCATGTGCTAGTATCTTTTTAAGTTGGATGAGAAGAATTCGTTCTGCTTGTTTAAATTTGTTTTCAAAGTTATTTGTGCATTCTACCATTCTAACATCTTTAATTTATAAAGGATATTTCTGTGTTTACAAATTTATCATAATGTAAACGTTCATATAGCTACATCTAATTCTTATTTATTGTATACACTGTTTTATAATATGTATATATTTTAATAAATACATTTTCTTTACGAACCAACGGTTGGAAATATCTGATAAACTTTTTTTTGCGTTGGGTTTGCTATATTTGTTGAATTTGCTGTGGTATAATATAGCTTTATGTGTAGTAATAAACAAAATAGCAAGATATTATGAACATAAACTTCCCATAATTTGTAAAACTGTAAAATACCAAGCAAAAATAATCATTAGAATATCGATGAAATTTATTAATATTTTTTTTATAGAAACCAAGAAATTTCTTTAAACCTGCACCAGTATTGTTTATTGTATATTTGGTAATGCTAGTTCGTTTAAAATTGTTGTTGATCAATACCAACAGTGTCGACTAGAATGATTTCCTGGGAACATTATATGGTAAATTAAAACGTTTTATTTATACCAGGACAAATACAATTTTGAAGACTATTTTATAGGTCGATTCTCATGAACTAGTAATTTTATTCTGAAGTAGATTATAAAACATGCACATATGCATTACATTGCATTGTAATGTCAATTATTATTTTACTAGTACCATAAATTATTAGACGATAAATAATAAAACCAAACAAACAAATAAATGAAAATGGCCTGTTGTCGTGTGTAACGTTATACTGAACCTACGTGTCTTTCAGATTCAGTCATCATTTCTCCTTTAATTGCAAGAAATATTTCCTCATACAATGTGCATACACTTGGAAGAAGAATTCGATTCGTACTTTATATGTTAACAAAAGTTGAAACAAAGTTTGCACTCGATTGTGCTATAAATCACTGATGTTCGTTTGACTGTCATACCCTTTTGTGCATATATGTATTATATAGAATAAAATAGATTCCATTGTCAAACCACCATTCTGAGCTGTTCTACCGCTATATGGATTTCTGACTTAAGAATATACTCGATGTTACGATTTCTTCTATAGTTGTTGTTGTGTCCACTCAATCACAGATTGCATTGTTAAAACCGCCGTCTTAAAATCATGGATATTTTTTCCTGTTAAGACATTGCTTCTTGTTGTCACTCAAAACAAGAAATTCTAGACATTGTTCCGTGCTGTTTGCACGTCCTAAAAACTATTTCTTGTATGAAATAATTTTCATTTTACGATTCTTCGTAGAACTGTTCAGGAAAAAAGGTTTTTAGCATAATTGGATACTGATTTTTTTTTCAGATTTTTATGAAATGAACAATAGGTATGCTAAAAATGAAATAAACAAATAAATGACAATTGATTTGAATTCGTGAATTAAAAATGATATTGTAATAAGTCAATATAATCCCCCTTGTTAATGACGATATAACAAAGGTTACGTGTTGTTCAGGCTTTCGTCCCTGTTTTTCTTTCTTTTTTATTTTTTTTCAGGTAATCTCAACTTTTTTATTCTCTCAAGTTGTGTTTTTGTGTGTACTAGTTAGGCTTTTTTTCTCCAAGTTTCCCATGCTTGTCCCTATCTTTCATGCTACGAGACATACCTAACTTCAGTTGAAAATATGAAAACAAACAGCGCGCAGATTTGCATTGCATACATGAAGCGGTTAAAGGAAAACTTGCTATACTCAGATTCATTGCCACAAATTCAACAGCTTTTCTGATGCTTTCCATGAATTGCGCGATATTTAAAAAAAACTAAGTACAAAGCTGGTGCCGACAGTTCGTTTGTTAATGGAAGACGACCAATAGATTTTGTATACACTTATATATATAAGTGAAGTGGTAGGTTTGTCGTGCATACGGATGCATTTCCAAGTGGAAGTTAGTCTATCCAGGTTATAATCTTTTTTGTTCTAATTCTACAAAATATTCGAAGATATTATGATATGCGCAGGTTCACAAATAATTAAGATTATCACAGGTTTCATTGGTCTGATTTACATAAGATCAACTGTTAGGTATTTGGTCTACGTACAATTCCTTTCTATAATGGTGTATGGATGTCTGACATCATTTAAAAGATTACCCTTTTGATAAATCTTCATACACGAAACTTATTTGGGATATTGATATAATTTTCGAGCTCAAAAATTACATATAGGAATGTATCAAACTTTTATCAGATACCGTTGTCCTGATGGTTAGGGTAAGTTCGTATTTTCGCAATTAACGTTAGCGAGGTTGAGGTGCCATTATGTTTATTTGTGTACTCGACATGTTTGTAAATGTATTAGATTTAGTCTGTTAGTCACATGATCTGATTCTATGAATGTTTTTATTTTTTATTACAGAATTCAAATGTCTGATGATGTCCAGTGATG
The DNA here is from genome assembly GCF_041381155.1 of Argopecten irradians. Taxonomy (NCBI): domain Eukaryota; kingdom Metazoa; phylum Mollusca; class Bivalvia; order Pectinida; family Pectinidae; genus Argopecten; species Argopecten irradians. The sequence goes on along the minus strand of NC_091138.1, from coordinate 8,517,291 downwards.
CGTGATCGGACGGGTACCGAGCCGGTTCTGTTTGTAATCGCACGCATGCGTGAAATTCCAACATGTTGACTTTAAAATGTCAACCGACAGAAGATATACATAGAGCAATACCCTACCTATCATTGTGTTCGACCAGCGAACGCGGCACAGACATGCAGCGTGCACCAAATCTATTGTATAAACATATAGGGATCTCCCATACACTGAATCATGCCATCACTTTTATTGTGTTTACCCGTAATTCCGTTCTAAATATAACACATGCGCACTAACCTGCTTGCCCAATAATCTGCTACTAGTCATTTTCGTTTGCTTGCGGTGTGAAATAATTACTTTTCTTTTGTTTTTATTAAAAGGCGCCATGCAGCTTGTCTGTTTCTGCATCCCTGATAATGTTTCTTCTATCAATTACAGAATTCAAAGCTTTGATGATTGGAGCTTGATTAGAGAACAACAAGAAAGCGTGTCCGATCAGATTTATTAGCAAACCCTTGGACGTGACACCGCTGGGTTCGGCTATTCTCACCCACGGACCGTTTATCATAACACGATCTTAACTCATTCAGGAATTCTCATCAATAATCATTAACATCTACACGACTTCCTGTGCATCACTTGCCCTTGCCTGCTGTCACTCAAAGCACTTGAATAACTGAATCGCTGGTCAGATACACAAAGTCAAACTCTGATTTTGTATATCGCCACTGGAGTTAACCTGACGTCACTGCGTGACGTCATCCTTGAACCAAGAGCATTCCAGCCTTTCTTCTTGTACTTACTGTTGTTGCTGGAGCTTGCACAAAGCATCGGTAGCGAATGCCTACTTATAGTCCTAGTTTGTGTCTAAATCTCTGTCTGTTCCATTTAAAGAGTACCATTGGAAAAGCACGAAATATTTATATATGTATACATAGTCATTTTATCCAGATATAATTTTTCATTTTACATTTATTTTATATGACTTTCCAAGTCTGTGCTTTCCCATGATGCTCCAGTCAAAATGGATTCGGATATTGTATTTAAAATAATAATGAACATAAGCTGCATAGTTAAAAATATATATTTATTGTTCTAACCTCCCAACACTGACGGATGTGCATGATATGTTAAGCTCATGAGCACTAAGAAGTTTTACTAATGATATTTTTTCACGCCAAGTAGTTTCGTTCCGTAGTCAGCCCCCTGCCCACAGGACCAGGTTCTAATATATTACTCGGATCTCTCGCATCCCTGCCGCGTGGGAGAGGAAGACAAAAAAGACTGGCGTGTTGTAAAAATATTGAGAATACATGAGTGACTGAAAATGTTACCATTTGTTGCCCGCGACGAATGTGGCAATAATATGGTTTGTGTATGTTATATACATATTAAAGAAAACAACTGATTTTAATGTCCATTGTTTTATTTATTACCAGCTTTCGACTCGGCGAGCGGTCATTGTAGCGTGCAATGTACCACTCTCATCAGCGAATAACGCTTTTCATTTATGTGTAGCTGGATCAAACGACATAAGACATGTGCATGCCGTAAAATGGGATATTTTGGATGAAGTAATGTATTGACTTATTTAGCGTTGGGCATGAACGTGTCAAACTTAAATACACCAAAAGAAGTACGAAGCAAAAGCATTTTTACCATATGAAGAAATAATAACTTTGACACTGGGAGATATATGCAGTATGCAGCAATTGGATTATTATCAAGCTCTCATCTGTTCAACGACAGAATCGACGTTACTACATACTTCCAACCTTTCACAAAGGAAAAGTGGCCACTAAATGTCTTGCTACCACAGCCGAGTCCACTCACAGTACTAGTCCCCTTTCACGGCCAATCATGATTATTACATGACCATGAAAGGGTTTGGACATGTGTGCAGTCGACAATGGTAACAAATGCTGTAAGAGGGGGGAGATAATCATTACCTATCTTGTTCTAATAAATCAATAGACCAACTAACCAATGCCGACAAATTAAAAAAATGCGATAAGATAATCACATTTAATTAAATGAAAATCGAGAAACTTAATTGATTAATGTTTCAATTAATTATTATATGAAAGCTGAAAAGCAACCTCAATTGTAAGGAAAAGATTTAACTCTTCATTTTGGAATTAATGTGCATTCTATCATTAACTCTTCATTTTGGAATTACGATGTGCATTCTATCAATTGAAAATACAGATGAAATTGATTTTAGAGAAAAATTACTTACACTGAATGTTTCCAATAATTTCTTTTTTCATTTACTTATTTTTCTTCCAGCCGTTGAAGAGATCTTGATAATAAACCAATTGTTCCATATTGTACATATCCTCTACAATATTTTGGTGCAGCATTTCGTAGAGTCAGAGTTGTCATCTCTTCACATGACAAAATTCCTTCTGCTTCTTACGATTCACAATGACAAACTGACGAATTATCATTAAGCACATACCTATAGTAGAGAAAAGTACTCACCAGCATAATCGATACCATCCTCGATACTCCAGGGCTTCCGATCACTTACGATCTCTACACCCCTGGACTATCTCATAGTAAAACTGGAGGCAACAGAATAGAACAGGTAACTTAGTCATTTGATGAACATCAAAAGAGCCGTATAACGGTACACCGTGGTTGACTCTGTGGCTTTGATGTTAGGCGTCGCTCTCTCTGTAGTTTTCAAATGAAATATTTGCTAGCCTGTGATTGGTCAAATGTTTTCCGCTGAGCTGCCTTCAATTTCGCCATGAGATAGTCCAGGGGTGTAGAGATCGTAAGTGATCGGAAGCCCTGGAGTATCGAGGATGAATCGATACAGGAGAACAATGAATGGGGTATAGGGATGGAAAGGCATGTATTTTTCAATAATCAGACGGAAATTATTACCCCCTCACTCCACTCGGGGTTAATAAATACATTTAATTTATAGCTCGAAAGCATTACAATAACTTTTACGTATAATTGTATGGTCAGTCAGTGAGAAACAATAACACGTGTTCTTCTTTTTCATTTCAATAAAATGCATGGAAACTTGTATATAGGTACAATAAACACACGGAAACACACTAAAGTTTAACAATCCTATTAAACTCCGCCAAAATATCCCAATTTACGGCATTGTTTGAATTGATGCACCAATCAATCACTGTAATATGACGCAGCTGCACCATAATTAAAAACAACTTTTTTTGACAAACCTCGTCAATTTGACCGGAAACGCTTTTTCGTGTCTGTGAAGCTGAATCAAAATTTATTTACGTTGGCTTTGTGCTTACTGTTTGGGTAAGATCACTAATCTCTTCACTAAGACGACACAGCTGCGCCACACCGATAAGCAGTCCTTTTACAGACGAGCCTCATTTATTCGAATTCGAATTACATTTTAGTTTAAATTGATGTAAATGTGCTGGTTTCGAACAATATTCAAGAACACCTCATTATTAATTCACTTGAAATTTTACATTGTGTCCACCCACCACCTTCGAGTAAATGAGGTTTGAACGTAATGTGAGCAAGTAGTTCGCATAATGTTTAAGAGCAAATTGAATTGTTCACATCCTTGGTTGGATCAGGGATTAGCATAACAGTTGGGCTATGCTGAAAAGGATTTCCCTAAACCAAGGGGCAATAACAATTACAAGAGGTCCCGAAGAGTAAGGGGTATATGGTTTATCAACAGACACCCTACAATCTTTAACCAGGTTTTATATTATCTGAATTCGCCTTGTCCAATTTCCATTGCTACATTTATCTCGACATTTTTTCAATCTTATATGTATCATATCATAAAAACATTTCAATTCTTTGCAAAAGTTGTGGCTATTTTCCCCAAATAAATAAATATCTATGAATAGTCTAATAATACCACGAACTTATCAATAAGGCTAAACGTTACGGTCTTTCGGGTAGGTTAATTTAAGAATAAAAGTATCTTTCTGGTGGTTCTATCGAAGGATGAAGTTGAGTAGGGTATCGATATTTGGAATGGACCGCGAAACGGGTCCATGAAACAAATATCGATACCCTTCCCAATTTTATCTTTCGATAGAACTATCAGAAATATAATTACATCTTTATATTTACAGTCTTGACAATTTTATAGCTTAATATTTACCATATTTAGCGTTTATGAGATTTCTCCGACAGGCATTTGGAACAACCTCTCGAATTGGTGGGCATTCTCGCCAATTTATCAATGAACATACCAATAAAATGACTTCCGTCATATGTTCTAAGCATATATCTTGGGTTTCCGGATATGAAACTATAAATCCTTCTATTTATCTATTGTTCAAAATTCCACAGTACAAATCGATTGGAACTTAGAGGTTTGCATAGTGTGATTACCCACACTTACACATTTTAGTACGTGGCAGGATATATAACGTAGTTGTTACGCGGCATCAGATTCAAACCGCCTACGTCAAAGAGGTTTGACGAACAGAGAGTTTCTTTAACTTTGTGGTCACTTGAGTTCTTCTTTGACAAGTTTAAGTAACTTGAATACACGGATGTTACAATGGTTTAATTTCCAGATTTGGGAGGTTTTGAAAAGAATTGGACGTCGATCGAGGAACACACTGTAGATGTTACAGATAACCACTCTAAGAATGTTAGCATAGAGATGCATCGATGTCTTAAATACGATCTACGTATATAAATTAGAAGTATCGTAAAAGCTTCAACTGTAGGATTCAGTTTCATTAATATTTCGAAGCACCCAAACTTATGTAGGAACTACTCTCCAGCGATTATCGTAGATAAAAACCATGACCTGTCAGTCCCCTGAGCTGTCTTGTCAGTTACATATCGTTTTGGTTAAACTTACTCAAATGCTGTCAGCTATATTTAGATATTTTAGTGGGGCTTATTTTGGCGATTTGGTGGGTAGGTATGTAAAAGGCCAAAATTTTACTCGTGAAATTTAAACATCTATAAAGACGCGATGTATTCACCTTCAGAAACAGTTTCCGTTCTGATCGTGAAAGACTGGTATCTTATCCATTTGCATGCAATCAAACATGTTACAAATACTAATAGGCTACGGATCTTGTACAGCGAATATTGTACAGTGTGGCTGACACAACATGTAAACATTGCGACGTCATCAGTATGTGTAAAACTATACATTGTACAACATTGAATATTTATCATACGCACGGAAGCATTGCTAAAAGAAATACGGTAGTAACATAAACAATGTAACTTTTCTACGTTTGTATTGACACACGTACATGTATATGTGTTCAAATTTATTTTGATACATATTCCTCGATCGTACGATCGGTACTGAAAACACTAACGGTCTCTGGTGCGGACCATCCAAATTGCGCGTGACATACTCAATCTATCGGGAAATAAAGTTGAGTAGCCTTTGGTTGAAACTAGCGGGGTTTATACTATCAATTTACCACTGAATAGATATTTTACAATAATTGTAGTAATTGACTAATTCATCATAGTTGGGCATTGTCTGACCCTTACTTCGATAGCGTACATTATTAAAATAGATAAGGCCAACTAATCAGCACAACATACTTTGTAACTTAGAAGATACAAGAGCTGTTCAATTCGATTTTTACGTCAAGTTACAATATTGTTTTAGATTTCAATGTAAATTGAATAATGTATTCTGACAGACGATCCACAGCAGTTAATCAGTAGTTAAGTCATGTTTTAAGTCAACTTCACGTTCAAATCAATGTTAAAAAAATGTTCATACCATATCGCAATCATTAGGATATTCAACTAGTCCAGTGAACTAATAGAATTGCATATTTGTGAAAACATTCATACTACCAAAGGTAGACCTAAAATATCATACAAACAACAAAACCTTTAGCAAAGAGATTTGCCATGAATTGGAGACAAAGCTGAATGTCGTTAGGAGTAACTAAATAGCTACAAAAGAGCGGACTGTGTCACCTGAAACTTGTCATTCAGTGGTGACAGCTTGCCTCATCGATCCGTCAGATCGCCCTGTAGATGTGATCGGGACCAAAACATCGGGACCACAGCTAGATGTGTCAGCTGATCAGGTGTGCGGAGAGATGGAGAAGGTATTTGTTGATGAAGCCTTTACATCAGCAGGACAAATCCCTGGTCTTGAGATCTGGAGGATAGAGGTAGGAATCATTACAGTGATTCTGTAACAGAGATGCCATATGCATTCTTTATATTGCACAACGCATTCACGTATACACGTTTACTTTGTCCGGAGGCTATTTCGCAACAGATTGAGAGTGTAATTATCATTTTCATAGTTAAGTTACATTTTATATACTCACTAGTAATCTAAATGCCCGCGGAGTTGTTTTCTTATTCCCAACTATGATTTGTTCGTAAGATACATTTTCTCTGAAAAAATATGTTTGCAAAACTGTAGGATATGGTATTTAAGGTCAAATTGGGTACCTCTTGAACCATTGTGTCTAATACAAATCAACACAAACATATTAGTCGTCTTAACATAGTTATCAAATAATGGATCTACGATTCATCATAGTATTCAACACAACAAGTATAAAATATATATCAGATTCACAACTCACAGTGGATTCAGCGAAAAAACCCATGAGCAATAACCCTGCAGTCCTTTTAGAAATGTATCCAAATAAAACGATCTACAGTTCGACATAATCTTGGAGTCATCATATTATTGATAGCAAACACAACTCTCTGTCCACAAAAAATCTGTAAAGAATGAACGAACAGAACTGATAATTCAAAAACCAATATATAGTAAAGAATAGACTAACGTGTTCCAAACCTGGTACTTAAACGAAGTTGTCAGATAGAATTAAGCAAAGAAGCAGAGAATCAATCCCTGGTGTGGTAATTATAGTGCTACAGACAATAGGCACATGATTTATACGTCTTCTTATCAACATGTACCACACTAAAATAGAAAAGCAAACGGTTACAAATGTACCCGGGTAATCTATCGTTCACACTAGCACAGATAACAACGTAACCCTGGCGATTTTAATTTCATAATAACTGAGTTGAGTTAAAAGAAAACTCTTTTATGGGAAATTATTGATAGTCAAACCTACCATAATGAACACTGAATAAAGATCGCCTGTATAATAAGACCGGCTTCTCAAATAATCAATTTCAACACAATTTGACATGTGCATTAAGGCCACTTGACTATAAAGGTCATTTAGTTCTTGGTTTTTTGGATGGTCGTTACAGACAGGTTTCATTATATTTCAATGAACATAAAAACCTAAAAGCTTTAGATAAATCGTCAAATGCCAAACGTATAAGTATGAAATGGAATAAAAGCTGCATGTTTCATTACTACACTTCCTCCTCTGAGACACAAATGTTTACGCGATGTTTCATGCATTTTGTAATATCATAAGGATGTTAGTAGGACCATTCAAGATATCTAGGATGACATTATAGGATATACGACGGGGTTACTTATATATTTTCTAAATGATGTGACTTAATGCCCTCTATCACTCTATTTACATATACAAATATAGTTTTCTTCTCTTCGGATTGGTGATAACTTTATTTTGAAATTAAATGAATTTTACGGGGGAATTGATTTTAGTTCCCAATCATTATATTTTATCAAAAGATCATTTTTTCTTTAAGCACGCCATGTATACTAAAAGTATAATAGGATAAAGGACATTATCAAATTATTTAATTTCGACTGATGTTTCGGAAAAAGAAAACTGAGAGCCGGATGTTCTTAACATATTAGCATCTGATGACTCGCTACAGATATTTAGCTTTGTCTCATATCTAGTTCGGATCTAGGTGAAGTTAAATAGAAAGGAGGCTAGTATATTATGGGTCCGCAAGAAATAGTAAACAGACTATTATCATATAAAATGTGTATTTGTATGAAAATATGAAATATGACAAGGTCGATCAGATTTTAAAATTTGCCCGTTATCATCAGCTACAACTTTTGTGTCGTTCACTGCGCCTAAGAACATCGGCATCTGAAAACGTGACTATAGTATCGAACCACAGTGCATGAATCATGTCACTATAGAAGGTCACAATTTAGAGCTGGAATTAACAGAACTGATTTCATACAAATGAAAAAAATATATATAAAATGGAAAAATGGTCCACAATTTCATCCAACAGGCATAGCATATAGGTTTAAGCAAATAAATAATGATTATGATTAAACAAAGGGGCTGAAGATTGAAATCAACCATCCTAGCCCGCATAAGTCCATGTTTTATTGATAACTACCGAGCTACATTTTATAATGAACTTTAAGAAGGAGCAGAAACGACCACTGTGGTATGTCTGTCTCCGCCAGGTACATTGTAACAGAACTAAAAGCCTCCATTCCAGAGACGAATGCTCAAAATAAGACACTCCAAGGTAGATGATAGAAAGAAAGTCGGTTAGGAAGAGAATAAAAATAGTATCCGAAATTAGTCGCCTTTGCAATACAATAGGACCAGCAAAGTAATGTCATGACTATGGGACGGTAGCAGATTACAAAACATCTTCAAGGAAAAGGTCAAGGACAGGATAGGTCCAGAAGCTCCAGAACAGACTACAAGACGAAGTCATAAGTCATTGAGATTTACGAAAATGTTAAGAGTTTAGGTGCATGAGACAAGGCACCAAAAATATTATTACTGAATTACACATTGTAATTGTTGCTGTTTACATTGCACTTGTTAATAAACATTATGAAAGCTGATTAATTTTTTTTTTCAATTTTACTGTCGACTGTGAGTTTTAGACTTTTTGATAAATCTAGAGTTGAAATAAAATAAGATATTTGATAACTAGTGGGTTTTTTTCAAACTTATGGTAAAATAAAATAAATTACTACCTGCATCAGAGGGTAACATTGCTTAGGGTCACCCTCTAATGCAGAAAGTATTTAAACAAATATGTACTGGCCGAGATCGTTACAATTTTCATGCCTTCTTCCGATATAAGGTATAAATATGTACTTGATTTGTTCAAAATTGTTACAACAGTAAAACTTGCTTTCAATTATCAACAGAAACTTAAAGTTGTTCCACAGGAGAAATCCACCTATGGAGAATTCTACAGTGGCGATTCTTATATACTTCTCAAGGTAAGCAGTAAATGTTCTGTTCTTTACTTCAGTGCAGTAAGTAAACAAGTTCATCTGGATCAGACAAGGGAAAGATAGTTTAAATTTTATAGACCATATGTAATAAAACTTAGTAATGAAACCTTCCTGTAGACGAATTGAACCCATTATATGTCCACACTATAGCATCGTACTAATCAACATTTGGAAATAATTTATTGAGATGATCATTATAATGCATATTAAAATAAATACATTCTGTTAAATAATAGTTTTGTATACATGGTTGTGGTTATATCGGCTTTGAGAACGTTCACCTATGCAGATGTTACGCCAAAAATGTCCTCTGTATGTAAACGTAACACGGAAAACAGATTATAGTAAACAAGTATATATCGGTTGTTACTGTATTATATTGTAGTATGGAAATATTGCTCATGACTAATATACAGAAGAATTACTTTGAAGATGATTTATTGTCATTTGTGTCAGATAAACTAATTATATTAACAGATTTAAAAAAAACTAAAGTGAAAATATATACCTGGTTATAATAGACTGTATATGTCACGTGTTTATATTTCAAACCAATAAAATGTCATGCTACTTTATGAAATCATTTTTGCATCTGCTTGTGAAAATCAATACATACATGTTTAATATAATATTCCCACAGACAAACAAGAGTGTAAAATCTGACAAACTGGAATGGGATGTACATTTCTGGTTAGGGACAGATACATCGCAGGTAAGCAGGTCTATATAAGTCTGGTAGTATACAGTACATAGCAATTGATACTGTAAATATACAATTTATATACACACATTAGATTAATGAAATGAAAATGTGTATCGCAAAAAAAAATGCAATAAATTCAAAATACAACTCAAGTAAAACAACTCACATCAATTTGAGTCAAGTTCTATATATACTGGTAACTGTATATTTGGTACCAAGGATGAGCAGGGTGTGGCTGCCTATAAGACAGTAGAGTTAGACGACTACCTCGGGGGAGCACCTGTACAGCACAGAGAGGTAGGTACGATCTATCGTAAATAGTAACTGTCTATATAATGTACCATCAAATAAGGGTTTGGATCTTCCTTACAGTAGGCCATAATCTTGGTTTTTCTTGTGTGGTGATAGGTGAGTAAAAAGTTCTAGCGGATTCGTTCGTCCCCCGACGATGTTCGCCCCCTACAGCCATGTTAAACGGTTTATCATGTTTTGGTTGGAATATCAGGTGTCTTTGATACATGACATGCAGGTGTACTCGGTTATATTCCTTTATTTTAGTTTTTTTCCCAAATAACATTTGATGAAGATGTGTCTTTGATACATATACATTGTATAAACTAATTTCGGCTTTAAAATCGGCCTGTTCATTGCAAAATCATGCTTTATAATTTTAATATCTTGATTATGTATACTCTGAGATAACAAGAAATACAGCTTATATGAAGATACTTTTAACGTCTGAAGTATATCGTAGGATATCGAATACACTAATATACATATGATATGATTTTTTTTACAAAACAATAAACAAAACAATTAACTTGATTTTTCATTTCTTTCTAAATTTCATTACTTTTGTTTAATCGATTATAACTCCGTGATTTGTTTGTCTCCATTAAGCCTTTGGGCTATATACCAATCAATGGCGTTTTTTTATAGCTGTCCTGCGTATATTGATTCATTAATAATGATATCATGACAAAAAAGCAAAATTACTGACTTTATAAGAAGATTAAGTGAGTGTGTAGTACTGATGCATGCATATTGATATATTTTGACAATACAATACAATATATGTTCATTGTAAACGTTTTTTTAATCAAAACAGCTGTTTACATTTATGTATTCATTTTTAGGTTCAGGATCATGAATCAAAATTGTTTTTATCTTACTTCAAGCACGGAATCAAGTAAGAACTTTAACTTAAACTCATTTCCAGACAGTTTGTGAAGCAACAGAATTGTTGGATGAAAAAAAATCTTTCAATGATTTCTCCTACATTCTAAGTGTCATTCGTTGTTCTGATCATAAATAATAGACAAAATGTTCTAATATTTAATCATCCTTAAAAGATTTCCAATATACATTATCAATTTTATTGCAAGAAATGTCCAAAACAATTAAAACATCGTTCATTATCTAAGGTGTTGATATCCAGCGTAAATACTTTTCTTTTCTATACGGTAAATTTTACGGAATCACACATAAAGAAAAAAAACATAAAGCAAGAAATTATTGTATTATTGTACCTTTAATTATAAGTTTCATCGAATGTAATTGTTTCTAGATATTTATCGGGCGGCGTTGAGTCTGGGTTTAAAAAGGTAGAGAGAGGAGTGTATGAGAAGAGGTTATTCCACATCAAAGGCAAAAGGAATGTTAGAGCTAAGCAGGTAACGACCAATCATAAATGCGATCATAAATAGGGTTGATCAAACTTTTGTTGAAAGATATGGACTTCGCTCGAAAGTATTTATGTAAAACAAATAAAGTTTAACATGAATGTAGCTTACTTATCAATAACAAACAGCACGCTTTCACTCCTAGGTGCGATGCCATGTCAGTTCTCTGAACCAGGGAGATGTTTTCCTCTTAGATTGTGGGATGACACTTCATTTATGGAACGGACCACAAAGCAGCCATTTTGAGCGTTTGAAGGTGTAACCCATTACTAATGTCAATAAATGTCGACATATGTATAAAATATTTTGATCATTTAAACACATTTTATGGTAATTTGATTCACGTTTTTAATAACATTTGGTACAAAATTAGAAATGTTATGGAATCCTTTAAATGTTCGGTCTTCAGCTGTTACATCTATTTTCACACTTTCGCATCTAGTCGACTTATGTACTTTGGCTCATAGATTCAATACCGAGTCATGAATAAATCTGTATGGAGCAGTCTGGTGCTTAAAGCTGTGTGTCTTGTTTAAAATCCTGTTTACATATATGTTACAGGGATCTGAAGTTGCCAAGAGAATTCGTGATGAAGAACGATCAGGGAAAGCTCAGATCAGAATTATTGGTATCATCATAAAATGTCCTATATAAGTCTGTAGTCGTTCTATAAGAGATCATCTTTTAATTACCGTTTATTTAATAGAAATGAAATATCTTATTACATTGATTACATCTATATTTCCTCTCTGCCTATTGGAAAGTGGATTTTTTAAGTGATCAAGCTAATATAAACCTTTTTTTCAATTTAAAAAGGTGCCAAAGGATGACGTAAGGTTAAAGTGGTATGCTTTCATTCTATTGAGGTGGTTGTACTACAGAAGTATTATCCCTCATGCCGAAAGGCCTTTTTTTGCATACATTGTAATTTCTCATTGAACATACACAGGTAGTGGTTATGGTGGTGAAGCCATGTCGATAAACATTTTGTACAACCCAATTGATAATATTTTACAGACCACCTCTGGGACTTAGACACCAAGTTTTTCGATGATTTGGGTTCCAATGGCAAAATAGCAGAGCAATCTGTAGGTGGTGACGACGCCGAATACGAGCGGTCCACAAAAGAGAAGGCGACTCTGTATAGGTAATGGACAGCTAGAACGGTCGGAGTTATCTCGCTTAGTATTATCTAGGTTAGCTATGTAAACGATCAATCTTTATTGAAACAAGAGAAGTGATCATTACATGTCTAACAATTTCGAACCACACTAAATTAATTGTACAACCAAAGCATTATATATCATATACACTCGAGAAAAGCAATGACAATATAAACATTTTGTCAGTAATTTACAGGGTGGTCTTCTTCAATCATGATTGTTATAATGTACAACTCCAAAATAAGGCATTAGAAGAGCGTGTCAATTCAGGCTTTTGACCTAGCGAGATATTTACGTGTCTTTCGTACGTTGTCATAAATCAAGTGTTCTGGAATAGCAAATGACAGTAACGTATAGATTCCATATCTTATATAGGTTGTGTTATTGATACAGCAGTCACTCGATGTTAATATCACATGTCTAATATGTAAAGTTAATGCCCGGTATTGTTGTTTAGAGTTTCAGATTCCTCTGGTGAACTGGAAGTCAAAGAGATGGTCATACAACCTTTTTCACAGACTGATCTTGACTCGTCCGTAAGTAATTAGTACGTGCCAAATATATAATCACGTTACACAATAGTGATACCAAACCTGTTTAATTTCTCTTTCTGTCTCCCCAGGACTGCTTTATCCTGGACGGGGGATCCAGTGGAATATACGTATGGATAGGAAGACACTGTACTCATAATGAAAAACGGTCCGCTTGGAAACACGCCACGGTATGAAAGTGTTATGAAACCAACATTATTCCATAAAACTCATAAAAATGCACAAACAAAATAAAATAAAATTAACATAATCATATAATTGACATAGATTGAGGTCTAACCAAGATTAGATATTGCACATTTGTTTGTAAACCGTTTGTCACAACCAAATGAAACATTTGAACAAAATGTCTTTTTTGCGAGAGTTAAACATCTACCTTTATTTTGGATTTTTGTGTGTGTAGGATTTTCTGACATTGAAAGGTTACCCCGATTGGACTAAAGTTACCAGACTGGCAGACGGCGGGGAAACCCCTATGTTTAAAGAGTACTTCCGTTCATGGAGCGATCGCGATGACCAAAAAGGGTTAGGGAACGTCTACACTAAAGAAACCATCGCCAGTACGTATGTATAAACTAGTCCAATATATAGTCGATGGATCATTGACCTGAAACAAACCGGTACCAGTTTATAGTATAATAGACCATATGATGTAAACTACGAGTCCAATATATAGTAGATGGACCGTTGACCCGAAACAAACCAATACCGGTATATAGTATAAAAGACCGTATGGTATAAACTACAAGTCCTGTATATAGTCGATGGACCGTTAACCTGAACGAATTTGTATATCTGTCTGTTTATGTCCTACTATAAGAGTAAACAAAATAGTAATTTCACTGAAATACTAGATGTGACGATACGGACGAGTAAGTACCCTTTTTAATCGTATATGCTCATATTCTGGTTAAAACCAGAATGATTATGACAATGAAATCGGCAAATTATAAACCGCACCAAGAATAAGAGCAACCACATAAACAAAGGTAAGTCATCCCATTCTATTACTGAGTGCTAGGCAGCACTATAAACTACTACTTTTATAGACATTGGGGTGTCTCGGTCAGGGAACAGAACCCCTAGTCTTCCTCCTGTCGGTTCAAGACTAAACGTGAAGCGGTATCTAGGGGGACGTTGGGAAGAAGATAAAAAAAATTAGTCGACTTTCATGATATCATGCTATGATGATAGCTGGTAAATTTCTAAAACTCTATAGGAATATGTTTTAAAAGGCTGTGGTATATTAGTGCCTTGTAATCAGGAACTCATGTCCTTTTATGATGCTATCTAACTGAGTCATGCAGTCGAATACACAGAACAAACACACCCAACCCGGTCACATTATATTGACAACAGGTGGCCCTGTCATCCTGCTCCCTTTATGCTGTGCACCAAGCAGGATCTGCCCTGCAGGTAGGGCGTTAGAATTGTACTTGCTGCCCCAATAGCATGATCGGAAAAGGCGACTAAATTTAGGATCTTATCTTTTCTCTTCTTCCTAACTGACTTTATCCTTCCTAATGCCTCCCTTGGCACCGCCTCACTTTGGCCTTTAGTTGAGCGTTCGCCCCTGTGAGGAAGGTTCTGGGTTCTGTCCCCTGGCCGGGACATACCAAAGTCTATAAAAGTGGTAGTTTCTGCTCTTGCTTAGCGCTCAGCAAACAGGGAATGGGACGACTGGTTCGCCCGTTGTCAGTATAATGTGACCGGGTGGGGTGTGTTGCTTGGTGTCTTCGGCGGCATGCTTCAGTGATATAGCACTATAAAAAGGGCAACAGTTCCACTATGCATACCGCAGTCTCTCAAGACACGCACCTCGCACAACATGCACGCAGCACACCGCATACATGGGAGGCCGTCCTTACATGACCCTAGCTGTTAATAGGACGTTAATTAAGCAAACAAACAAACAAACCAAGCAGGATAAGAACGTAACACTTTGAGGGTCACTGTTCTGAAATTCACATATGATTTTATGATGTATCTATATAACTTACCTATCACTTTTTGTAGCATATCAAAGGCATTATTTTCCTTTATTTTCCCTCCCAAAATTACTACACAACTATTGTCACATTATTTCT
The DNA here is from genome assembly GCF_041381155.1 of Argopecten irradians. Lineage (NCBI taxonomy): Eukaryota > Metazoa > Mollusca > Bivalvia > Pectinida > Pectinidae > Argopecten > Argopecten irradians. The sequence continues at coordinate 8,502,026 of NC_091138.1, read as the reverse complement.
AATATAAAAGATCACTATAATGTGATCTGGACATGTTAAGCTATGGGCGGTACACGCACGACTTGGATAGGAGGAAAGACACACTTCCCAGCAGGTGTGCAGGTATTAACGGTGATGATAAATGTACAGCTTCTGTAGATACCTTCTAATTGTAAAGGAATAAATCCGAGCGCAGTGGAAAGGATCAAAGTCACGCAATAAACGTTTTAATGGATTCCAGATTGAAATAAATACCTTGTTTATGCTCATCATTTCGATTTTTATTGCCATGGAGTTTTTAGAAAACCTTGAGAATTTTTATCGTTTCACGTGCAGCTACACAGTTGAAGTGGCCTTGCGTGACCTTGGAATTTGGTACGATCAGAGTACATCGCGCGCTTACTGCCAATTGAATCCGCTCAATCTTGTGAATTATTGGCAAAGAAACATAAATATCATTGTAAATATCAGTCAACTATATGTAGTGGCATTCTCTGGAGTCAAAAAATCATATAATGGCTGACATCAGGGATTAATCAAACGGCGATCGAAACTAATATAGTATTCATGTATCATTAATTGCCTTCGTTTTCTACAGAAATAAACACAAGTTCAGACAAAATAGATTTCAAGGCTTTACATCGACGGCGGTCAGGTACGGATGAGGCCGATCTGGTAGAGCCCCCTACGTATACAGATGAACTGATAAAGGTACTTATGATCCACACGGAGGGTGTGGCGTTCGTATTGACTAAGCTATGGATCATAATTGTCTTAATCAGAGTAAAGTCGGCCTTAGGAATATAGGATGTAGAGAGAGGGAAATGAGAATGACACCACTTGACGTCAGCGTCCCAATGGGGGAGTGATTTTGAACAAATCTGATATGGGGTATGCTCTTATCGACCACATAACTCACTTAACCAATTACTTTCAATTAAAGTTTAACCGAATGTTAGAGATTATTCAGATTTAATACAGATTTTATTCATTATACCAATAGAAATGGCGGGTTGAGACCACGAAGACAACCAGAATTAGGGAGGACGATCTTTGTGTATTTTCCTCATCCTGCTGTTACGTCATCAGCCACGCGTACCGTGACAACATCAGCAAGCATCATTTTATATACTTCTGGCAGGTATAAATTACATTCATCCTTACTTTATCCTGTTTTCAAAACTGCGATTTTGCTACGCTAAAATTCTGATTTAAACTGCTATTCATTGATAATTTATAAATTCAAAAGGTGTCTTCTAGGCATAGATGTGTTTTTATATGAAAGTAACATACGAGAAAACAAAAGATAACAAGTACACATACATGAACAGATGATGATGTCATCCTATGCCTATGGCCAGAACAAGCGATGTCATGAGCTTACTTTTTATCATGACACTTATTTCTAGAAATATTTTGTTCTTTTCCTCGCCTGTTCGTTTCGTCAAAATTTGAACGTTAGTTTCCTTTTCCTATACAGGGTATGAGGAGCAGTCCGGAGTTGAGGGGTGCTTCAGCTTTCGTGGCTCAGAAAACAGACGAAAGCGAGGCAGCCGGAAACGCTGTACAGGTCACGTGATAAAATAACTCGAATATATTATTCACAATATCGAATACTATTGATATTTCAGATGGAAATGTATTCAATACCTGGTTAGTGGACTTTTAGTACAATTTACCTCGTCAATTCATTTATTTGGTTGGTTAAATTTTGCGAAAAGTCATATTAATAGCTAAGGTCACATGTCACCTGGTATGCCATGTATTATGAGTGAGTGTATTTCGGAGACTGTAGTACTTTCGTGTTTTTTCTTCTTGTAATTGTGGAACTGCTTCCCATTTAATACTGACAAAGACACGAGAACAATATATATCCTACTCAGTCATCTTATATCGGTAAACCTGTCGTTATACTACCGTCATTCTAAACGCCAATTAAGTATCCATTTTGGTGTGTCTCCGCCTGTGGACAGAACAAAGATCCTCCTCACAGGAGCGAACGCTCAAATAAATCTCAAAATTGATTCAGTGTCAAAGAAGACGCAATAACGAAGCAAGTCTTTTAGGGAGAATAAAAAGATATAATCCCGTTTTAGTCGCCTTTTACCATCATGCAATTCGGGTTCTTAATAATACCTGTAGAGTAATAACCTTTGAGAACTTGTTCTATTGTTTGTTACTGTCTATTTATTATTACAACAGGTGCGAGTACTACAGGGTAAGGAACCTGACATGTTCCTCTACTTATTTAAGGGCCGGATGGTTGTCTTCATGGTAATGCGTTTATGGACAATATCTAAATGTATTCTATTATTTGAATTTCATAGTAAAACATGATATATTATAAACCATAATGTCGATTATAGTATCATTAAACTAACACCTATGTGTTTGATAAATTTCGATGTTACATGAATCTTTGAATTTCATTCTTTTTAAATATTTGCATTTGTAAAAATATATTATCTATATTGTAGTTCAGTATGGTAGATATATTGCCTAAAGATGCTGAGTATTATGGATTATTTTAACGATTATTAAATGCTAAACTTTCAAACCACGAGAAATACCACTGGACATGAATATTTATCTAGTCACTAATGTTGACAGAATGAATTAAACCCAGAAGGAGTCCGACTATTCCACACACGGAGTAGCTGTAAAACAAACTCACGGACAATTGAGGTGTGTACCAAAGTGTAGCTATTCCGTAATCATTATTGAATACACATTTATAAACGAAGCAAAGATATCGGTCCCATATATGTGACAAGTTCGATGTTAGCAAAACATTTAAGTAGGTATATAATCCAATATTACCTAGGACACTTATAAATCCTTCAAATACTATAAATGTATTCCTAATTCATTGATATGAAAGATCGCGGCAAAGATATTTGTTTTATTTTGGAAGGAGTTAAAAATAAAAATATTATTTAATTAAAGATATGCCACGATATCCGCAAATCCTGACTCCACGCTATTGTTTCCTGATGCTGTGTCAATAATATACATGTTAATGATGACGTCAGATTGGATACCCATACTTTTAATACTTATATTTTGTTTTTATTTTCAGGTTGAGCCGTCGTCATCTTTGTTGAATTCCCAAGACACATTCCTAGTGATCAACGGTAAAGTGACGGTGATTTGGAAAGGAAAGGTAAATCGTATCGTGTATAACAACCAAAAGACCACAGAAGTTCTCGCCTCACAAACAACAATTTCATTTCCTAATGAATATTTTTGTTGCAACATAAACATAAAATAGATCTTATGCTGATAATCATTAGAATGCAATGTTAAATAACTGTTCAATAGCTACATTACAACGAGATGAAAATAAGATACAAATAATTACATTTATTACCTTAATGAAAGATATTAAAAATGTGTTTATTTCTAAAAATAGATTTAATGGTGTTGTACATATTTCTCTTATTTATGATAACCAGTACAATTAACATATTTGATGTTGTTGTATTTCAATAATTCATATCTAATGATAACAACTAAAATCTAATAACTTATTAGATGATTTTACTAATTGATATTCCTGTATATATTGGACTGTGTTGCAGCTTTCTAATAACAATGAAGAGAATACGTCCCACGAGATGGCAGAATACCTATGTCCCGAGAAGTGAGTGGATAAAATACGACATACAGTAAACACTATCTGATGATGTTATATTAAGTTTTGTCAAACAATCAAGATTAAAGAAAATTATACAATTGGTATTTTAATATAATCTTCGCCATATGGAACTGTTTAAACAGAATAGTTGTATTTAATGAATTTTTATACATAACAATAACTTCATTTGCATTAACGAGCAACATACCTTAATCTACATTCCCATGAAATACTGCCTGGTTATTCCATGTAAAACGCACAAACACTAAAAAAAACATCATTGGATCTTAAATTACATATTTTGTCCGAGATAACAACTAGGAAGGATAGACTGGGTTCCATTAATAATTTAAAGTTCCCTGAAAACTATCGAGAGATTTAACTTCATGGGGGTCATGAGATCACCGATTGGTAAAACAGCGCGATTTCTGCATCCTGTTCACATTTATGTATATACAGACGGACTCTGGTTACACTACGACCGTAAACCGATATTTCTGACGTCACTATCCAAGTTCAAAATGTATCCGTGTATAAAATGCGGTCAAAGTAATTCCCAACCGGTGTCATGATTACATGCTAGTGCGTCTGGAAAACTAAATATGAAATCAAATGTATTTTCCACATTCAAATGTATTTTCCACAATTGCCACAATGTTAGACAACTTCATCTCTCAGGTCAATAGCAAAACAGGGTCTAACATTTAAAAACAATATTTTTACGTTAATTCAGAATAAGTTACATTTGTTAGACACGGAGACATTTGAATACTCTAAACCATTGTGTATTAATACATTCAAATTATATCAAATATTAACATGATTTGATGTCACTGAAGTAAACACAATCATATGAGCAGAAAATATAAATTTGTTTTAAATGAAGAGAAAGGATAGAAGAAAACAACCTTTTAGTTTGCTTAAACATTTCGACTTCAACCAAATTACGTAATACGGCCCAACATACAATTATATTGCCAATAACATTAGATAAAGAAAGAAAACAAAATTTAATTTCGTGAGAATATACATATTTGCCACTTGTTCTTTCAAATAATAATAGACATCTCACGATGCACCATTTACCAAAACTTTTTACAAGTTAAGTATCATATCCACCTGTTCATTTAAAACAATAGCTTTCCTAACATAATTTACAGTTACATGATATGTTAATCTGTTTTAGTACGATCGAGTGTGTTACGGAAGGAGAGGAGACGAGTGGTTTTTGGGAGGCCCTCGGAGGGATATGTAAATACGCCGAGTGTTCTCCTTCGGTGAGTAAGAAGATGGAACTTAACCAGTAATATAACCACAAATATGTACAGGTCGATTGATAATTAAAACGTTATTTGTTCGTGGTGTGTTATTTTAACGAAAATAATTTTATTTAGGGAACAGAATGGTTCCCGCCTCGACTGATGCACTGCTCGAATACTACAGGGCAATTTAGGGTGGAGGAGGTCCATGATTTTACCCAGGAGGTAGGTCTACGTGTACTTAATACATGTATAAACATTAATCTATTTTGTCAATATATCTATATTTAAATTAACTTCATCTACACTAAGTGCGAAAGAAACAATTAAATTCCCTTATGCGTTATATTTTGTGAGGTGCTTTAATTATGCTAGACAAGTTGAAATAGTTCAGGCACTATTAAATCTTATTAGAAAAACACTTCATGAAAACTATCAGAATAAAATAAACAGGAATTGTCCTTACACTGAAAAATAACTTTATAACGAATGGTATTAATAGTGTAATATACTGGTACATATATCAGTTGTGCGTTTGCGCAATTCATTTACTGAATTTTCTCATACAATTGCTTTTCAAATATTTGCAATCAGGTATGTTAGGTGTCGATCATCTCATTTCAAAACCTTTTTGAAAAACATCACTCTAATATGAACCCCGCGTCTTCAACTAGTAATACTAGCGGGTATATTTGCGTTGATTATATGTCCATATTACATGTAACGTATTTTTGTGGTTAAGGATCTCTATGAAGATGACGTCATGTTACTAGACACTCATCGAGAGGTACGTTAATTTATTAACTGTCGAACACATGCCTTTTTCTGGCACTATACTATTCTATAATACATATTTCATATTTTGAGCACTTTGTCTTTGTTGTGGATGTTTTGTTTCGCTTTCATTATATCTCCGAGAATGTATAAACACGTAACAGATTTTGACGCGGATAAGTTCATAATAGATGCACAGCGCAAAAATTTTTTTTTGCATCGCTTACTGCTTGAAACCTGCCTCACTTTTACAATGTTCAAATTTGTTTATTTTTACTGTACTATGTAATACATCAAATGCTGTTTTATGTTATCTAGATATTTGTGTGGATAGGAAGAGGAGCGAACCTCCAAGAAAGGAAGTATGGCTTAAAGTCGGCGTTGGTAGGTATTACTGACATTTTACATTGATAATAATATTAAATGATAGTCTAAACTTAAACTGAATTGTCCCTGTAGCAGACATAATGGCCTTACTGTACCCATGAGGTATCAATGTCAAGTCTAACAATAGCCTACTGATCTGGTGTCCATTCGATCTGTCTTGTGTAGGACTACTTGGCGGCGGAAGAGACAGGGCGGGACCAGAGCAACACCCTACTTTTACAGGTCAAGCAAGGATATGAGCCGTCGACATTCACCTCACATTTCCAAGGCTGGGACAGACGCAGACTTAATGTAGGTCCAATGATACTAATCAGATAAATAATCATTAGGATAGTGAACGTCTCCCTGGTTTTAGTTCAAGGTTACCATTGTACGAAAGTATCATAGCACACTGCTTGATCACCATCAAAAGAAAATACTGATAGCTGTGTTTTTCCCTTTTAAAGCGCGTTCTATGCATTATATGGTGTCCACTTGCATACTTTGATTTCATATACTTTTAAACGGATATTTTTTGGACATATTTTGAAATATATGTTGGAATGTGTCCGTAGATGAGCTTTCTTAAAAAGAGGTCAGAAAATTATGTTGAAATCTACTTTTATTACTTGCCTATATTAGATATGCTCCGATTTCCCCACACTCTCATTGGCTGATACACTGCCACGTGGAGGGTGATATTTAGCATATTGACTCGATTTTTCCATTTTTAGAAAGCATACCGACTCGATGTTTCTTTTTTTAGAAACACCGAGTCAATATTCCCTATTGTGACGTCATACCCGAGTCGATATTCCTATTGTGACGTCACTCCTATGTCGATATTGCGATTATGACGTCACAATACCTCGACGTCGAATTCTTTTGGAAGATGTAGTCGAGCCATTCTCCATGCATTTCTGTATTACTTAGCCCGAAGCAAACATTTAAAATAATATTATATCAAATAAAATAAATTGGGGACCTTTGTTTCGGGCCATATGGTTTTATATTGCCCTTGTAGAATTTTTAATAACAACAATTATTTTAATTGGGAAATATAACATCATATTGACATCAACAAAGGTCCATAATTGATGTATATATGCCACTTTTTCATAAATGAATTTCTTTTGGATAATCAGTTATCATTCAAATAGGCAACCGTCATAGATTAGAAAATACCAATGCTAAACATATTGCTAATGAATCTCAGAGCTTGTATTAGTAATTATACATGTGACTAAATATCTGTGTATTTACAGAAGAAAACAACTCGCCACTCCTCCGAGTCTGAAGAAGATGAATCTCAATGTCACACGGTACAGGAGGTAGGTATGAAGTATTACCGATGACGTCATACTGATGTCGAGATGCGCGTCGGCATCCTCCGATACAAAATCAGATAAGCTTGCCATTTCCAGTGATCCTTGAAAATAATGTTATTTCTCAGTGTATTAAGAGAACTGTTATGAATTAGGAGAAACTTTTTTTTTTCATAATTACTAGTTGTTTAGCCAACATCTGCAGACACAGCCTTTATTTATCTCATGAAGCCGTTTTCTGAAAAAGCATTTTCCATTGTCGCGTCTTTATTATACAGGAATTTGCGAAATACAATGCCACCTATCGGTACGACGCACTAGTGGGAAGACTACCACCTGTGGGAGTCGACCCAGCATGTAAAGAGGTAAGATTCTATGGGTGGTAGCATGTGTCATTAGATCCTTGTCATTCTATATCATAGATGATAAAACGGATTCTATTATTGTATCGACCACATATGGATAATATTGAAAGCAAGAACAAGCTAGAGAGCAATCTTAGATTACACTTCATGTATAGACTTAACATTTGTTTCCAAAACAACCGACAGTTAAATGAAATTAACGTATTCAAATCCTGTGCACACTGAAAAATATCAATAGATTACTACAATAATGTTCACATATATGTAAAACCTAAGAGTACTGCATATATAAATCATTAGCCCTCAAAATAAATGCGTCATTATTTTGTAGTATATTTATATGTGGGGATATGCATTGATTCAAACTACTCTAATGTTCGGACACCATCTGGTTTATATTTGGATCAACTTTACAACAACTTGTGTGAATTGCATGTATTTGTGTTCTGACCGGTAACAATATGCTTAACTTGTGATATGGTCACTTGTAAATAGGGAAATATATGGTATTTCAGAACTGAAGCAAAGAAGCATTGCAAAAATGTCATTTTACCTCCACAAAAATAACTTTACATTCTTATATTTGATATAAAAGGTTCCATGCTTGTCTTGGCCTTTTCCTACATGCAATCCATGCATTGTTGTTAAAGAACAATAACTACGCCGATAATTTGTTCATTTCTTACTACAGGACTACCTGTCAGATTCGACTTTTTGTTCATTTCTTACTACAGGACTACCTGTCAGATTCTGACTTTTTGTTTATTTCTTACTACAGGACTACCTGTCAGATTCTGACTTTTTGTTTATTTCTTACTACAGGACTACCTGTCAGATTCTGACTTTTTGTTTATTTCTTACTACAGGACTACCTGTCAGATTCTGACTTTTTGTTTATTTCTTACTACAGGACTACCTGTCAGATTCTGACTTTTTGTTTATTTCTTACTACAGGACTACCTGTCAGATTCTGAGTTTTTGTTTATTTCTTACTACAGGACTACCTGTCAGATTCTGACTTTTTGTTTATTTCTTACTACAGGACTACCTGTCAGATTCTGACTTTTTGTTTATTTCTTACTACAGGACTACCTGTCAGATTCTGACTTTTTGTTTATTTCTTACTACAGGACTACCTGTCAGATTCTGACTTTTTGTTTATTTCTTACTACAGGACTACCTGTCAGATTCTGACTTTTTGTTTATTTCTTACTACAGGACTACCTGTCAGATTCTGACTTTTTGTTCATTTCTTACTACAGGACTACCTGTCAGATTCTGACTTTTTGTTTATTTCTTACTACAGGACTACCTGTCAGATTCTGACTTTTTGTTTATTTCTTACTACAGGACTACCTGTCAGATTCTGACTTTTTGTTTATTTCTTACTACAGGACTACCTGTCAGATTCTGATTTTTTGTTTATTTCTTACTACAGGACTACCTGTCAGATTCTGACTTTTTGTTTATTTCTTACTACAGGACTACCTGTCAGATTCTGATTTTTGTTTATTTTTACTACAGGACTACCTGTCAGATTCTGACTTTTTGTTTATTTCTTACTACAGGACTACCTGTCAGATTCTGACTTTTTGTTTATTTCTTACTACAGGACTACCTGTCAGATTCTGACTTTTTGTTTATTTCTTACTACAGGACTACCTGTCAGATTCTGACTTTTTGTTTATTTCTTACTACAGGACTACCTGTCAGATTCTGACTTTTTGTTTATTTCTTACTACAGGACTACCTGTCAGATTCTGACTTTTTGTTTATTTCTTACTACAGGACTACCTGTCAGATTCTGACTTTTTGTTTATTTCTTACTACAGGACTACCTGTCAGATTCTGACTTTTTGTTTATTTCTTACTACAGGACTACCTGTCAGATTCTGACTTTTTGTTTATTTCTTACTACAGGACTACCTGTCAGATTCTGACTTTTTGTTTATTTCTTACTACAGGACTACCTGTCAGATTCTGACTTTTTGTTTATTTCTTACTACAGGACTACCTGTCAGATTCTGACTTTTTGTTTTTCTTACTACAGGACTACCTGTCAGATTCTGACTTTTTGTTTATTTCTTACTACAGGACTACCTGTCAGATTCTGACTTTTTGTTTATTTCTTACTACAGGACTACCTGTCAGATTCTGACTTTTTGTTTATTTACCGACTACAGGATTCAGATTCTGATTTTGTTTATTTCTTACTACAGGACTACCTGTCAGATTCTGACTTTTTGTTTATTTCTTACTACAGGACTACCTGTCAGATTCTGACTTTTTGTTTATTTCTTACTACAGGACTACTTTTGTAGTCTACTGACTTTTTGTTTTTTCTTACTACAGGACTACCTGTCAGATTCTGACTTTTTGTTCATTTCTTACTACAGGACTACCTGTCAGATTCTGACTTTTTGTTTATTTCTTACTACAGGACTACCTGTCAGATTCTGACTTTTTTGTTTATTTCTTACTACAGGACTACCTGTCAGATTCTGACTTTTTGTTCATTTCTTACTACAGGACTACCTGTCAGATTCTGAGTTTTTGTTTATTTCTTACTACAGGACTACCTGTCAGATTCTGACTTTTTGTTTATTTCTTACTATAGGACTACCTGTCAGATTCTGATTTTTTGTTTATTTCTTACTACAGGACTACCTGTCAGATTCTGACTTTTTGTTTATTTTTTACTACAGGACTACCTGTCAGATTATGACTTTTTGTTTATTTCTTACTACAGGACTACCTGTCAGATTCTGACTTTTTGTTTATTTCTTACTACAGGACTACCTGTCAGATTCTGACTTTTTGTTTATTTCTTACTACAGGACTACCTGTCAGATTCTGACTTTTTGTTTATTTCTTACTACAGGACTACCTGTCAGATTCTGACTTTTTGTTTATTTCTTACTACAGGACTACCTGTCAGATTCTGACTTTTTGTTTATTTCTTACTACAGACTACCTGTCAGATTCTGACTTTTTGTTTATTTCTTACTACAGGACTACCTGTCAGATTCTGACTTTTTGTTTATTTTTACTACAGGACTACCTGTCAGATTCTGACTTTTTGTTTATTTCTTACTACAGGACTACCTGTCAGATTCTGACTTTTTGTTATTTCTTACTACAGGACTACCTGTCAGATTCTGACTTTTTGTTATTTCTTCTACAGGACTACCTGTCAGTTCTGACTTTTTGTTTATTTCTTACTACAGGACTACCTGTCAGATTCTGACTTTTTGTTTATTTCTTACTACAGGACTACCTGTCAGATTCTGACTTTTTGTTTATTTCTTACTACAGGACTACCTGTCAGATTCTGACTTTTTGTTCATTTCTTACTACAGGACTACCTGTCAGATTCTGACTTTTTGTTTATTTCTTACTACAGGACTACCTGTCAGATTCTGACTTTTTGTTTATTTCTTACTACAGGACTACCTGTCAGATTCTGACTTTTTGTTTATTTCTTACTACAGGACTACCTGTCAGATTCTGACTTTTTGTTTATTTCTTACTACAGGACTACCTGTCAGATTCTGACTTTTTGTTTATTTCTTACTACAGGACTACCTGTCAGATTCTGACTTTTTGTTTATTTCTTACTATAGGACTTCCTGTTAGATTTGACTTTTTGTTTATTTCTTACTACAGGACTACCTGTCAGATTCTGACTTTTTGTTTATTTCTTACTACAGGACTACCTGTCAGATTTTGAGACTTTTTGTTTATTTCTTACTACAGGACTACCTGTCAGATTCTGACTTTTTGTTCATTTCTTACTACAGGACTACCTGTCAGATTCTGACTTTTTGTTTATTTCTTACTACAGGACTACCTGTCAGATTCTGACTTTTTGTTTATTTCTTACTACAGGACTACCTGTCAGATTCTGACTTTTTGTTTATTTCTTACTACAGGACTACCTGTCAGATTCTGACTTTTTGGCTGTGTTTGGACTTAATAGACCACTCTACAAAAAGATGCCAAGATGGAAACAGATTGAGCTGAAGAAGTCTGTTGGACTTTTCTGAAATATCTTATATTATGGAATGGGAATTTTAACATTGTCCAGCATTACCAGCATTAACTCCCTTTATACCTGTTATGTAATAGTGATTGGCTACTGGACCGTTTTTACTTTTTATACATGAACATCTCAATTAACAAAGATATCATTATATCTTTTATAATAATATCGCAAATCTGGTGTGTCCTAGTATTGATCTCCATATCGAAACAGCAAACATTACAATTGCTTTTTCATAAGATTATAAGAACTCGTCTCATTTAATATAAAACATATCAGCTTATTACTATGTATTCTTATACTTGAAACATATCCTATGAAAATAAATATAACATACATATTACATTCCTCTCCGTTTGAGTCTACGTGTAACGAAACACCACGTGTTAGATGATCATACCATGACTGATAATTCAAAACATTTTTGAAGGTTTAAATAACTAGATTAATCATCGGCACATGTCTTAAAACTACACCTCACCGTAAAAGCAGCGGCCCAATGTTAACAAAACATGTAGAGGAGGCTGTGTAATGTCTGTACCAAACTTTCTGACTGAAAAGGCGTGTTTTTGTTCTCTAGTCAGTACTATAAAGAGAATGGTTGAGACTGTCTCCAGTATTATCTGCTCATCATTCTAAAACTTCATAGATGTCTTTTATTACAGGAATATAAAATCAGTCATGTGTGAATTGGTACGGTTCATTCGTTTACATCTTCAGAATCTTTAAATGTCGACTCTACATCAGAGCCAATGAGTCATTCGGACACGCGTCAAACGAAGTTTCGCACGTGCTCGTATCGTGACCTAATTATACCATTCCCCACAATGGAGTTAGGGTTTGGTGTGGTTAGTTGATTTATTAGGTTAAACTTCCTATTAACAGTCGGGCCCCTCCTCCTTAACTATTGGATCAATTTCAATGAAACTTCACAATAACATTGGGGGACCATATGTAGATGTGCATGCAGGGTTTCTTTTGCCCAGAATTGGTTGGTATGGTTAGTTAGTCATATTAACGTCATATTAACAGCTGGAGTCATTTAAGGACGGCCTTCCAGTCGTCTCACTCTATTTAAGCAGAAATTAGGTCGCCTCTTACGATCATGCAATAGGGGCAGCAGATACAATTATAACGCGCTATCTGCACCAACTGTGTGACCATATTAAATAGGTGAACGGATGAACTTTTTCCCTTCCCTTTGACGTCTGTGTCACCTAACCGTAATGATGAAACGATGTTTGAATACCTATAAGTCATGACATTCAATGGTCATCCTTCTGACCTCTACTGGCCTTTATGTTGTTAAGGACGACTAAAATAATCAAATTGTTTTAACTTACTAAAGTATTGTTAGGATATCAAGAATGGATAATTTCCAGCCCTACGGATTGTATAGTATATTTCAGATTTACTAGATTCCAATAAATATGACACTTAAATATCCAATCATTTAAATGTATACTTTAAAGAAAAGCTTTCATGCCTTTCCCCTGACTCCAACAGAACTCCAGGTTGGGGTATCTTGATCTAGAATAAATGGGCATCTGGATATGTTCTTTTTGTAATCTCTGTAAGTTCTCATCAATGTCAAATTTCCATGTTTTGTATGTATGTTATGTTAGCGTGTGTTTTTATTACCGCCTCTTACCTTCACGTGTTGCACTCGTACCTTACATTTCCACGATAATCTCATTATAAGCCATATTTAATACTGTTGTCGTGCTACAGCCCCTTGACACCAATGCCATATGGACACGGACTCCCATTGACGTTTCATGATTTAATCAAATCCACCGCCAACCTTAATTGGTCTTGTTTCTTCATTGCCATGCTTCACGTTACGCCCAGTTTGTTCTAATTTTTTTTATGTTTTTTTACTTGAAATCGCATCAAAATGAGATAAAACGAGCCATGTATGTACAACAGTTTAGTCTAATATTCAACATTTATGGAACCTACTAGCATTTAACTTATTGTATCCTGTTATTATTAGCTTGACTAAGCAACATTTCCCCGGGAATAAATCAAGGTAACTGACAGATTACGATTCTGTTTTGAGTGAAACGGGGATATATAGCTCCTTGTGAAGCCTCAGAATTTCACTTTAGAGTAATGTCTTTCTTTTTGATATCATGGCTGCTTTAATATTCATCGAATACACTCAGAAAAATAAATCACTATCAAATAAAGATTTCTTTGACAGTAAAACTGTTCACTCCATCAGGAATTGTTTGCTTTCGTCAGCCTTTACATACCGAATCTCTACTGTACTCTTTTAAAAATACATAACTGCTAAGGGGTTTAAAGTGGTTCGACATGATAGTATTAACTTGAGTTAGAATATTATAAATGAGTTTGCCTGCCACACAAGACGCCTGGGTAAAGTTCAGCCATCTGATCGTAACATATTGCCATGTCAATCTGTGTACGGTCGGCTGCAACTATAACGGGCTTATGTATCGTATCCTCCAAATTTAAATCTACTTAACAACACAGTTACATAACGTATTCCTCTCGATGTAGGTAACTATTTTGACAACCTTTACAAATTGCATCTACTCTCATTGATTCGATATTTCTCCTGTCGTTGGCAGTATCTACAGCATATTGTTGCAAAATGCTAGTTGGAATATTTCAATTTCTTTTTCCCTGAAATAATTTTTCCGTATGTTAAGCCTGATTCAAACGCTCTTCGCAGTTAGAACTCAGTGCCAAGATTCTCTACTTATGGTAACTTTTACTCCTGATTGCTGCTTAATATTTTTGAATTCAGTTCATATTTTGTCAGTATTTTTATGAAGTTTTTTTTGTTTTATTTTTGTTTTTTTAATGATAAATGAGATAAATTATGGGTGTGAATTATCGGATGATAGCTTCACAAAGCACCACATGCAAGGACCATGCCATGACCACGTGCATCCCTCATGCTAGGAAACCGTACTTCAATGACCATACAATTTTATGTTTAAGAAATACCTTCTTTTTTTCAAATATTCACATTTCTTTGGAAATTGTTTTGTCTTTTGTTATGCATTCTCTAATCTTTCATTTTGAGTAGTAAACAAGATGCCCATTGAGGCTGAGAGGTACATCACGGTCAAGGCTGCGTGTAACATGTTGTTGTGATTCGCACGAGAGTTTCGCGACAGATCACGGATATAGAGATTCCCACAAATCTCGTCACACCTTTGGAATCTGGTCGAGACGGTGTCCTCCCTCGACGGTGGCTTGTTTTGTGACGCGATGCTGAATATGACTCGAATGGAGGTGTCGGTCACATTGTAAAAGAACGAAGCAGACACAAGCTAGGGATTAAACGTACACATTTAATTATACGCTCGACAATAATTGACGAGACATCAGGCTGTGGGTTGGCTTAACACTAAACTACACTTAAGTCTTACAGAATCTAGAAAAACCGGTGGTTTATTGTTTATTGTATTTTTTGTTGCACTGTGCTATCAACTAAATAATAGTGAATATGTAAATCTTGTGATATCATGAAAATATGTCATAGAGAAAACGTTATGATTTTTAGTATAGGAGCATGATTGCGTTAGGCATAAAATCAAACACTTTATTTGCATATGTAAAAAAGAGCCGCATTTGTTTTTATATAAGATTTCATTTTATTTCTATTTATAACCAGTTTTTTGACCATTTTCGGTTGTCTATATCACTTTATTAATACAATGTCTGTAAAGGCAAACAAAACCATTTAGAAACAATTTTACAACTACGACAAAAAAAAACTTCGATGTTTTCGTGAATATGTACATATGTACCAAAATAGTCATTGTGATCATAGCAATAAGATAAAATATGTTGTGATATTTGTAGGACGTTTGATCATTTTAGAACGTCCTATTAACAGTTAATGTGTTACGTGATGTTTTTTTGACTGTTTGGGGAGGCTGTGGTATGCTCGTTTTGTCTCTCTTTGCAATAGTAGTGTCCATTGTATATTGCTTCTTGCTGAAGCAACGCATTGCCAAAAATGTGATGGTGTCATGAGAGACGTTTGGAAGAAAAGTTAAGAATTTTCAATATTTAGTCGCCTTTTATGGTGATGAGGTGAATATTACACCAAGTATAACTATATAAGTCCTATTTACCTTTCAACATTAAGTTAAGTTTAAAGCTAACGAACACATATAAAATAACTCATACGCAAATAATGAGGTACATTGTACACTTCAACACAAGAAAACATACACAATTGCAGTAAAATTTACAACTATGCTTCGTAAGTGCGTTTGTTCAAACCTGTTCATATGAGAGTTGTATGTGATACATACGGTTTTATTTCAATGTTTGAATGTGCGTTTCTAGTATCCTGTAAGGCCCGTGTTAAAATAGCGTACTGTTCCTGAAAACTGATTGAATGGATGTATCAAGGTGATATTGTGCATGCCTCCGCCATGAAGAGAGTATTTAGTATCAAGTAAGTAAATGAAAACACAAGGATAAGTATTTGATAGCGAAAACTATGATTTAAAGAGTAACATAATTATGTAATTCTGACTTATTGTGGGTTGGTAATCGACTTTTTCGGAAATCGTGGATAAGGGCGAGATTGTTTTTTTCTCTCACCGATATTCAATCAATCTCCTTTTTTTTCAGTTCCATATGATACATAAATGAATCTGTATTCCATGTGTATGATCACGCTATGTTCATGCCGTAAGACAACCATACACACTACAACCCATTCCCTTATGCTCTGAATGTTGTTGCGCAGTTCAAAAAGAGAAATGGGCGGGCAAGCCCCGCCCTGACGTCATAGATCTGTTTGAGTTCGCGTGCTTACATTCCTACGGGTGCAGGCATTTACTTTCTTATATATCCATTAAAACTAGCAATGGTGTTAAACTTTTTCGGACTCATTTCTTATTTTGATGTCCTTGAACTTAGCGTAGAGTACATATCATTAAGGCTATCGCCGTGATCAGTGCGCCGTGCCAGTTACAGTCAAAAATCCAAGTACAAACTACACCGATATCTTAGGACACGGGGTTCCAGGATCAAATATGGCCTGTTATTATTGAAATTATATTGTATGTACACGTTTCTGTGGCTATTGGATATGGAATAGTGCAGACACAGACAGTCAGGTAGATAACTTGATCAAAAACTGGACGCAGTATGAAATGATTTGTTTAGATAACTGATTATACTAAAAAGTGATCAAGGTTATACGGTTACATGGCACGAGATGTCGTCTCCTGCCTTCTATGCACAGCGACAAAGAATGTCGCTACATTGTATCTTACCCTTAAACAGATCTGTCTACAATTAATTCTACCTCGTGAAGCATCAAATTAAGGCTGATGCACATCGGCCGAACACGAGAGACCTACAGTATAACATATTGTATCCACCCAACTCTGTTACTCGGTCTTCTTTAGGTATTAACATCATAAAGCGATACGAGAACACGGTTTAATGTTTTTTTCGCAGTTTGTTCTAACAAGGAAAGGTATTTGGACTAAAAGAACTTGTACAAAATGTATCGGAGAAGGCGAAGGCGAACCTTGATAAAGCTTCTTTTATACCTAATATTTTCCGTATTAGGTTATTTACAAACTGTGTAACGAATGTATCCCGTCGAATACCATTTGAAATTAATAAATACAACTGCAAAATATAAAAGCCAAATGGCCTTGAACTTTTTAGCAGCAAGTTTTACCTTATCGAATTACTCGGTCCATTGCGGTTATAGAAATAATTATTCTATGTTTTGTCCTGTTCCTAACGGACGCTGTCCTTCCTAACGTCTCCTTTGATACCGCCTCACGTTTGGCCTTAAGATAAGCGTTCGTCTCCTGGTTGTCATCTGGCCGAAACACGCCATTTTCCAGTAAAAAAGGGAAGTGGGACGACTGGTTAGTCCGTTTAAGTATTATCTGAACGGTTGTTGTGTGGTGTCTGGTGTCTCTGACGGTATGTTTCAGTGAGATAACAAATAATTGGCAAGATTTCCACAAATACAAACAGACGTACACTACACTACTAGTATTAGTTAAATAGTTAGTGACATAATACGGAAAAATAACAGGTCTGAAAGCTATTTGATCGGGCGAGACGACACCGTCTGCGGGAAGCGTCACTTTCACTTATATATAATTACCTGATCGCCATCTTGGTGTTAATGACATTAATGGCAAAGAATGATAACCTGAACAAACCAAATACGAGATGCTACTAACCTAATACGATTATATCTCGGGCATCACATGACGTTGTTATTACCAATAGGATTACAAGAGTATTGTATGAAATGGAATAATGAAATCGTATGGGGACATTGGGACTATTATAACGTATAGTGTTTAGTGGACTATGTTGCTTCATACTGACGTCTTATGGTTACGATACATGTCATAGAATGTTATTGGGACGAAACAACATGTGTCGCGGGAAGAGAAAACTGTCAGATATGGGGCTCGATGTTATGTGTTACAAAAGGTTGGGTAGGTAGGAATAGGTGACCAGACACACAATGATTATAAGATATACGGAATGAAAATAATAAAAACAGACTGCAAATTAGCGGACGAGTTGGTAAAAAGACTGCAAGACATTATAGGAATATGTTAGTATCGGAAAGCCACATTGGGACAAAATGGTATCATAAAGCGATATTGTGACGAGCTAGCTGGATAGGAGGCAATACGAATTGATTGTGTTGAGTTTAACATGTTACGTTATGATGCGGAAATGACTCTTAGCTCTTTTGTTAGTGTTTTTATTGATTTGTGTTTAATTTTTAATCCTGACGGTGTTTACACGATTTTAAAGCTATTTTTATGGTTTATTAACTAGATTCCACTAATTGGAATGCCCGCTGTTTAGTATCTTTATCACGTTGGAACACAGCAAACATGCGCGTGCATCCCCTGGATCGTCTAGACTTAATCCAATGGGAATAAGACCGCACGTGCGTTGAATGTCGTCTGCCATACAGATCTATCTCCTCGTCATCCTTTTGTTTGTCTTTTCGTACGCATTACTACACCGGCTGATTAATCAATCGTTAGGCTCTTACTAATTAATAATGAGTTAGCCCTGTCCCTCGGGAATAATATATTTTCTGATAAACAGTTACAGAAGAGAAGTCGAAGGACCAATACAGTATCAATGATCTGCCGTCATTAATAAAGTCTCATAAATATATAACGACTGTTATGTAGTGTACAGACAAGTCCCGACATCTTACGCGGAGTAAGCTGGGGCCCGGAGCCGTCACCAACGAATCCGTCTTAACTATAAACTGGGGTTTGACCGTATGAACCATACAATTAGAGAACATAGTTAAAATCACGCTCATTGGCGGATTAACTTTCTTTAGATTAAGTCCAGCTTTCATAATATATTTGTTCTGTGACGACTAAAGCTAGTCTAGTTAGCAAAGTTAAACATAAAATACGAGAAAGCCGCTATATTTCTGCAGGGGTTCTGTTCCTTTTGGTTTGTTGTTTGTATTTGTGAGACCACTAATCGTCCCCAAGTGTCCGGACACAATACCAGATCCCGGCGGGATACCCAACCCCCGGTCATAGGACACGCCCACTGGCCTAGTATTGCCAATGTGGGAGAGTTATGTAGTGATTTATCAATACAAGTGTAACACCGGCCCGGGCACCTGTTCCTAGGGCTGCCTCGCTCCCTACTCTAACGTTCACTATTATAATGCCACTACGTATTTAATGGGAAACATATACAGAACTGTAACCAACTTTCCCAGATGGTATAAACATACCGCTGTCTGATATCTAAATCAATTCTGTACATTTTTTCCGTAGAGATATCCGATTTGAACGAAATATTCCTTTTTACTTGATAAAAAAAAATATAGAGTTTAGGTAAAGGAAAATAAAGAAAATAGAATCAATGAAATCAAGAAGAATTGCGGGACGCCGTTTTGGTATGCGTGCCGAAATGACGTATTGTCCGAAAACCAGCGAGGAAATTAGGAATTAGCGTTAAATGGTGCGCGTGTCCATTCCCACTTCGGACTTAACATTTTCTTTGTAAGTAGCAATTTCTTTCAATTATCTTAATTCAAAGAGAGTTACGGCACCCCGATGATTCTTAGTGACTTTGGCCTGTCATTGGCCCGTTTTTATGAATATTGACAGAGGGACACAGTTGATTGAACAGGCGCGGGTGCGTTCGGTTCGTTGTCCGGTATGTATAGGCAGAGCGGCACAGACAAGGAGAGAGGTACAGGCTCGGAGGCAGTGCTGTAGCTCTCCCATGGTAAAGGAGGTGTACAGTCGGCCTATGGACAGCTACGGTGCAAGTATGAAACTCTCATGAGAAATATATACAACCGTGTGAGACATTCCGTCCTGTACCGCACGCGATCATGAGACGTGCCGGGGAAATTTTCTAATATTTACATCTCTTTTGTGATTATTTTATTATCTCTTTATTTTATGTGATATATCTTGTTCCATACTTATCAGAAAGACACCAAGGATCAAAATGAATTTAAGACACGTGCTCTGTGTAACTTTCACGGTGTTAACCCTTTACTTGGATAGAATAGTTGGTGTGTCGATGTATTCCTACCCACATTTATACAACAAACGCTTGAAGCGGAATATACCTCACAAAACTT
Source organism: Argopecten irradians (assembly GCF_041381155.1). Lineage (NCBI taxonomy): Eukaryota > Metazoa > Mollusca > Bivalvia > Pectinida > Pectinidae > Argopecten > Argopecten irradians. Next base: position 8,481,650 of record NC_091138.1, on the reverse strand, counting down.
CCTCTGATCTTTATATGGATCCGTGTAAAGCAGGTACGTACACCTTTATTTACCTTGGTCCTACCTGTATGTACAGATGCTGGCCTTCTCCATCACACCAGCTGATCTGACAACCCAAGTCGCACGGCCAATATCGACTAAAGCCACACTAACTTAATTGATTAACGATATTGTCAAGGCATCTACTTGTAAATATCGATATTTCCAATTAACGAGCGATGTAATGTCTCCCGTATCTAAGTCAATCATACAGAATGACAGAGTCAAGGTGACCAAGAATCGCATCATCTCTTTGCGTTATAGTAATCGTCGCGTGGAGTGTATATAAACAGCGTTATATATCCGTCTTATATACTTCGTAATACCATATATAAGTTAGTCTGGACTAGTATCATTGTGTATAATTACTTCTTATGCACATTGATATTTGATTTAGATATCAGTATTAAAATGTGTATGTTTCGTAATGTACATGTATATATTACCTTATTATGAGTCCATGCGTATACTTGTATCTTAAAAATAGTGTACATTGTAATAGAGGTATCAATGTATTGTTATTGAGGTGTACAATTGTACGTACTATATCATTTTGAGTGAATATATAAGTGCATATAAGTAAGATGAGTTTGTATGTATTTGAAGCAGGTCAGATACATGGTTGTGTTAGTGTGTAAGTACGCGTATCGTTAATGTAATGCTTATATTTCGTAATAATCATGTTCATGTCTCTTAATGTTTTAGTATGTATCTGTGTATGTATCGAAGTGTTGTTAATGTGTATGTTTCGTAGTGTTGTGAGCGTGTATATCGTAGTGATGTGAGTGTGTATGTATCGTATTGTTGTGAGCGTGTATATCGTAGTGTTGTGAGTGTGTATATCGTAGTGTTGTGAGTGTATATGTATCGAAGTGTTGTGAGTGTGTATATCGTAGTGTTGTGAGTGTATATGTATCGTATTGTTGTGAGCGTGTATATCGTAGTGATGTGAGTGTATATGTATCGTAGTGTTGTGAGTGTGTATATCGTAGTGTTGTGAGTGTATATGTATCGAAGTGTTGTGAGTGTGTATATCGTAGTGTTGTGAGTGTATATGTATCGAGGTGTGTATCGTATGTGAGTGTGTATATGTATCGTAGTGTTGTGAGCGTGTATGTATCGTAGTGATGTGAGTGTATATGTATCGTAGTGTTGTGAGTGTGTATATCGTAGTGATGTGAGTGTGTATATGTATCGTAGTGTTGTGAGGTGTATATGTATGTAGTGTTGTGAGTGTGTATGTATCGTAGTGTTGTGAGTGTGTATGTATCGTAGTGTTGTGATGTATGTATCGTAATGTTGTGAGTGTGTATGTATCGTAGTGTTGTAGTGTGTATGTATCGTAGTGTTGTGAGTGTGTATGTATCGTAGTGTTGTGAGTATGTATGTATCGTATGTGAGTTGTATGTATGTATCGTAGTGTTGTGAGTTAGTATGTATCGTAATGTTGTGAGTGTGTATGTATCGTAGTGTTGTGAGTATGTATGTATCGTAGTGGTGTGAGTATGTATATATCGTAGTGGTTTGAGTGTGTATGTACGTAATGTTGTGAGCGTGTATGTATTGTAGTGGATTGAGTGTGTATGTATCGTAATGTTGTGAGTGTATATATGTATCGTAATGTTGTGAGCGTGAATGTATCGTAGTGTTGTGAGTATGTATGTATCGTAGTGGTGTGAGTGCGTATGTATCGTAATGTTGTGAGCGTGTATGTATCGTAGTGGATTGAGTGTGTATGTATCGTAATGTTGTGAGTGTGTATGTATCGTAATGTTGTGAGCGTGTATGTATCGTAGTGTTGTGAGTGTGTATGTATCGTAGTGTTGTGAGTGTGTATGTATCGTAGTGTTGTGAGTGTGTATGTATCGTAATGTTGTGAGTGTGTATGTATCGTAATGTTGTGAGCGTGTATGTATCGTAATGTTGTGAGCGTGTATGTATCGTAGTGGTTTGAGTGTGTATGTATCGTAATGTTGTGAGTGTGTATGTATCGTAGTGTTGTGAGTGTGTATGTATCGTAATGTTGTGAGTGTGTATGTATCGTAGTGTTGTGAGTGTGTATGTATCGTAGTGTTGTGAGTGTGTATGTATCGTAATGTTGTGAGTGTGTATGTATCGGAATGTTGTGAGTGTGTTTGTATCGTAGTGTTGTGAGTGTATTTGTATCATTTTATTGTGAGTGTGTATGTAACGTAGTGTTGTGAGTGTGTATGTATCAAAGTGTTGTGAGTGTGTATGTATCGTAGTGTTGTGAGTGTGTATGTATCATATAGTGGTGTGTGTAGAGTGTGTATGTTTGTAGTGTTGTGAGTGTATATGTATCGTAGTGTTGTGAGTGTATATGTATCGTAGTGTTGTGAGTGTGTATGTATCGTAGTGTTGTGAGTATGTATGTATCGTAGTGGTTGTGAGTGTGTATGTATCGTAGTGTTTGAGTGTGTATGTATCGAATGTTGTGAGCGTGTATGTATCGAATGTTGTGAGCGTGTATGTATCGTAGTGTTGTGAGTGTGTATGTATCGTAGTGTTGTGAGTGTATTTGTATCGTAGTGTTGTGAGTGTGTATGTATCGTAGTGTTGTGAGTGTGTATGTATCAAAGTGTTGTGAGTTTGTTTGTATCATAGTGTTGTGAGTGTATATGTATCGTAGTGTTGTGAGTGTATATGTATCGTAGTGTTGTGAGTGTATATGTATCGTAGTGTTGTGAGTGTATATGTATCGTAGTGTTGTGAGTGTATATGTATCTGTAGTGTTGTGAGTGTATATGTATCGTAGTGTTGTGAGTGTATATGTATCGTAGTGTTGTGAGTGTATATGTATCGTAGTGTTGTGAGTGTATATGTATCGTAGTGTTGTGAGTGTATATGTATCGTAGTGTTGTGAGTGTATATGTATCGTAGTGTTGTGAGTGAGTGTATATGTATCGTAGTGTTGTGAGTGTATATGTATCGTAGTGTTGTGAGTGTATATGTATCGTAGTGTTGTGAGTGTATATGTATCGTAGTGTTGTGAGTGTATATGTATCGTAGTGTTGTGAGTGTGTATGTATCGTAGTGTTGTGAGTGTGTATATGTATCGTAGTGTTGTGAGTGTATATGTATCGTAGTGTTGTGAGTGTATATGTATCGTAGTGTTGTGAGTGTATATGTATCGTAGTGTTGTGAGTGTATATGTATCGTAGTGTTGTAGGTGTATATGTATCGTAGTGTTGTGAGTGTATATGTATCGTAGTGTTGTGAGTGTATATGTATCGTAGTGTTGTGAGTGTATATGTATCGTAGTGTTGTGAGTGTATATGTATCGTAGTGTTGTGAGTGTATATGTATCGTAGTGTTGTAGGTGTATATGTATCGTAGTGTTGTGAGTGTATTTGTATCGTAGTGTTGTGAGTGTTATGTATCGTAGTGTTGTGAGTGTATATGTATCGTAGTGTTGTGAGTGTTATGTATCTGTGTTGTTGTGTTTGTATCGTAGTGTGTAGTGTATATATGTATCGTAGTGTTGTGAGTGTATATGTATCGTAGTGTTGTGAGTGTGTATATGTATCGTAGTGTTGTGAGTGTATATGTATCGTAGTGTTGTGAGTGTATTGTATCGTAGTGTTGTGAGTGTATATGTATCGTAGTGTTGTGAGTGTATATGTATGTAGTGTTGTGAGTGTGAGTGTATGTATCGTTGTGTGTGTGAGTGTATATGTATCGTATGTAGTTGTGAGTGTTGTGAGTGTATATGTATCGTAGTGTTGTGAGTGTATATGTATCGTAGTGTTGTGAGTGTGTATGTATCGTAGTGTTGTGAGTGTGTATGTATCGTAGTGTTGTGAGTGTGTATGTAACGTAGTGTTGTGAGTGTATATGTATCGTAGTGTTGTGAGTGTGTATTGTATCGTAGTGTGTGAGTGTTATATGTAGTAGTGTTGTGATGTATATGTATCGTAGTGTTGTGAGTGTATATGTATCGTAGTGTTGTGAGTGTATATGTATCGTAGTGTTGTGAGTGTATATGTATCGTAGTGTTGTGAGTGTATATATGTATCGTAGTGTTGTGTGTATAGTATGTATGTTGTTATGTATTGTGTAGTGTTGTGAGTGTATATGTATCGTAGTGTTGTGAGTGTATATGTATCGTAGTGTTGTAGGTGTATATGTATCGTAGTGTTGTAGGTGTATATGTATCGTAGTGTTGTGAGTGTATATGTATCGTAGTGTTGTAGGTGTATATGTATCGTAGTGTTGTGAGTGTATATGTATCGTAGTGTTTTGAGTGTATATGTATCGTAGTGTTGTGAGTGTGTATGTATCGTAGTGTTGTGAGTGTATATGTATCATAGTGTTGTGAGTGTATATGTATCGTAGTGTTGTGAGTGTATATGTATCGTAGTGTTGTGAGTGTATATGTATCGTAGTGTTGTGAGTGTATATGTATCGTAGTGTTGTGAGTGTATATGTATCGTAGTGTTTGAGTGTGTATATGTATCGTAGTGTTGTGGTGTATATGTATCGTAGTGTTTTGAGTGTATATGTATCGTAGTGTTGTAGTAGTGTAGTGTATATGTATCGTAGTGTTGTGAGTGTATATGTATCGTAGTGTTTGAGTGTATATGTATCGTAGTGTTGTGAGTGTATATGTATCGTAGTGTTGTGAGTGTATATGTATCGTAGTGTTGTGAGTGTATATGTATCGTAGTGTTGTGAGTGTATATGTATCGTAGTGTTGTGAGTGTGTATGTATCGTAGTGTTGTGAGTGTATATGTATCGTAGTGTTGTGAGTGTATATGTATCGTAGTGCTGTGAGTGTATATGTATCGTAGTGTTGTTAATGTGTATGTAACGAAGTGTTGTGAGTGTGTATGTAACGTAGTGTTGTGAGTTTATATGTATCGTAGTGTTGTGAGTGTATGAGTATCGTTGTGCTGTGAGTGTGTATAACATAGTTTTGTGATAATGTGATGTCGTAGTATTGTTAGTTTGATTTATGGTAGTATTTCCTTGATTAAGCAAACACTCTATATACTATCTCTTACCCCTTGGTTCGAGGGCACCTGTTTAGCTAGAAACGATGGTTGTAAAATGAAACAACACAAATCAATAATGAAGTAAAATGGATGTGCTCACAATGATCGCAAAACTGTTGTTAATGTTTACGTTTTAACATGCGATAATTGGAAAATGTCCTGAGTCCAAAAACGGCGTTTTTAAGATAAATAATGTTCGTCATAATTAACCAGCTATCGATTTTGCGTTTCAGTAAACTGGTCATTGTTTCAGTATAGTCACTTCCTGCCATTGTTAAATGCGCATCAATAGTTAATACAATATGGCCTATAGATGTTTTGTAGATCCGTAAAGAATTTCTATTGGATAGTGGTGGGCAAAAGAGACTATTTCTAACTTGGGCAATACATGTCTGTCATTTTAGTGCTAAGAGAAATTAGTTATTCAGGAGAGTGCACATTGAAACACTTGGTCGAACTCCATCTCAAGTGAAACTCGTCAACTGTATCTCACCATTGGTGTCAGTTTATGAAATCCCCTATAACAAGGAGACACGAGACTCTACAGCGTTAATTACACTATAGCAGAAGACACATGTTATCAGGAAGGACTGACGTGTACTACTAGTGTTAGCAGTGACATTACGAATGTTTGTGATTCCATGACGGTCTATGTGTAGAATGTGCTCCCATTCCTTGCATGTCTGTGGTACAGCCCAGGACAGGGATACTTGAGACTAGAGTGCCCGACAATAACTGTCTTTGTGTTACTGTGCACTATTCTGTATTATAATACATTACTTATGGCTAGATACCGAATAACTTTTATCAGCATATTTCTATCAAAATATGATATAATGCATAGTCGATGTTTTATGAGATATTTTTCATAAGCAGAAACTTACCCGACTCTTGTTCATCAAGGTTGAAAGAACGTTAGAAATGTAGACATAGGTATCCCATGCTCGTTTAACGTCCATACTTTATAAACGAATTTGTCGGTGCGGAAACCCCTTTCTTACGGAATGAAGGTTGTCTTGACCCCATAGAAATTTAGATTGAGGGTTACTTAATAAGAGAATTTTTTAGGTTTTTTTCCGGACCACACAGCATTACATGGTGTCTAAACCGATTCTCACATTACACGAAGAAAGTACACAGCCCGTATAAACTGCTAGTAGATTTAGAGAGTGTACCACTCATTTTTATCTTGAGAGTATATATATCGCTCATTTATTTATAGATTATATTTATTTAGAGGGTATATATATATGTACATGTATATATATACCAATCATTTATTTAGAGAGTTTACTATTCATTTATTCAGAGATCATATATATTTATATTTGTTTCGAGCGTATACCATTCATTTATTTAGAGTGTACTATTCATTTATTCAGAGATCATATATATTTATATTTATTTCGAGCGTATACCATTCATTTATTTAGAGTGTACTATTCATTTATTCAGAGATCATATATATTTATATTTATTTAGAGGGTATACCATTCGTTTATTTAGAGTGTACTATTCATTTATTCAGAGATCATATATATTTATATTTATTTAGAGGGTATACCATTCATTTATTTAGAGAGTGTACCATTCATTTATTCAGAGATTATATATATTTATATTTATTTAGAGGGTATACCATTCATTTATTTAGAGAGTGTACCATTCATTTATTCAGAGATTATATATATTTATATTTATTTAGAGGGTATACCATTCATTTATTTAGAGAGTGTACCATTCATTTATTCAGAGATTATATATATTTATATTTATTTAGAGGGTATACCATTCATTTATTTAGAGAGTGTACTATTCATTTATTCAGAGATTATATATATTTATATTTATTTAGAGGGTATACCATTCATTTATTTAGAGAGTGTACCATTCATTTATTCAGAGATCATATATATTTATATTTATTTAGAGGGTATACCATTCATTTATTTAGAGAGTGTACCATTCATTTATTCAGAGATTATATATATTTATATTTATTTAGAGGGTATACCATTCATTTATTTAGAGAGTGTACCATTCATTTATTCAGAGATTATATATATTTATATTTATTTAGAGGGTATACCATTCATTTATTTAGAGAGTGTACCATTCATTTATTCAGAGATTATATATATTTATATTTATTTAGAGGGTATACCATTCATTTATTTAGAGAGTGTACCATTCATTTATTCAGAGATCATATATATTTATATTTATTTAGAGGGTACGCCATTCATTTATTTAGAGAGTGTACCATTCATTTATTCAGAGATCATATATATTATATTTATTTAGAGGGTAATTCATTTATTTAGAGAGTGTTATTTTTATTCAGAGATCATGGAGAAGAGGCTATGGGTGAATATTATTCAGAGAATATTTATTTTAGAATTTATTTGGTTAGTGTGTTTTTCGGACTGGAGAAGGCCTATAGTGGCTGAATATATATTCCATAGAAATGATTTTGATTTTACTTTGAATTTATTTTGGCCTTTTATTTCGGATTATTAACATACTAGCTTTATACCGTTGTTACCTCATTATGAGAATATGTTTATTTAAAGAGTATGTTTATTTAAAGAATATGTTTATTAAGAGAGTATGTATATTTAGAGAATATGTTTATTTAGAGAGTATGTTTATTAAGATGTTATACCGCTCATTTTTTAGCCAACCATCATTAGATGGTAGGCTATATATTCAAATCACTATTCGTCCGTGGTCCGTGGTCCGTCCGTCCGTCCGTCCGTTAACAGTTCTTGTTACCGCTATTTCTCAGAAAGTACTGAATGGATCTTTCTCAAATTTCATATGTAGGTTCCCCTAGGGCCCTTGTTGTGCATATGGCATTTTGGGACCAATCAGTCAACAAGATGACCGCCAGACAGCCATCTTGGATTTTGATAGTTACAGTTTGTTACCACTATTTCTCAGAAAGCATGGAAGAGATCTCACTCAAATTCCACATGTAGGTTTCCCTAGGGGTCTAGTTGTGCATATTGCATTTTGGGACCAATCAGGCAACAAGATTGCCGACAGGCCGCCATCTTGGATTTTGATAGTTAAAGTTTGTTACCGTTAATTTCTCAGAAAGTACTGAAGGGATTCTTCTCAAATTTCACATGTAGGTTTCCCTAGGGCCCTAGTTGTGCATATTGCATTTTGGGACGACCGATCGATCAACAAGATGGCCGACAGGCTGCCATCTTGGATTTTGACAATTGAAGTTTGTTACCCCTATTTCTCAAAAAGTACTGAAGGGAGCTGTCTCAGATTTTATGTGCATGGTCCCCTAGGTACCTGGTTATGCACATTGCATTTTGGTACTGATCGGTGAACAAGATGGCCGACAGGACGCCATCTTGGATTTTGACAATTGAATTTTGTTACTGCTATATATCAGATAGTACTGAAGGGATTCTTCTAAAATTGCATGTGAAGGTTCCCCTAGGGGTCTAGTTGTGCATATCGCATTTTGGGCACGACCGGTGAACAAGATGGCCGAAAAGCCGCAATCTTGGATTTTGATAGTTGAAGCTTGTTACCACTATTTCTCAGAAAGTACTGCAGGAATCTATCTTAAATTTCATGTACAGGTTCCACTAGGTCCTTGGTTATGCATATTGCATTTTGGTACCGATCAGTGAACAAGATGGCCGACAGGATGCTATCTTTGATTTGATAGTTGAAGCTTGTTACCACTTTTTCTCAGAAAGAACTGAAGATTTCTGTCTCAAATTTTATATGTGAGTTCCCCTAGAACCTTAATTGTGCATATTGCATATTTGGACTGATCGATAAAAAAAATGCCGACAGATAGCCATCTTGTTTTTTGATATTTAAAGTTTGTTACTGTTACGTATCTCAGAAAGTACTCAAAGGATCCTTCTCAAATTTCATATGAAGTAATATCAAGTAAAAGATTCAAAAGCAGAGAAAAGATCCCTCTTTCCTTTGTCAGACATAGATCATTCTTTGGTGGGCGCCAAGACCCCTCTGGGATTTCTTGTTTTGAGAATACGTTTATTTAGAGAGTATGTTTATTTAGAGATTATACCGCTCATTTATTTAGAGATTATATTTATTTTGAGATTATATTTATTTAAAGAGTATGTTTATTTAGAGAATATACCACTTGTGGATTGCCACATCATAGACACATTAGAGGATTGTTTGGTTTGGTACGATTAGGCTAACGTCAGATTAACAGTCAGGGACATCTAAGAACGCGGAGGAAAGCCAGAGTATCCGTAGAAAAACAACTGACCTATGGTCTGTACCTAGTAAACTGCCGCACATGTTTTAAAACTTGCGACCCAGAGGTGAAGGACTTGTGGTAAAATGTCGGGACATCTTCACCTTTCGTCCTTCATCAGAGGACTTCAGACGAAACTGACACTTTTTTACTAACAAATGCAACCTTATGTTTGATGTTAATAGGCTGAGACGATTAAGGCTGCATTTGGACTCTTAACACTATTTCCTGTTTCCGAGTCTGATGACATTTCAAACGTAACGTTTATGCAGCTATTTATAGATATAGCGAGGGTCACTGAGGCGCTTGTCCTACACGGGTCCTCAGCGTATATCGATCTTGAATTTCTGTAAGAGACAATGACACAGATTTATATATTTTTACTAGAAATCACTTGACATATTAAGAAAAACTAAATCGCGTTAAATTAAAAGTCACCAATTCAAATTACACCAATGAAGTTGGAGCCATGAGCTAATTAAGACATATTGCTACTGTTTAGGATGGATAAGAAGAAAGGAATGCTTTTAACTGAAACAAAGCAGCACAAATGCAAGCCTATCAACTTGGAGTTTGGATTCTTACTTTCACCACGTGATATCAGCTTCGTTTGAGCATACATTTTAAAGTATTTAACACCATGGAGGTTCCTTTTTGTCAGTAGGGGCTCTGTCACGCCGGTCTGTGGAGCTGTCCTTTTAAACACGGCAGTCCGATCGGGTTCTGATGTACACGTGTCTATGACATAAGATGTATAAATTAGGTCTTTGTCCTGTAATTTCCTGGCGAACATTGGCCTTCCAGACAGTCGTCCAGACGGATCTGTGCTCAACTCTGGACAGGTATTGAAGTGGTAATACCTCTACAAAAACCTACAATCAGCGTGTACGGCCGATGTTCGCAAGACCAGTAACGAGATTGCTGTCCACGACACGTCTGTAGAGATGACCGTCGCTAGTGAATGACTCGGATCATTGAAATATAACAATAGAAATAAGCAACGCTATAGCAACAAATGAAAGCGATTCATCTGAAAAGTCTAAATGTATTCGGACGTACATTGTCTTAGATCTAAATCGAATAACATCCTAAATGAATTATCAGGGATTAATATGGACACCGGCACGGCAGTCCAAGCTCGGCAGACTGTCTCTAAATTTGTATTAATTTCGTCTTGCTGACGGAAGTTGTATCATTACCAGCTCCGCACGGGCCATCAATTCGCTGGTCAGTCAGACCTTGGATTCGCACAATCGTGTTTTGATTGGAAACATCGAAATATCCGCTCAATAATCGGTGTAGTTTTGACCAATTCAGACATTTTACAGACGAGCTTTATCTGTTCTATGCAGTATACTTATACAGAACTCTCGACTTAAGTATAAGGCATACGACAAAACATGAAAACCAAAAACCAGTAGATTAGATTAGTAATAAAGATTATTCGGAAAGTTAGATATTGTTTAGTTTGTACAATCGAATAAAGGTTTGTGTACTATTTAATACTAGTTTCTAATAATGATAGCATTTCCATAGGATGGTATGGTTATTGGCATGAACTACAATTCTAGAAGACTTAAAGACAGGAACTTATTAATGGAAATAAAAACAAAACAGCATTGGATGTTCCGGATATTTGCCAAGCAACTTATATATTACAAGAATATCGTACAGACACCGGAAGTCATATCTTATGAAATGAACATGCTATTTTTAGATTCGTTTGTGTAAATCTTTGATGCATTAACCCCCTATTCCAACATAATTAACGATCTCGTTATAGAACAACATATTTCAACCAGCTCTACTTTGTTTCTGACCAGACTCACTGCACATGGCTACTCTCTATCGGGATGGTAACTTCCGGTGAAAGCGAAGGTGTTGAATAATGAGGAAGATGTAGAGTATGGTTTCAAATAATAATTAGTAGTTAGTGTAATAAAATATATTTATCTCACTAATTACCTATGTATTTATCTCACTAATTACCTGTGTAATATTTGATGTTATCGTATGATACGTCGTCCGTTTAATACATCTGTATGATATACAGCTAAAGATTAGAAAGTTGTAACATGTTTGCCTAAATTTTATAACTACACGTTACTTTCTGCCGTCTGAAAATAAAACGAGTGATAATTCCGTCTTCTTGCGAGATAATGTCTCTCAACTACAATGGAAGAAATCAATGAACAATACAATGCTGGAAAATGGCGATACATTCCATTCCCCTTCAATGACCAATTGACCTTCACACTCGGGCATTGTGTACGGGGGACAATGGTGTAAAATACAGTTAGTAGCCCCCCATGGACTCTCGTTCTGATGTTGTAGGTAGTAAAATAGTCACACAATCACCCATTCAATGTGCAGTTGTTTCCCTACTAAAGATGACAGAACCAATGTTTTGGTTGACTGACTTTACGACACTGGAGAAATGTTGTGGGGTTCACTTTGGCACAGTCATATTTATAGCATTAATAATGGGATTTGTTATTTACGCTATATTGATCTCGTTAAATATTTCCTATGCTTTATATCGAGGGATAGGGTGGTGCACTATCTGTGCATCCCGCGAATCGCCCACAATTTTGGATCCTTACGCAGTCATCTATACTCGGGTATTTGTACTTCAAAATGGTGGAAGGTTAATTACCATAGAACTGGGTTGTAGCATACTACCCCTAGAAACAATTATTACAAGGCCTTGTACATCTTTGCCAAACAAGCTACACGGACGAGATGATGAAATATGATTATATACCGTAAAGACAGAATTCATTAATAATTTAAGTAATCAATGTCTCGCAAGGAAAACGAAACAAACAGTGTCGTGTATAGCTTATTTCCATCATCCTTTGTGAACATTTCTTTTGTACGTTACTCTTATACAAGGTCAGGAAGTGTGTCGGTGTTACTCAGTCTATATGTGTGGAACGTAATTTACTCAGATCCTACTTTGGTTTTGTCCGCACTATTCTCACCCTCGATGGGTTTGAAGTTTATAATCAACAATAATTCAAGCTAATTATATGTATGTCAATTGGTATGCTTTCTTCTCTTGGATAGTTATTAATCTGAGCGCCCCCTAGTGGTGTAAATATCCTCTGCCTACCCCACTCCACCGCGGGGTATAATGATAGAGTAGTACGGTATTACAGCGTGAGAAAGTCGGCTTCATTCAATACAGACCGATGAATGAAAGGTTTGTTACACAACGTACGTATGTCCCCCACAACCAAGTACTACAATGTAATCCCTCCCGGGTAGGATAGTCCCTATATACGTCAGGAACAATTGCTAAAACACAATGGCTTAGATTTGGGTAATGGAATGGAAAACCTTGCAGAGGAATTCATCATGTTGACATGCATTTTGCATATTGTCAATATTAATTACCATAAGTTTATCACGAGAAGCTTAATAACACAATATAAGCTACAGACCAATCGTTTCCCCATAAGGATTGGTTGTTTGTTTGGCTTCCTATTGATTGCTTCCTATTGATGATTTATTCCGATAGGAATACATATTCAAACACATGTTTAACATTGCAAAATGGAATCTTATTGTAGCATTGACAAACCTACTTCACCATGTATTTACCGCGGGATAAGGCTGCAACAAGGGAAATGATCGTGTATCTGTGAAATAAATGTTTGGTCGATGAGGGATCTAAAGAAGAAAAGTAATAACGTTTATTATTGTTTCATGTAATCTGGTATCTTGTTTTTATCTAATTTTGTAAGAAATTCCCTGGTTACCAGGTAGGACGTAACCGCTGGTCACATTACATTATCGTAAAAGGCGACTAAATTTAGGAAATTATCTTTCCTCCCCCCTTGACACCGTCTCAATGTTGGTCTTAAGTGGAGCGCTCGCTCTTGCGGAGAAGGTTCTGGGTTCTGTACCCTGGCCGAAGTAATTATAGTATTTAAAAGTCGTAGTTTCTGCTCGTGCGTTGTGATTAGCATTAAAGGAATGTGACGATTGGTTTGCCCGTTGTTAGTATAATGTAACCGAGAGTTGGGTGGTAACATGCTGCCTTCAGGTGAAATAGCACATGAATATGCGACAGTCCCTAAAAACAAAAACATTTGACACATGCAACACACCGCATCCATGGGGAGGTGTCCTTAAATGACCCTGGCTGTTAATAGGACGTTGATCTAACCAACCACCCAAAATCCATGTTAACAAGGATACCGTTGAGTCATTATGTTGACATACTAAAGAGTACCCTAACTTTGGTACTAGGTCTTAGATCATCCTGTAATCATTTTTGTAATTTAAGAGTTTAATTTTGGATTTTAAGATATTAAGTTTATTTTTTTAGCAGCGTTGCTTTTCTTGTTATGACGTAATGTCTTTGTGTTCAGTCCGAGACCTAACACCAGACGAAAGTTTCCTGTCCACATTTCCCCTGGAAATTCCGGATTGTCTGTTAGGATCGGAGACTGAAGTGTTCTCGCTTTCTTGTAATTAGCGGAGGGCGTTACGTGGCCTCCGTCATTAGCCACAGTAACAGGTACATTTCGAGACGGGCGACGGACCGGACTAGTTGATTGGCGTTTTACCAATTCCGTTATTGGCGTCACCGTTCACTGCTTATGTCGGCGACTCGCATCATAACTCGCGTCCTAACCCATCATTACTTCACATAACGATCTGGTTCCGAACCGCCCAGTCCCTAATCAGTTGTACAAGACAGACTACAGTTTCCCAATCTTACTGATGGAAACTTTCTTTTGTATACTTTGTTACAGAATATGTTATCGTCTGATCAAATATCCTATCCTTCGTGTCAATATTATAAATAATCTGTCTAAAATGGATGACGATGGAAACCAATATTTAATGTCAATGTCAGCAAAACCTCTTCGAGTGTCCCCGGCGGTATGTCAATATAGTTTAAAGTCCTCGTGGATGTCATGATTGTTAGGTCGTTTATTGTCAATTTCTGAAAACAAAACCTTCCGAATGTCCCAATTATAGTGTTATTGAAATGTATCCGATAATGCCTTGGATGTGGTGTCATTGCCATGACTTATTGATGACATGGAATATCTAGGAGTGTCTCGGATATCCAATGGTAGAGTCACAAAGGCAAGGTCGTCTTAATTTTAAAATACAATTGGGACATTACAGACATGTATTAGAAGATCATACCATTTCTTGCTTCTTTGTGACATTTATTTTTACTATAATGTTGCTTTTTTGTCCATTTCAGCTGCATTTATAGGCGATATAGCCTTAGCGGACGAAGATATAGCGTATGCCAAGTCATTATCTAAAAAAGACTCCTCAGACTCTGAAGAGGAGCCACGAGATATATATGAACTTCAGATAGACGATCCTAGAGCGTCAACCATTCACAGAAAAGGCCCACACACTACTTTAGAAAAAAATATTGAAAGACATGAAAAAACCACAGGTAGAAAATCTAAAAAGCATAAAAAGCAAAGGAAACATAGGAAACAGAAGAAAAATAGGAAGAGAAAGGTACAGCGTAGAAAGTGTGCGAAGGGGTGAGTTTTATATTTTATATGTTATTTAGAGTGAGGGTTTTAACTTGAACCATAAACCAGGATTCAGTAGATAGCAGACAAGTGTTTGTATTGTTGCTGTTGTTTGTATATAAAACGTTTATGATCAACGTTTTGCCTTGAGTGACCACGACACTTACTTTACCTGCCCTGCAATGCAAATAGTGTTAAAATTCTGTTGCCGCTCCATTGCATGCTTTGCAAAATGCGACTAAACCTGAAATATTTCGATATCCGTTGACTTAAGTCTTGAGTTGACCATATGTCCCCATGAGGAAATCTCTTGGTTTCGTTCCCTGATCGAGACACACCATGCATAATTTCTGTGAAAGCGGTAGTTTCTGTTCCTGCTAAGCTCAGTTTACAGTGAAAGGAACGGTTGGTTGTCAGTATAATGTATTCGTTTGTTAGCATGTTTCAGCAAGATACCACTATCAAACGAGCAAAAGCTCCAGTTTTAAGTAGAGCTACATGAACATAAGCTGCAGACTTCCAAATCGTACAGACTTCACACACGCAACACATAGCATACAGATGACGTTTAAAGGACACTCAAAATCAATCAACCAGCAACACTTTGTAAAATATACCCGGTGGACTAAAATGGGTATAACATCAGATAAATGATTGTCAAATTTATAAGCAGGTGATTCATTAAGATTTTAAAATTAATATTAAGTTAATTGGTCTTAAAGTCCGATTTACTCACACAAGGTTAGTCAAATGTTGTGTGAGTAAATCGGACTTTGTTACCTTCTATTTAACCAGATGTATTTTATATCTATACTGGTAGGTAATTACTACAGGTGCGTATCACCGTTACGTTATATATAGGTCGTTCTGATTCATATACTAATATTGAAATGCACTTCTGTTTCAACTTATGTACCGTATCTGTTCTGAAGCATTTAGAAATAGAAACATGATAAAATCCAGCAGGTTTGTACCATGTGGCATCACAGACAGTGCTTAGCAAGGAACACTCTTGTCATACATGCATTACAGCTGTTTATTAGTGATAATTTGATTTTTATTTCTACTTCCTGCGCAGTGATACAGCACAGACACCGAACCTTAACTGAACTTGTAAGATCATAATAATTCTCTAATTCTGGACTTTGTCTCAAAACGACCAAGCGGGCCCTGCTTTAGTAACTCTTTTAACGTTTAATGCGATGGTTTAAACTAATAAAGATTTCACACAGATATACAGCTTGTTAACACCTCCTATACAACGATGATTTATTTTAGGAGGTTTCTGTCAGGTTTGGATGTCTGTTTATGATGAAGGGAAAGGATTGCCAGTGATTTAAGAGATACGTTAAATTGTTTCATCATGAAGTCATGCTAATGTTAGGACGAGTGTTTTGCGTGTCTTGAGAGTTTGGAGTGCTGCAGTATGTCAGCTTTTCTACCCATCCGGTAGAAGGAACTGATGCCAACTATCGAGTCCTTTCATACTTAAAGGACACCAGGATCAGCATATAAACAGTGTGACAACAGATGGACTTTTTTAGTGAATCTAGTATGTTTGGCATATGAATATAAAAAAATCCAAGTATTAAGCTGGATTCTCAGCTGAGATTAGTTATTGTTATAGAGAGAATAAAGATGAAGGAAAAAAGAGAAAAAATTATATACCAAAATATAGCAGACTCTTACCATAAAAGGATATAGGACAATAAACAAGGAAGCTGACGTGATTCAAGGGAATAGCTTAGGACGCAACATGTATTAGCAAAGGCAATCAGCATTTTTCTTAGAAATTCCCCAAAGCTTATAAAAATCTCCATCTCTCAAACACCTCAAAAATCGATCAAATGTTTGTTCGTTAAAAACAAAACCACTATATATTTATCTAGAAAAATGATTTTGAATGAATGAATGAACAGCGTTTAAATGAGGAACGCCGGCTAGTTACATGTATCATGAGTTTGAGAAATCCTTAATGCTCCACAGTGATACACCAAGGCCCACTCGATACACACACGTGTTCTACCTCATTTCAGACATTTCCTTTTTACAAGGTGAAGCACCATATTATCACTGCAGTGCTATCGTGTTAAACACATCACAGTAAATTAGATAACTCAACAGGTGAACAAGTGTGCAAACACTTAAACACAACATTATCTACTGCAGTACATTTATATGTAGTAACATCAACAATTCTAAGATCGTTCACGCGATCAAATGTTCACGAACAATAGTTCGAATTTCGTATCAAAAGACATTGCAGGATTTAAAATAATTTGCCTGCTTCGATAAGTTGCCTGACATAGCAGACGCTCTTTTTATGATCGCTAAGAATTGACTTATCAATATATTGTTGAAAACCAAGTATCAGTAATAGTAACTTCGTCATAAAATAATAACAGATTTAGAGGTTGATATTTTGGTACAGATATCAACCTTTGTAATAAAATGCCCTAGATCTTGAAAAGCAATGTATACCAGCGGCAAAAAATATCACTATCATCTAAATGTTAAATTTAGATGGGAATTATTGTTATCATTTCCATAATGAATGTGTATAATAGAAATTGTTTAAGAGGCTTGATTTGGTCCGGGCCTTTGTTTTATGAAGTTTGTAAAACTTTATTTGGGTATCCCATCGAACCAAAATCTGCTTTTGTTGTTTGGATTAATGTGTAACTAGGGTTTGAACCTAGTACGATATCTTTCTCTCTTTTAGGACGAAACCAAGTAAAGGAAATTTAATTGACAATGTGATTAACTAGGAATGCTAAAAAGGCAGTGCAGATATAGAATGAGACAAATAAGATAAAATGCGTCCTTTTGCGGACGAATAGCATATGCCTCATGGTGGGGAAAGGGCAATAGTTGTTGATTTATCTTTGAATGCCAAAGGCCTATGCCCATTTGGTGGCATTACACCCACATTTACAATGATAAGCAGTGAGGCCACATATGAATGTCATATTTATTCATAATGTTGAATGGCATATGGTCAGATGATAACAGCATATCGATTGTGGTGTTTTGTTTATGCGTTTTGGGTGATGTAGGTCTAAACTTTACTTACATATTTGTAGTTACTTTCTTATTTGCAGCGATAAAAAATGCAAATCACTAAGGAAAGCAGAAAAGAAAAAGAGGAAGGAACAAAGATTCAGACGAAAAATCAAAAGGAAAATAAAGCGAACATTAGTCAGGTCTTCAGAGAACCAGGTTCAGAGGCGAGAACGCCGGGCAGCTACCGCCCGTCCGGAACGCCTCTGGGATTATGGTGTTATTCCCTATGAGATCGAGGCTAACTTTAGCGGTGAGTAGCCAACAATTACGTCTTTCTTTAGTAAAAGTAATGTTTATTATCTGCCCATATATCGTTATCACATCCAAGATAAAATCCTAATTAGCACTAACCACTCTAACTGTCGCTTTGCTTATCTACAAACACTAGTAAAACAGAGAGTTTAGCTATCAGCAGTTTTTCCCACAATAAAGACACTACACAAAGGAGAGTGTAAAATTAGACCGTTTGTGAAACATTGTGATAAAAAGTTTTGGCATTTCCTTAAAGCATATTTGTGTTAATGCACATACATTCTGTACTACTGCACTATACACACAACTAAAATAAAAGAACAGGATACAGCCTTTTGATAACTGGTCCAGAATCAATTACTTTTCTCATGGTATGTGACGAGAGTACATACTAGGTATATCATGATCAAGGGGGAATGCAGTTACATTTATTCAAATAATCATCATCATATTTAAATAAATGGTAGACGTATTTTAATATGTTTTGAAAAATCAAACGTTTTAAAAGAAAAAAACTTTCCTTTGATACAGACGGAAACAAACAAACGATCTAACATCACGGTTTCTCTTTCTTCATCTTACACAAAACAAATTTACATTACTGGTCACTAGAAACGACAAAACGCATTATTTATACTTTGATGTCAATGAGTTTTGTCTTATACTGACCGGAAGACGTATGATAATTAGGTAAGAACACATAATTAATATATAAACGGTATAACTGGCTTACGAGGAATAGTCTTCCTATCTTTGATGCTTATGTTCCTGTTCTGGATTCGAGACTTAAGCTGTGTTTCTTCGTATGCCTGTAGTCGGTATCGGGAACACTATATTATCCTGAAGATTTAAATTAAAGACGACCGATGAATAATTAATCCGCTGAATAGATGTCTTTTCTGAGGATATAAAGTGATATTATGCTAATAAAGTACCGAAATATTGATCTACATCGTTACTATACACAAAATGCTCGAGCTTTTATGAATATCTGTGCCGCCCTCCTTACGTGACAGTATTGGCAATCACGGTTTCGTACTGTAATTTTCAACATAAACATTTATGATTTGTCAGAAAAACGTAAAATTGTTACTTTTAAATCCGTAGCCTGACAATATGGGTCAGACGGTTCTGCTAGTGCTACCATCCCACAAGGCTCTGCTAAGTAAATATTCCAGATTCCCAACACACCCTGAATTAACTTGGGGCAGTTTTCAAAATGTGGTTTAGGCTTTTCCAGACATAAAGATTATAAGCAACAATGTAGAAGGATCTTCTGTAAATATAATCAGTATATATAGTTTGATAATGCTTGCCTTGGCCAGATGATCGATAGGCCTGTGCCTACAGCATTGTTGATATTAGCATCTCTATCTCGCCCAGCTTGTTTTTTAATCAATCCTGCGCTCTCAGATCCGTCTGAATAACATGTAGAGATATCGTCTCGTTACTGTTATTACCAATTAATTATTTTGGTTAGAAATTATTGGCACTTATCAGAAATTGCCTTTTTATGTCGTATCTAATTAAAGGTAGTGTTGGCCTATTATCATATAAATAGGTCTAAATGATTTATTATAAATTAGTTCAATGATATTTTTTTCTTTTTAGGCCCAAACTCGTGTAACGTTATTTTTGTTAGTTGATTTAGTTTGATTATATAACCATGTTGCTTAGAAAGGTAATTCCGTTTAGCTTTACCTCATTTAGTTACTTCAATATGTTCTATAATAATATGGTTTAAATGAGAATAATGTGTATATTTTCTAATTGATTCTATTATAAAATAAGCAAGCAACACTTATATTAAACTTGTTCTGTTATTGTTTCTTATTATGTCTAGGCCAACACAAGGCACTGTTTAAGCTTGCTATGAGACACTGGGAGAATTACACATGTGTATCTTTTGTGGAGAAACAACCAGAACACAACAACTACATAGTGTTTACCGAGAGGCCATGTGGGTAAGTGTTGGTCCAAAAACTTTGTGTTTATCCAATGATCCTGAAGACAAGAGGTTTCTGAGCTGCTGCCGAAAGGTCTTCTGGACCTTTAGGCACCTTTATGCACTCAGTCACAAAATCACGATTAAAGTCGAATTATAAACTCTATGAAATATTCAAGGTCTATATCGTCATTAGCAGTTATACTTGTGTTTAGCATACAAGAGATTTACGTTTTCTGCCTTAAGCAGTCATAGCAAATCTAACCATTTAAGCTTCTTTGGCAAGAAGGTACGATGAATGAACTGGTCAGGACAAGCTGTTGTTATACAACCAACTTTCAAGAAGGTTTACACTTTCATACCTTTGTATAACTTGTAAAACACTACCAATATGTAAGAAGCTACGTTACGAACATAGACCAGTGAACAGTACTGATTCATTTTGTCATGTCACCCAAAATGAGTACATAATTCCCACAACTGTTTCAAGTCTAATGTCCGGTGCTTTCGGTGGCTATAGATGATAACCATGTATTGATTCAGGTTCAGTAGGATTTTGGGTCAAAGGAAAGATCTATTTGGAGGTCAGTTATTTCCAATAACCAGTTGGTCAGTTACATCCAATGACCAGTTCCAATAATGGCCTGTCTCAGTAGGACGGTCACATGATTTATAAATAGTGTCACCTGATCACCGGAGCCAAACAAACTACACAACTGTAACAAATTAACGTGTATCTCTGACCATCGGCACTCTGACCTTGAGATACGACTAGTTATTGGCCACTGAACTTGAGATGAGCTTAGTTATTGGCTAGATTGGTGTATATTTCACGACCAATCAGAGAAATGACATTTTTGGTTTATTTCTCTGGTACACAGGGCCATGTTACAGGTGATGTGAGGCGAAGATAAGACTTACTGGGAAATATTGGTCCTTATTTTATCATTCAATTTATCTACGGCAATCGAATGATCCAGCTCTGGTTTCAGCTCTGGAAGGTTCTGGTCTTCCGCGAGAGGTGCCCGAGGATATGGCTATTGATAATCAAGTATTGGACTAAGTATGGCCAAAATAGTCTGTTTACCATATTGTTTATTGTATACATAAGTACAATAGCTTTATTGACTTGAGGCAAGTATGAAACGTGCATGTGAATTAGTGCAGTTAAACGATACTGTTTTCAGAAAAAAAATTGCACTAAAATCCATTGAACTGTCAGGATTGGTAAATCTAAGGATGTCATCATGCAATAAATTTCCTTTGTAACCAATGATGTAATTTATAGATGTTCTCAAATGAGTATAATGTAAAATAC
Source organism: Argopecten irradians (assembly GCF_041381155.1). Classification (NCBI taxonomy): domain Eukaryota; kingdom Metazoa; phylum Mollusca; class Bivalvia; order Pectinida; family Pectinidae; genus Argopecten; species Argopecten irradians. The sequence goes on along the minus strand of NC_091138.1, from coordinate 8,460,234 downwards.
CATAATCAACACATGCTGAACAGATTTCAGTAAGTCATCGATATGTACTAAACATCCTGCTGTCTACACGTGGGGGCTAGTTAAGTACAATGTTTTATCACTGTAAAATCTTACTTACATCCCTTTTGAGAGTGTAATACGCTGTGCTGATTGGCGGACCGCCAGTTGGATGTGGATCGTAAACACATTAAACTGTTTGTCAGGTGGATGTATTTACGTCTACCTGTTGGCCATTACTCAATTATACTTTGATGATCTGCTGCATAAATCTGTCCGGAGATGGGAGAGACCGATTCCGTTTTACATGTTACACATATGCACTTCAGATCGGGAAACACAACAAAACCAGATAAATATCAGCATGGCAAAAGTGATGACCATTTAAAGTTGTTAATGACATATCAATTCGACTTGATAAACAAGTGCTTACACCTGTTCAGTAACGTGCTTTAATACAACCTCACTGATTACGTTTATAGACAATAAAGCTGTTAAAATTATATAACCAGCATGTTATTAGACCATAACTCACTGGATAGATCAGTAATATATCATGTAATATATCATGTTCAAGTTTTCTGACACCATTACAAATTTCAAAGGAAACATAACCATGATATGAAAACCACAGTTTCAAGCAAAATGTGAATACGTCATTTTTTGATGGAAAATTATTGCAAAATTGAAGGAATTGTGACCAGATGTTTCGAAAGCGTATGCGTCTTTCTCCATAGCTTGTATCTTGCATAAGTTAGCTCAAATCTGGGCCAAACCGCATAATGCTACACGAGTTGTAGCAGTGAAAATAGAAATGCGACACGTATAATCAACCATTAAAACAAACTAAATGGAAATTTCTAAGATATTAAATGTACGTTTAGAAATGTATAATCCAGCTATTAATTTGGAGGGCATGGATGTGTGAGATTAAAAACAATAATTTACTTAATTGCTGTCGTGATATCCGATCAAATTAACTAAAGTAAACTTTTGTACATAGAGGATATTCCTTGTTTCTTGATGAAAAACAATTTTTCATCGAGTGGGATGGAGACTGATATTTTTCACGAGTGCGAAGCACGATGGAAAAACATCAAAATAACCACCTCGTGAGATTAAATACAACTGTTAATCATTAACAAATTAGTCTATTTATAACGTTTTTACGTCTCTAATTATAAGATAATCTAAAACAAGACATTTAAACAATTAAAAATGAACTTAAATCGAAAGATGCACATGATATTACATTAATTTTTAAAAGGTTTTTTGATATTTTCACTCGGCATAAAATCTTATATTTCACTCTGAAAAATGTGATAAAATCATTTTTTTTCAATTCTTTTCACTTAAGTGGTCACTCTTTAAACAGTTCAGTGAAAGGCATTGGTATCAATATTTTTCCACACAATATTCATGTTATATTTATTTTTTCAGATGTTGCTCCTTTGTTGGTAAAAGAGGAAGTGGCGCACAGGCGATATCTATTGGAAAGAATTGTGACAAATTTGGAATAGTTGTGCACGAACTTGGTCACGTGATAGGGTTTTGGCACGAACACACGCGACCGGACAGGGACGACCATGTGCAGATCATTTACAAAAATATTATGCCAGGTAACAATTATTTACCGCTTACAAATGTTGTCATTCAGTTGTCGATATAATAAGATTAATAGTCAATTCAATGACAATTTTTTTTTAAATGTCATGTTTACATCATTAAGATAACTAAGAACCACAGCTTTTCCATAATAATTGTATTCCAATGCTTGGAACAATTAGATAGTGAGAGTTTTGTTTACATGGTATAATGGAAATATAAGAAAATACATGTACTTTTTCTGTAACAACTCGCATTGTATTTTTATTGTTTCTAATGTCGCCAGTGTTCCAGTGAATTGACGATTCCATACTCTTTTGTTGAAAATATTGTATTTCGTTCAGCATTGATAGTAGTGCTGATTGTATGAAGTTAGTATTCATACTGTTTCACATGTTGGTACTATAGGACAGGAATACAACTTCAACAAGTTGACAGAGAGTGAGGTGAATTCCCTCGGAGAGGAGTATGACTATGGCAGTATTATGCACTATGCCACCAATACCTTCGCTAGAGCTACTTACGTGGATACCATCCTACCAAGGAAGAAGACAGACGTATACCCCGAGATAGGACAGAGAGTTCGTCTTAGTGCAGGCGATATCAGACAGGCTAATAAACTCTATACCTGTCAAAGTAAGTCGAAAAATTTGTGTCTTTTGTGGAGAAATCCCAAATTAAGAACAGGTTGATTTCACTTAAGGATTAAGTAGATTATATAAGATTACTATGTCTTTATATTACATCGACATTGGAGCGAATTTCACGCATGACACATACTCCTAACTGAAATGGACAATGACATGGCATCGGGTATGAAAAATATCGGAATATTATGTCTGTTTCATTTGAGTTGTAAAGGTCCAGTATCTACTTTATAAGTATATTTAAGAAAAATCGTTTGACAAAAAAAATAATAATGCGCGAAATGGTTAAGTTGGGGTCCACTAGTAGATATAGAGATAATAGTTACATGAATTACCCAAAGAAAGACAATATCCTGCTCTCGTCCAAAATAAGACTTGTCTATTCAAATGGTCAAGGTGACAAACTGTAAGCCTGCGTGTTAGTCGAACAACGAATAATCTCCAAATAAAATGGTGATCATATGATCTAATGCTGAACGTAACGAATATTATTTAGAGCCTGTAAATTCTATAAACTACAACATGTGTTTGTTTCCGATGAAATGATCATTAAATGTTTCATAAGGAGATTATAGAAAAACGATTTTGTCAGCTCTCATACGAAATAACCACCCAGGTAGTGGTTGTCCTCTTTGAAGTAGAATATCACTCGTGAAATTGATTGTTGAGGTTGAATATCTTGTTAAGACACTGTACATTTATAACAGCGTGATACTTAGACGTGTAACTCTGTACCGCTATTTTGTATATACCGCGTACTGACAGATGTTTGGTGTAGCAGACTTTATAATTATCCAGGAGACTGGTACAGTTTTAACTTAATTATGATAAGGAACATGACAGCGTGAAAATATGTGTTAATTGTTTAACCTTGTGTCGGTGAGGTTCTGATCATTATCTCCGTCCTAATTCGGACTGGGCGTATTATAAGGATTGTAGTCTATCCACTTCTTTTCTCTTAATTCGAACGCGCGTCACTTTCTGCATATTTGTTCATTTTTTTAAATTTTATCAAGTCACCTTATTTAATGTTGTGTACAAGGCTAGTCCCCAAATCCCACTAACATATAATTATCCCGCTGTCTGCTCATTGTTCGCCAACATTATAACCTGTTATCTACCAATCTGTGCTTCGTTAGTGTGGCGAAATACTTCATCTGTCAGCTGGTGAAATATAACACAACTTGAATAATTCAATTCAAGATTTCAGACTTGTGTACCGTTTCCGCGTTGTGTTTTATGAATGATTTGTTCTGTTCTCTGATGGTGTCAAAGGTCATATGAATATTCAAAACTTTATCTTCATATTGTCAAAAAACTTGTCTATATGTGTTCTAATTCTCTGTGATGTTTCAAGGTTACAATCTGTTTTCATTGAAGAGCTATATCATTTCTTATCAGCTAGAGTCAATTACGTGCTTGATATTCAGTAAAAACCTGAAGTGTTACATGGAAATGAAACACGTTAATAGGGCAAATTGATATTGACTTTACCTGGAAAACTGGTTTATTATAACGTAAGGTGTTATTAGGGAGATTTTATTAGCTGGTGGTAGTGCAAGGTACTTGTGCAACACAGATTCTAATATCAAGATATCGGACCAAGTAAGATGTAAATTGATAACACAATCTTAGAGAACGTGACGGGAGGAGGTGTGTATCACGTGTTTAGTCAGAGTTCTGAGAATTATCAGATATCAAACTATAAAACATTGCTTTTTATATCATCATCTTTTTAATCATTAGTAGTATGTCAAGGTTATAGGGAATTTAGCAGGTTCATTTTTTTAATAAGCATTAAAGAAAAGCTTAAATTGGTTATTTTTATGAAAGTTAAAAGTATCTGCTGTTGGATGCTACTGGGTATACACAGTAGTTAACTTGTGGTTAGCTCTGAAATCACTCGTGGTATTTAATAGGATGTTCACAGACTAATTAGATTAAAATCCTGCAAGGTATGGTAGTGAGTTTGAGTCCGTGTCCAGAGCCCCCAACAGCGTTCCATCATCAGCCATGAATGCCCATGATGTGCTCTAGCTAGCAGTCATTCATCACTCCACCGCCCTAACAGTACCTATCCTCTATTTCATCTACCTACACAGCAGGCATGTGCATCTGTTCTAACAGCCATACTAAACAAACTGTGTCACACCTGATTAGTACTGGCCTCCATACAGAACACACCAGTCGTTCCATAGTCAACAAACGTATAAATTTTGTCTACAGTAATTTCAATGTAGTCATGCTATTGTTGGAGAGAAGGCCAGTAAACGCTGCAGCCTGGCAACCGTTCTTCCGTAGATCTGGTGTAGGTTTGGGTACAACTAAACTGGCCACCAGTCTCTAGAATATTAAACAAATCACTAAAATTTGGCTTTATTATTTTTGTCTGTACTACATACCTGATTCTAAGTTTAAACTAGGAGGAGATAATCTAGTAAAGAACTCTGCTGAGAAAGTCTTATCAGCAACTTAGGGTCTGGTGGCCAGTCTAGGGTACAACACAAACATGTCAGGGCGGCTCGATCAAACTACGGGCCAATATCCCACACCTCGTGTATGCTGACGCCTGATACAGTCACGAATCTTGATGTGTCTTATTAATACGTAGTGACAGATGGAAGAGGTTCCGTATGAGTCAGGAAACATCTCTTACCCGCCTACCTGTTTATTGATAGAGGATATTATCTATTTTTATATGATCATTAAACAACAAATAAAAACGATGATATGTGTAAGATAACGGTAGTGGTAGTGACGCAATGATACCAGGTGCTCTGTCAGATGGGTGTAGATATCCCCCAAATTTGATGGATGTTTTTTTAAAAGTGCTTATGAGAGTAGGTGGTAAAAACACATCTCAGCTAAAAATACGACCCTTCATCCCACTTTGGTCATTTATGTTTTTCGTTGCATGACATGTTTCGAAAAATGGATTTGCTACAACTAAACTTCTTCATAAATGAGAGATATTTACCGGTTTCGATAGCATTCGGTAATGAGTTACTGCTTCTTGCGGGGATGACTGACTTTTGTAACAGACAAAATGGAAAGTCGAGCAGCGTGCAAAGTAAACGGAAAATCATACTTTAAAATAGAAAAAAAACAGGAGTTGCAGAATATGGATAGTAAGGAGAAAAATTGGGCGATAGACATGACATAACAATTGTTGGTGAATGATGGAAAGGGGGTACAATAGAGAAGGGGGGAACACGTGGGGACTAAATATGATGGGGAAATAGATTATTGGAAAGGGTATATAACCGGGAGGGGTATATGATGAGGAAAATTAGAGTAACAGGAAGGTAAATAGGAGTCCGACATTAGCGATTTACCGTCATTAGCACCTGTTGTCTGGCCAGCGGTAAACTCAGTAGCAGACCAGACATCAAATGCCTACTTTACAGCTCACCTGTTTTCTGTTTGTAAATCCAGCATTGCATGCTCGTCTTCATTATCAGGACGCGCATGTGTTTGTAGATCATGCGTAGAGAACAGAGCAGATTTGACGGATTACTAACATACTGATGAAAGGCAGACTATTTGTATTGTCAGGTACGAGATATTACCGGTATGGTCTAGTAATGTGAAGACATGTATTACGTGGCTTACAGGTGTATAATCACACGCATTAAACAAATACATGTGCTGGTGGAACTTTATTTCTATGGACCTATATAAACTTAAGTGTATTCTAGAAATGTGTTTTCTATTTCTTTGTTTAAACTAACTGTTTCTGCGATTCGATGCCGATATCAAATTCAAAGTGTGGACAAACAATCAAATAATCCTATCTAAACGATGCATGTATACATGTATATTGGTAAATCGTTACTCCAAACACAAGTCGTGAAAAGCCTGGACCATTACTACGAAACTGTCATGTAAAAATCCTTTTTCAGTAGACGGAACTAGTTTCCTTCCAATAAACTCCTGAAATAATCATCATCATTTTTATGGTCATGTTTTTGACTTTTGTCTGTCAAATGTGCTTTATTTTATAGATATTGATTCAAACATCTGATTGTGTAATATGCTCTAACAAAGCAATATGTTAGATTAGTATTGCTATTAACGTTCTTAAAGCCAGATTAAATGATTTCTGGTACCTACTATGGTGCGCTATCCAATCAAATCAAATAACGAAATATCAACAATGCTATGGTACTTGACAAGGGCTACGTTATAGATTTTATATGACACAAGTACTTGAAAATGTCTGGTTTCGTAACATCTACAGTTTAAGTACCCAACCATCACGTACAAATGTTGTGATGATATTGTCATTTTATTTCAGAATGCGGTAGAACTCTACAAGAGTCCATAGCCGACTTCTCCCACACCCCCAAGCCTAACGAGGCCGAGATGTGCCATTGGAGGATATCGGCTACCCACGGAGAGAAGATCGTGCTAAACTTCACGTCCCTAGATATCCCCGATTCTGTGGGCTGTGAGACGGACTACCTGGAGATCCGTGACGGCCATTACATCAGATCACCTCTACTTGGTGGGTTCATAAAATATCTAATATTGTATTCTACCGTATTTGTGTAAACCTACTACAAATGTCCTTTTTGGAAACCTTTACGGACGATTTATTTATCGTTTTTACTGACTAATTCAAAATGTACTAAAATATATACAAACGTGATTTTATTAATGTTCATTTCATAGACCTTAAAGTTTAGCTGAACTCCCCATTCATTTCTTTTTCCTTTGATATCGTTCTGTCAAATTTCTGAATGAATCAAATACTTTTCATTATAGAAATGTGGTTTTAGATCACCTAGTAGACGTAGTCTCAAGTGACCTATTCTAATCGCCTTTTGTCCGTCGTCGTCCGTCGTGAGTCATGCGTCGTATGTCCGTAAACAATTTACATTTTCGACTTCTTCTCCAAAACTGCTAAAGCAATTTCAATGAAATTTTGTACAAAAGTTATAAGGCTAATCAAAATTGTGAATTATATGATCCCCAACCCCAAGGGGGTTGTGGGAGGAGCCAAAAGGGGTAAAATTTACCAAAATTTCAAAAATCGTCTTCTCTACTCACAGATGTAGTAGAATCAAATACTCTTCATAGATAGAAAGGTCTTAAGGTCCTTAACAAAAATTGTGAATTATATTTCCCCTGGGGAGAGGGTTAAGTTTACTTTAGCTTATATAGGGAAAACACATTTTTGAGCATTATTTGGTCATTTGTAATAGGAACTGATTCAAATGTTGTCAGAATTATAAGTATGAGATGGCCAATCAATCCTATTAACAAATGTTCTATGACTGACCCCCAGGGGCCTTAGGGGCGGGGTCAAAAGGGGTCAAATAGGCTCAAACTTTAAAAAATATTCTTCTGAAATTCTTGAAATGGTAGAATCAAATAATTATAGATGGAAAGGTCTTAAGGTGTTTTATACAAAATGTGAATTATATGACCCTGGGGTCTCACGTTACCCCCTGGGGAGGGGGTCAAATTTACAATTGTTTATATAGAAAAAACACATTTATGAACATTATTTGCTCAATTTTCATAGGAAATGAGTCAAACTTGATTAGAATTATTATCCTGAGATTTTAACATTTTAACATCCATATCGGTTCTCGATGACCCCGTGAGGGACCAGAAGGGTGGGACCAAACAGGGTCAAAATTACTAAAATTAAAAAAAAAATCTTCTAAGTTCACAGGTTTGACGGAAGCAAATACTCTTCATAGACTAAAAAGTCAGATTTATAAATCACTGTCCAACTTCAAAGTCCAGTAGATAGTGTTTATATGTCTTTTATTTGTTTCATTATTTGTTTCATTATATATTAAAACTCAGGTGACCGTTAAGGCCCATAGGTCTCTTGTTTTTTCACGCAAATGACATTCTACATCAGTATGATATCGTATTTTCATTAATGAAATAAATTTTAAAATAAATGTGCAAATTATATATTTTAATGTCCAATATGATTAAGGAACTCCATTACTAAACCCAATGAAGTAGATTCAGTATAAAGAGCGTGGGAGCCTAGAAATGTTCGGGTGTGGTGCTAATTCTTTCACACTCTCTCCCTTAATGTGAACAAATATCGATAGCGTTGGCTCGAGAACAACGAAAGCCACAAATAAATTAACCCTTTATATATTGGGCATATAGGAGGAAGGGGAATCGAGAACAACGAAAGTCACAAACAAACAAAATATTCGTTTACATATTGGGCGTGGAGGAGGAAGGGGGATCGAGAACAACGAAAGCCACAAATAAACAAATAATCGTTTACAAATTGGGCGTGGATGAAGAATGTTACAGGCAATAATCCCACATTATATTGAGCATGAAGAGACACTATCACTTTGAAGGTTTGGTTAAAGACCTGATCGCACCAAGGCGGATCCCACCAAGGCAGACTTTGGAAAAAGTCCATACTCCCTCCCAATAACCACAATTACGTTATGGACCGTCATTATGATTAAACCATTATTCCATTCTAATCGGTCATGACCATAGGGCTTGCTTCTGTCTATTACAGAATTAATTTATAACATAAATCCATTACTGCGCGTTCCTACTAATGAAAGACGATCATGCTATCATATTGAGCAAGAAGGTCACATTGTTACCATTTGACTGTAGTTCCTGGATCACGACGACGGAAATATGTTCCTTAATCACTGACTCTAGCTGGCACAATATATCATGATACATGTATAAGGAAAGAGTTTCTTGGCTATGACAGACACTTTAATGTCTTGTTAAGATAGATTATCCCTAATTTAGTTATATCTGATAAGAAACCTTTCAAGTTAGGCCTGAGGAAAAACTAATGGTAGACAATGCCTATCAATGCGTACCCCACTAACTAACTTAAGGATGTAGGAAGTAAATCTGTTGTGGCAGGAAAGCATACTTCCTTCTTATATGTATTTTCGAATTATCTTATAAACGTGTTGGACATGATACCCTGTATAATGTATATACTATATGATTCTTATAATTTGTTACTTTGGTCAATACTAGTTGCGATATACCACTCAGTTAGAGAGAACTTTAGCGCGATCGGTTGAGCATCATCGAGAGGTCCCGAGATACATCCTTGACAGAATCAGTGATTATATTTATTATAAATCCTGCACCTTGTTACATGATCACTAAAAGTTGATACATTGTAATACTATGGTAGTATAACTTCATGTAGACAATTAGTATTGTGGTTAGTGAAATAACATGCTGTAGATTTGTGTAATTAGATGGGAAACACAACGGCCGATAGAGTGAGCTGAATACATAGACAATATATAACGTCCAGTAGGTGAATGTAACATTGAAAAATATGAGAGAAGGAAGAGGAACCGCATGTGTAGCCTATATAGACGTATAATTGGCAGTGTTTGGGTATATCCATCGTAACATTGACAGGCCAGTATCGATTTGGAGTATATAGTTGACTCACAAAGTCGTCATGTATTATGTACGCTATAAAACCTAACAAAATATTGCAATGTTATGGGTAGTGTACTCTTTTGTAGGGCTGAAGTGTCAATAAAAATACATTTAAACAGGTTAGAAAGTGTAAGATGGGTAATCAAAAGCATTCTTTCCCGCTGATAAGACAAACAACATACACTCGCTGGATCGGTAATAAAACTGGCTTTGTCAAGTTTATGTAGGAACTACCCCATCAGCTGATGATACATCGTAGAGATGCTTGGTTACTTCTCAACCATTTGTTTCAAATACAAATTGATATGTGGGCCTCCATGGGTTTATAGATATAAAAAGAGTATGTTATGACTTTAAGACAGTAAATTGACATTAAAAGTTGTTACATTTACATTAAATTACATTCTTAGTTTTTAATTGGGCGATATACATGATATTACTTGCATATGCTATTTTTTCTACTACCATAAGTTTCCAAATCATTATAAAACATGAAAAATTTGGGGTTTGATATATTTTCTGAAATACTGTATGTTTAAGTTATCACGTGCGTATTTATGACATAAGTCAATGTCTTGACTAACCTACTACCATAAAATGTTGTAGGATTTATATTTACAATAAAATTAAAGGTTGCAGAAAAATGCTTAATTCATTGGACTAATTTTACCGTCAAGTGAATCGTACTTACGTGAAATCTAGGGAATCTGGTTTATGTGCTGCATTTTAATCATAGAAGAGTTATTCAAAATATGTAAGATGAATAATGCATGGAAAAATGATCTCACCAAATTACAACTTATGTAAGAAGCAGAAATCCTGAAGACAGGTATATCTACAACACGTCCGTCTAGACGTGGCAACTTGTATCTGAATGCTTTGTCTCTGTAAATACAGCACCCCCTGTGCGGACCGCCTGGTTCAGATCTGTACGTTGTGATGCACTATATATAACATCATACAATCTGAGGATGCACTTATGATGCATTTTGGTTGATAAGTTGTGGTGGGTGATGCACCAAGGATGTACCTTATAAATACAACATCCGCACACCTGGTTCAATTCCTCCATTAACTTTGGCACGGATCCATTGTTATCTTAACGACCAATTTCTGTGACATAGGATAATCCCATATCATTGGCGTTTTATCGTGGAGCGAGGACAGACGGTCATGGCCACAGATACTATAAACATTGTGGGTATATTAGTACAATTATTAGAAGGTGGAGGTCATCAACCTCGTAGTAAATGGGATGATGGTATAACAAAACATTGGCTTTAGCCTTCTAATGATGGTCCAGTCAAAAATCCTCAAAAACTATCAATACCCTTAATATCCCATTCGCATAGCTTCAATATATGAAGAATGAAATAAACTTCATTTTCAGCAAATAAACATATTTGCATCTTTTGAATATTGCATGTTTTTTTTTATATACTGGGTAATATGTTTTCAGACTTATCAGCCATATATTGTCTCTCCGCGTTTGTGCATCATCAACATTATACTTACATGAGTGCCAATCTTGTGGGCAGTGGCATTTAATGGGGAATCGTTTACATTAATATCGAACTCAGTGTACCTTACCAGCAATCCCGGTGTTAAGATAAAGATCCCACGTGTTTGGTGACATCAATGAGCAGTTATAGGTAACACGGCTACAGGAATGACATTAAACATGAAACGATGGATCATAACATGTATTCTACATGTAGGACTGTTTTAGTCGCACGTAATAAATATGACACATACAGCGTGACTTATAACGTTATGATCTTTTACAGGTCGTTACTGTGGTGATCGAATTCCACCGACCCTCATCTCTTCAGACAGCCGCATGTGGTTGGAATATAGGTCAAGCAGGGGTCAAGGGACAGGGTTCAGTGCACAGTATGAAGGTGAGATCCAATTCACGAGTTTTAGATATGAAAGGTTAAAATCATTTTTGCTACCGCCATTCGTTGTTTGTCGAATATAAACGTTTTATCTCATTAAGAATTTAAGGAATAAGGAAAATTCAGTAATAAAGTTGACTTAATGGAATCTACATTTTACAAACATAATTAATTTGTAAACATAATTCAGATTCATTTTAATTTGGTCAGCTATCTGTGGTGGCGAGATTTACAAAGAAAACGGCCAGTTAACCAGTCCTAACTATCCTGACGACTACAAACCGAACAAGGAGTGCGTCTGGAAAATCACGGTGGAGGAGGATTACTCTGTTGCTCTCAAATTCCAGTCTTTTGAGGTAGGAAACAAAGCCTGTCATCGCGGAATTAATACTCACGTTTTATAGATTATAAAATCAGATAGATTCTCTATACAGCTGTTATAATCAGACGTCATGTGTAGATGTTTAGTTCATGTTCACAAAAACGGACTGATTTTGATTTAGAGACCTCGGTATGCTTTTTTTTGCGAAACTTATATTTTGACCTCGATCACGCTTATGGGTAGAAATTTTCTTTATGTAATATGATTACCTTGCTGGCCACTCAGAGGACAGCAACATTCAATCGTCTTGTTTGTGTGTGTCGCTAGCCGAAATACGTATTACCCAAATGTGCCTATCCCCATTGAAGTATATGCATGAAGTTTATCGGTACGTTAAAAATGTATTAGCTCAGCCCAGTTTCACTATATATATCAGCGTACCTTCTGGCTGTTTTCCATATGTTAGCTGTTATGCAATTATTTCACTATTAAGGAGGGAATCCTGTTTGTAGAAACCAGGTGTGTAACTTGTGTGATCAGACCACACCTGAATATCACAGGTATAATTGTGTTACTATACTCAATGGGTCCGGTAATGCGTACCAACAACCATTATGGCAGCCCGTTTGACAGCATAAACAAACTGGAAATTTAGATATCGGTGCCAACAACAGCAGTTTATTAAGTGCCTGTCTATATCAAAGATCCATCTGATTTGTTTACAATGCCGATACGTCAGTCTATTAGACTTCAAAAATACGCTGTCTAAAACAATCAAAATGGAAAAAATAAGAAATTTCCGTAGGTTACCTGAATTACTTTGAAGGTTAAATGTCCAAACCTAAGAAGAACCACATGGTCTTAGTGCGAGTTTATAGGTTTTTTAAGCGTAATCAAATGTTATTTTCATCTAGACTTAGAGTTTAGATTTAAAACTGTATAATAATCATATAATGATAATATTATATACTTATCCTATAATGTATATGTTTGATAATTTTACAGATTGAAAATCACGACAATTGCGTATATGACTACCTGGAGATACGAGACGGTCACGAGGACAATTCCCCGCTGATAGGTCGTTTCTGTGGCTACAAGATTCCGGAAGATATAAAATCTACAGGAAATAAGTTATATGTTAAGTTTGTGTCTGACGGCTCGGTACAAAAGGCGGGCTTCGCAGCTTCCTTTGTAAAAGGTAGGGCGTAACGTGTTACTGCGCTATAATAAAAATATTAGTTCAAGCGTCAACATGAAAGGTCACGCAAGTCATGGCTTTTAGTTTTTTATTTGAGAAGACAGATTTTAACATGAAGTCTTAATAGGTTTTAAACTGTAAATGTACATAACTGTAGCACGGTATTAGTTTTATAAGTTAGAGCAGATAGGCATCCGCGCAATTCAATAATTGCTTTATCAACAACACAGAAATGTTGCTTGGATAATCATATTTCAGTGCGAAGTTTTGATATAATAAGATCAAATGACCAGCATGCCTTATGACTTAATACTGGCTAACAGTATATTCAGTAGATCACTTATGAAGAGTGGTCCAGAATATGAAATAATTGACCTACTTTAACTCTATTTTGTCACTGTATAAGGGAATGCTTGTTAGTTTCGTTGTTGCAATGGAATCAAGTAACAAATAAGCGTGATAAAATATTGCTATCACTGATTTGAGGATAACCAAAAAGCATTTCTTTAAGTACAATGGTATAAACACAAATATGACATGACTTCTTGATATTACAGAATACGACGAATGCGCCACAGAGTATCACGGTTGTGACCATATATGTGTCAATACGCTCGGAAACTTCAAATGTGAATGTAAAATAGGCTTCGAGCTGCACTCCGACGGCAAAAAGTGTGAAGGTAATATTTGGTTATAGAAATCTGTCAGTACAGTTCACAAGACTTTGAGATGTTTATTGGTATTAACATACGAAAACATGTGGATATTAAATGTAACAAGAAATAGACACATGTAAGGCAACATACAAGTGCACATGACAATAAGTTCTTCTGTTAAACTACTAAAACATATCTCTTTACGTTAGCGTCAGATTATTCAGACTGACCACCGACCGCCCGCTCACAGCGTTGTATTTTGTACCAAAATATATATGAGAGACATAATGGAGAAAATGTTTACTTTATTGTTTCCAGATGCATGTGGAGGCTACATCGACCTTGCCAATGGTACCATCCAGAGTCCTTCCTTCCCTGACCTGTACCCACCCAACAAGATGTGTGTGTGGGAGATCGTGGCACCTGACCAGTACAGGATCACCCTCAACTTCACACACTTTGATATGGAGGGGAACAATGTAAGTATATGTTCTAAATACGTTTTAATTCGTATATAAAGAAATGTTAAAAACTTCAAATCATACTCCAATCCATACACTTTGATATGGAGAGAAGCAATGTAAGTAAATGTTCTAATTTGTTTGTATATAAAGCAATATTAATCTACAATGTATATCTTCACATCCTACTCCAATTCATACTTTTTGATATGGAGGGGAGTACAGCTATTAGATCAGTTACTATATTGCATATGTAACGGAATGTTATCCTTTTTATAACCCTACAAACGAAATAACCACTTTCACGTTATCTCGCCATATTGGTCATTACATCAGAATCAATTAAAGGGTTTTTAAAAATTTGATTTGACAACAAAGCTTGATAAGAGTTTTCAAAACTGAAAAGTATCTAAAGTTACCAGTAGACATTGTGTAGTATGATCATAACGATAGTACTAGTGGGGTTAAGAAAATAATGGATTTGTATGATATTTTACTTTGAGTAGCAGACGACATAAATGACACTTCAGGAACACAATGTTCTTGCTATGTTCTGTTTGTGCACAATGGCTTCTCTGCTCTTTCCTCTCTTCACTCCGACTATTTTAGTTAGATTTTCATTTTCTGTATTAAAACGTATTCTTGTGTTTTTTTGTAAAACAGCAAGATTGTGAGTACGACTCTGTGAGGGTGAGCAGCGGCGTCGGAACAGAGGCTGTCGTACATGGAATCTTCTGTGGTTCTAACCTCCCCATGCCGATCACTTCAGAGAGCAACACACTCCGGATAGAGTTTAATTCCGATAACTCTGTACAGAAAACGGGATTCCAGGCTGTCTTCTTCACAGGTATGGTCAGCTGATGTAAATGTTCATATCGTAACACGCAATAACCCAAATGTGATAGGTTTCCATTCATACATTTGAGGCTTTTTCAACACGTAGAAATTGTAAGATACTGCTGAGAATTTACAAACGTGCAGTCAATACCGATTGCCTGGAGATATAACGGATCTGTTTTCCCCATTTTCAGACATGGATGAATGTGCTGTAAACAACGGAGGATGTCAACACATCTGTAAGAACACAGTCGGAAGCTATGAGTGCGCATGTCACAACGGATTCACTCTTCATGAAAACAACCATGACTGTAAAGAAGGTAAAATTAACAACTCAAATCAATCTCCACTCCAGATTTAATGAAAAGATTACGCATTTTGTCACTAACGGATCCTTCAATGACTTTCATTTTGTATTTGTTTGTAATACTGAGCTGGATAATATTGTTCTTATATCCGTTTGCAAGCCACACTTTTACTACTTTTCCTGTTCCTGGTTATATACAATATCAAAGTTCGACATTTGGTAAGTGGATGTGATAAATTCTAATGACACAATGTATGCCAAAGTTAAGACTATGAGATAGTGAGCAGTAGCATTTTTTCCACACATTAATGTACTAAGGACTGGGCGAGCTTTGTCCTTGATTCAAAAATCGTGAGATGGGTTTTAAACAGAATCTCTTACCGTCACTTGATGTGACATGTGACCTAATCCTAAGTGGTTGAGATCGGTGTTGTACGTACCTTACATCTCTACATCTATTGCACTAGGTGGGTGTCAGCACACCATCAGCGATCCTCAAGGGGAGATAAGCAGTCCTAATTGGCCCGACTACTACCCAAGCCGAAAGGACTGCGTATGGCAATTTACGACCACGGAGGGACATCGGATCAAACTGGTTTTCCAGCACTTCGAGTTGGAGCCCCATCAGGAGTGTACGTACGATCATATCGAGATCTTTGACGGCAAGGATTCCAATGCCAGGAGTCTGGGGCGTTTCTGTGGAAGTAGCGTCCCTCGTCCCATCAGCTCGAATAGTAACGTCATGTATATGGTCTTCTACTCGGACGCATCCGTACAACGTAAAGGTTTTAACGCCCTTCACAAGACAGGTACGCTATATCTAAAATAACGATGGCATCATTTAACAGTTGTACATATTTCTCTATGGACATCGCAATTACATTTTTGCAACTGAAACAGCTCACCGCGTCTTTAAAAGTAGCACAGTACTCATTTTAATGCATTACTACAAATATTAGGATTAATCTTAAAAGCTGGTAATACATTAAACAGCTGTTTCACTTAATCTTTTGAACTTAGAATTATAATTAGAAGTAAAGTTTACTGCTAAGTGATAATATTTGCCGTAAGATTAACATGTCTACAAAATTCATTTCCCCTACAGAATGTGGTGGTCACCTAACGGCTAAGGACGGCCAGCAAAGGTTGTACTCTCACTCCAAATATGGCGATCAGAACTACGACAATAAGATGGAGTGCGAGTGGGTGATTGAGGCAAAAAGCAACAAGCGCATTAAGTTCTACTTTGTCACATTTGAAATAGAAGATGAAAGCGAATGCGGGTGAGTGCTTTATGGTTTCATTATACCCCGGCAACAAAGGTGAATATTCTAGAATCACACTGCCTGGATATCTGTCTGTCGTCCGATATTCACCTTCACTACTAGATTAATTTCAATGAATCTTTACAGTTATGTTGGGTACCCTGGGTAAATGTGCAAGTAGGCTTTATTTCCGAAACTGGCTGCTATTGTATACGGGTTTTGATTTTTTAAATAACGAATAATTCATTAGTATTTTTGTATCATTAATTATGGGTAAGTGATGTAACATACGAATGTCTTACCGAATGTTTAACACTCATCATACGACATTGTTTGATAACAGTTAACTTTGCAACAAAACAGAGGTTTCTGATTGGTTAAAATTTAGATACTGTTCGATTAAGCTGAAAATTGGTTTCAAAATGAGACGTCAAAACGAACATAAAAGACATTTGTGTCTAGATCATTGGTGAGCACACTTGGGTCATATTTTCAAAACTAATGTGTAACTTGGTTAACAAGTCCCCCAAATGAGGGGTAATGGTGGTATTTGTTAGATATTGGCTTAGAGTTCTAGTGTGTTTTAATGTACACTTTTTTTTTATAGAATCCGAGATATCCTTAGGACGCGAACTTAGTGATAAGCGTATGGTGTTGAAGGTTCCATTCTTAACTTAGAGTTGGTTGCTGCCTCTGATAACTGTAGTAAAGACTTATTTCCCTAAACATTATAAAGCTCAAATAATAATGACAATAATTTGGTCACAACAGGTATGATAACGTGGAGATATACGATGGGATGCACGACACAGACCCATTGGTGGATAGATACTGTGGGAGCAAGGTACGATTAATTCAGTTTTCTTTTGGTTCATAATGTCCTAATAAAAACCGAAAAATGTTTTCTGGAGTTTTCTGCTTGCTATTATTGTAGTCCATACGTACAATGTACCCTAATAAAACAGAACAGTCTTTGTGTGTATATATTTGTTTAATCTATGTCCAGTTTTACCTTCTGTGTGTCCTAGCTAAACAGAAGCTGACTGCAAGCGTTTTTGGTTCTTTATAAATTCTTAACTCAAATGTGACCTAGTTTAACAAAGTTTGCATCCTGATGTTTCTTTCTTTTTTGTAGGTTCCATCTGAGATAATATCGTCAGGGGAATACCTTCTGATTCGCTTCAAATCAGATGACACCATCAATTGGAAGGGCTTCTCTGGAATATACCTCCAGACTACCCCAGAACAGGAGGGATTTGGAGGACTGAAGCAGCTCCCGAACCTCCGCTAATCTGGACCAGCCTGCCTTTCTATCCAGGGATTCGTCCCCACTGATCCGAGCCAGTCCACAGCCGGTTTTAGAAAAGGGACATCACCCACAGCCTCTACCTTTCTCCAGTCACTGCTGATGTTTGGCCAGGTTCGCTCCTTCTCCGCTGACTATTCTATCCGAGGGTTATCCGAGATCAACTTTTGGTAGTTTTAAGCTGGTCATTCTATGAGCAGGGTCCAAAGCAATAAATATATGGAATATTTTGTGGGTGAAAATGTTGAGATTGAAGGGAGAGATTGGGGGTTCTGTGTTATCATCAAGACTCTGTTCACTTCTCTACCTCGTGATAGTTCGAGCTAAAGAAGACACATTTTTGTACATTTGTGTGCCGTAGGGAGAAATGGAAAAGAAAATGCAATAATCAAAAAGTGTTGTATGTGTCCTTGTTTGAAGTTGTAAATATTCTACATTAGTATCTAAAACATGGTTGTGTTATACAAATATAGGGTGTAAGGATAGCACATTAAACTAGTACCATCGGATCATCTCATTTTCGTAAACATATTTTATGTATAATAACATTATTAAATGTCAGTATTGATGTTTTTACCTTTTGCAATCAAGCTTAATATTTCCTTCTAGCAGAGTACAGCCGTTGTGATGACGTATTTCACATGTTCGTTTGAATGTCGATGCTATTTTACAAAGACATATTGTAGCTTTTGTTTAGGGTACCACAACTTATAACAATTGATGATTTTTTTAACTCATTAGTTAATGTATAACTGATATAATGTATAACAGATTTAGAAAATAGTTTTGTCGCTAACGGTATATGATACAATTTTAATTCCATCTTTGATGAACGATAAAACGCTCTCGTTTGTATTAATCAGTTCAATTTTTTATTGGTCATGTTATTTAAGGGGCGACCTTGAACCACGAAAACAATATCTTGGGCACCATACTATGTAAGATCTTAAAATAGTCCTGTTTGGTACATTACAAGTTGTTTATTACGTGCTTATTCCGTTATCGTTTGGAGATTTGGTTTGTTGAACATAACCAATCTTACAGTCAATTTGGAACACGATAAGGCGAATTAAATGATATATTTCAAGGTCGATATATATCAATTTCATGATAAAAATAATAATTAAGAGATAAAGATTATAACAGATGTCCTTGTTCCATATAAACGTCGAACATGTATGAATAAATTTCAGTTGATATTTATAAACACGCTGCGCGATACATAACATTAATCCAATATGTTGTACATACCAGGGTATCGTTTGTTGCACAAATCGGTATATTTTGTTTCAGTTCGTTTTCCATGCTGTGCGATGTAGTACATGTTTACAAATTAAAGTTGTGCACTGTATTACAATTCACCGTTACATGTGTTCAGTTTTGTACAATGTTGAACAAGTCAACATTGTTCTTGTACAAGTGAACTTATGTTATATGGTGTGGTACATGTTTACGTTATAGTGTTACATTCTTGTAGTCAACAGTATGCATGTACATTGTTGTTCAAGAAGTTATTGTATATTATTTACAGATATTCTGTACAAATCAGCGTTTTTCAACACAAATTTAGAATAAATCAGGCACGCTTACTGTTGTTTACGTCAACTGTATAATTTAACGTTGTATATTTTCATGTTTTAAAGATATGAACATCATCAATTTAACTGTAGCTTTTCACTATTTCATATTAATGTTCATTTTTTAAATATTGTAAATTATTTTGAGAAATAAATGTCATTTTTAAAAGATTTGATATCTTATTGATTTGGATTAGTGCGAGTTATACTAGTAGCCATCGTCGGAGACACACGGGTGATCGCACTGCACTACGCTACACTTATCACATACGCGTACGTATGCCCTAATTAATACCTTATACCTAATAACATTAAGACTATTAGTATAAAACACTCATATGACAATACCTATTTCTACCCTAATAGCACTATTTTATTACAGAAATACCTTATAAAGTCCTATACTGCTATAAACGAAGCTAACAACGCTTTTGTTCATATACCTGGCCCATACACAAACGTGTATACACCACCCGCGATCGTGCGCTCACAGTATCGCTTACCCAAACATAACGCTTACTCTGATTGTATGAAATCCCATCGCAAAAATGTACTGGAACCAATCAAATTCTTCATGCATATGAATTACCTACAGGGATTTTACAACGAGTTTGCCCATGGGTGATAATTATATATCAAAGTGTAGCGTAATGTAGTGCGATCATCCGTGGGTCTCCGACGATGACTAGTAGCTAGTGCTCATGATTTGTATCTCAAGTTTTTTTCCTTACATGTAATTTGAAAATGTTTGATTCTAACCTAAATTAACATACTCTGTATAGATTACTTTTCGTTTAGGGTTTTTATATATTAAAACTATTCCTTTGTGCGTAAACAAGTTCAAACTATTGAAAACTCCCCATACTCACTCGAGATACGACTTCCAACTCTCAAATATAGGCGTTTTTTTAGGAACAATATGATTTAAGTAAAAACGACAAAATTTTAACCATGTCCTCAACCAGAACTAGAGGCAATAGTATGAGACCCGGCGAGTGCTGGACTTCTGGAACTCCTTATGAGATTCTGTAGTTGAAGCCATCACCATTATGTAACACTTGCAAAAGGCGTCTAAATATCCACTGACAAAAGGTACAGTATTATCCCAGAGTTTAATTACAAGAACAAGATGCGTATAAATCCGCTGCAGTCAGCTGTGTCTTATAATTAGAAGATGCAATATCTGGAAGATGTCGAAATCCGGATAATGGGGAATAACTCCTGTAGCTAGATATACCTAAATAGATATATTAATTCAACAGAATCATTTCATCAAAGTTTTAGTGGTGCGGCTTTCGCGGATTTCATTTTAATAACACCAAATATGGAAGCGAGGATCTGTAACAGCCTGGGTACACCTTGAAGTGTTTCCTTCCTCTCTTTGAATGGTAGTGTAGAAGAAAGGTACGAGAGCTGTGGAAAGCAAGTACTCTCTGAATTTCATAATTAAACATACACCATTAAGATATCTCCAGGGAGATTTGGAATTACTTTATTAACAAATCCATACATTCCCGACTCGTATTTGAAAGTTTGCGTACAAAGTATACAATATCTTTTCTTTTTTTTAAAAACATTTAACTTTTTTCTTTTAATATAATAGCAAATACATATGTGTGGAATGAAATAAGGGTAGTAGGAACTGCCTTTTACTACAGCTGCAAATGTCCGCATGAAAATTGGCTTTATTCAGAAATATTGACTGAATAATAAATAAATGCACATTGTATGTGTAAACAGGACATGCCAAGTGTTAACTAAAACGATCACTATATTTAACAGAATACAATGAAGATTGTCTTTTTCTTTTGTGGTTTTTACTTCACATTCATGGTTTTTATTTTACATATGTACAAATATATTTACCACCAAATAAATTTGAAACCAGACACGACATGAAACGTCAATGACGTAATGAAATCATGATCCAATATGAAGAAATGGCCCCCATATGATGTACAAACCCAAGGTCTTGTAGCCTTTATATGGCTGCAACGATGCATTACATTAAACTGTAGTATCTCAATACTGAATGAACTTACAGCTTCAATAATAAACGTGTGACCGTAATAAAATGCCATCTTCTGCTCTATTTACTAATTTGCAATATGTACAGCACACTACAGTAACTTTTCAAGTCATGTCTTCCACACAGTACTACATGTACACAACACACTGGAAATGTTTGAGTTAACTCGTTCAACATACACCATTCATTATCTTTGGAATATTCGCATTCACTCCAAACATTCACAGAAACTTCACCACACACCTCAGACATAAACTTTGAAGAAATAATTTAACATTTCAGAACAATATATCTAACAATCACTCCCATCCTGGATTATACATCTCACATATAAACCGTATGGTCAATAATATTAATTGTAATTCCTCTGGTATTAGTAGCTAAATAAGGCTGGTTATAATTAAAACCAACAACTAAAATCCTACAGTACAGAGTCCTGTAAGGTTTGCTATATTGAATACATAAATATGTTAAATAGTAATTAACATAAACTTGTCTTTAATCAGGTAATCAGCTTTAAATACAAATATTCCTCGGTCATTATATAAGCACTTCAATAGTAAGCAGGCTTCCATCAAGATAACTTATATCAACACAGATTTATTAACAATCCTGTGCATTGTTATATGGCTATAAATAAATTACTTATTATGTTGGTAACACATTTACGTTATTTTTTGATTCCCAGCCATCAAGTAAGTGATGCTCGCTGTTATAAATAGCTGACTTTTTACGAAGAGATTCATTTTTTTTCCCATATTGTTAGAATCTACAGAATTATCTTTCCTCCATTATTAAGTTTTCTCCTTGTGAAAAACCTGTGGTGTTATTCATGCATAACTCCAATCCAAAACAGCAGGATCTAAAGACAGATAGTGTAATAAATGTATGTCACTCCTTTTAAAAACAATGATACAAATATTCATTCAAAAACACCTGCACAACATGCCAGATACATAAGCTTATGTATAAAAATCTTAACAAAGAACAGCAGTCTTACAGATACTATCTAACCATTTCACCATTGCGAAACACGCTTGGATTTACCTAAATCACTCATTTCATATCACTTCTCATTATCATGTCAGAATTTGAGAATTGGAACAATTGTCCATTCTGTAAGCGTACAGTTGGTCAATTTGTCTATTCACAGCCATACACTCCATGTATACCAGACACTTTATCACGTCAGCTGTTAATAAAGTCACGGGACATCACATCTAGACGCCTTCCAAGTGTGTAGTTTAGTCTATTTTCACAGTGGAGTAGATCTTCCTCACAAAGAAACTTGTTCCAATGTATCCAAATGTACCTGAAATATATTAGAAATATAACACTGTAGAGATGAAGAATCGTAACATTTGATTTTCAGGTCTTAAACCAAGCAATAATTCCAAATGGCAAAACATGTTTATTAGATATATAACAACATGTCAAATTCAAGTAAAACTTCATTTCAAATTCAACTTGATGTGAAATGAATCCAGTACAAACAAGACAAACAAACTCTATGAAAATTTTGAAATGCTGAGGTGAATAAGTTGTTATTACATAAAAAAATCTTACCACACATAACTCCAAGAGCTAAACTAAATAGAGCCATATATCCAAAGTAGAACGATGTTTGAAACAAACCATACATTCTGTAACACAAACGAAGAGAAAACATTAGCATAATAATCAATAAAGGCGTTACAAATATAGTCTTTAACAAATTAACACAACACAGCCCATCACACGACTCCATGTTAATATCAATACTCTTAATGTGGACATTTCAAAGAAAACGAGCCTGTTGTCCAAATATCAAACTTACATAGATATGCACCATTCTATAATTCATATATTTCAATTAGTATATAAAGTACACCCCATGAAAATATCAAAACCTTGTGTTAGCGCAAATTTAAAATCAATCAATATATATTTTTCCAGATCTAACATATATTTGTGTTCTAGTACTTACTTAGTTTTGAAGAAAAAGTAATAAAATGAATACAGATAGACATATCCTGATGTTGATGCAGCAGCAAGGAAACTTGTCCATTGCCTGAAAAAGCAATAAATGTTTTTGTAACAGACAATAAAATAAACTTTTTGATGGTTAAACCTTTATCATATAGAATCTGTATAAATTTACATTCATTTTATTTGTAAATGTAGTCAATGATGTCAAAAAATTTCAATTCATTAACATTTCTTCTTTGATATTTTTTTATTATCATTATTATTCATAGAATTTCATTTTATAGAAAATACATATAGCTGTTCAGTTTTTATATCAATACCTGTACCTTGATACCGTCACCTGTTTACCTTATTTTAAAATATCAAAACAGTACTTACCAGCGGTAGTCTTCTGCATTCAGTAAAAAGTAAGTACAAACTATGGTAACACACACTGTCACAACAGTCAGTATTAGAAACACCAACAACATGAACCCATACACATAGTAGATTTTGTAGGCCCAGAAAGAGGTGAAGATGAAGTACCTGTAATAAACAGTATTGTATCCAAATTAACACTGAAGACTATCCAAAGAAACAATGACTTTGATTTTTTTTCTTTTCTTAACAAAATATCTTTACATATTTTCTTATTTTACATGTACTCATTCAAAAACACGACTACACAACCGATTTTCAAAAGCCTTGATTTAAAAATTTCATGAAAATATAAGGTAAATGACAAAATGCTCAGCAAAGAATCTGAATTCATTATTTTTCAGAAATCAGGGTTCAAAATTATCATCACAGCAAATGTCATTTACCCTACAAAAGATACTCTATTCATCAAATGGTAATGAAGTTATTGTTTAAGATAGATTACAATAGATTCGGTGTTGATAGTAGAATAACACTCACATCTCAATAAATATAGAACCAAAGGGCAGGATCCCTCCCAGTACAGTTATCACAGCAGGCTCCATAAACCTGAAACAACATTACAATATCAAGCAAAATAGGAAACAGACTACTAGTCATGTGTTAGAATTGTCAAAAGAAAATCTTCAAAACCTATTTAACACTTTCCATTATCTTCCTAAAATATATTCCTGAAATAAAATAAATTCCTCACTTTATCTCTCTAGTAATATGCAGAACAAAAATCAATTAATATTATTGTACCAAAATGTGGAATATTTAAAATTCTGTCAAAAAGTATAAATTTTCTTATCACTTAACATTTCTTCATTAAAATTTGCATTGGGAACTTGGGTGTATTCAGACAATGGTAACTTGATGCCAATGATGTACATACCACTTTTTCTCTGGTATAGGGCGAGGGACAGCATTGATACGACAAGGATAGTTGGGCTGGCCAGCCAGATTCCTCCCTAACACTGTGCCTACCAAGGTCAGAGGCAGTATCACAAATATGCAGATGCAAGTCACAGCCACCTGATAAATAAACGAGAAAATTTTAAAGTGATAGTGAAACTCGTATTTCATTTAAGTATTAACATTAAATTGTCTGTTTGCTCTCCAAAATGGTGAAAAAATAAGTTTTTCATTTTTATTTTCAATCATTAACACCAAAACTGTTCATGAACATTGATGACATCAATCCACAACTATTGTTTTGAAGCTGAAATTGATTCTCATCTTTAAGAATGCAATTATATTTTTTCATAATCTTAATCTTTGGCAAAACAACTTTAACACTATCTCACCATACTGCCTAGTACTAACTAGATTTTTAATTTTTCCTTACCATGGTACCAAATGGAATGGCTCTTGAAGCATGGTAGTAAATTGCAATAAAGTTAATAAAGAAAGCTGTTCCACAAACAAGTGTTGGCATCATGAATGCACTTGCCAGCATCTGTTTGATCCATATTTTGCCTGAAATAAAAAAGCAAGTATTAAGGATCTATTTTAGTAGAAGTAATTAAAATAGTCTCTAAATATTCCATCAAATCTTGAAACATATTATTTAATTTAGTGTTTCATTCTTTTAGAAGAGTTAGACAAATATTGACCAATATTTGAACTTAAGGGGAGATAACTTGTAATTACCTCCCATCCTAGCATACAGGCTTCCACCAAAGTATCCATTAACTGGAGACGTTGCAGCATACACAAATATGGCAGTACTCAGCAAAGAACCACGTCTGAAGAACAATTTGGTTAAAGGTGATGTAAACTTTAATAATGATATACATGTACCTACATTGATGGAACCTCCTCCCTATCATTGTACTATATTGTTGATTATGTACATACAGTGGAGATTTGTAACCTCTCCGTGAATGCCATACCAGTTTTATTGTAAAGATAAAAGGAACAGGAATATCAATAATTTTAAAAACTTCATTGAAGATCTCCACAATGTTTTTCATGGTGACATTAAGTAGGCATTTAGTAATATCATGGAAACATGTTTTTGAATAGAAAGCTGTGAATTTGCCCAGTGCAAGAGGAGGAAGCCTTGTATCAAGATCTAATTTATTACAGAAGAGAGGCTTACATCTTCTCAGAGCATCCAATATATATCAAATTCGAACCATGTGTCAAATAATGATTTTAAGGTTACAGCCAAAAGGTTTTTCAATTTGATACCATATCCCATTAGCTGAGCAATAATCTTTCTAGATTCACACCAAATTCATTATCTAATATGGAATAACAACGGTAACACTCAAAAGCAAGGTTAACTAAATATAAATAAATGTTGGTGTGGTAATGTGTCTTACTCTGTGTAAAGGTCCCCCAGGATAGCAAAGATGATGACACAGAGTGCTACACAAGAAATGTGATAGCCAGATCCAATCAGAGCCGAGAACAACATTGAGTGGGAGGCTGGCCTAAACACGTCTCCATGCACCTGTTTCCATCCATACTCATCCCCTAAATCCTTCTCCTGAAATCAAGTTCAATCTTTTTATTATACAATTAAAATTTTTAAAACATAAGGTAATTTGTGCATGTGCACAAACAATAAAACAACTCACTGTCTTTTTCTTTAACAAATACTTTTCACTGTAACTTTTCAACGGTAAAATTGCTATGAACAATTTATGATATATTATAAACAGCAATTAACACCAGCCAAATATAATCTAAGAATGTCATAGATAGTATTTATTAACAAATAATATCTAGTCACTTATATTCATGTATTAGAATTTTAAGAACTTCATTGATCGTAACATACCATATCATCCAAGTCTTCCTCCTTGCTGTATCGGGCATAATCCTTTCTCAAGGTCCTCATCAAAATCATACTGACCAACCCCACCAAAAAGATGACCATCATGAAGGAATTGAAGATACTGAACCAGTGGATCTGTAAACAATGGAAACAAATTATTTGGTTTTGTAGAGATTGACAACAATTTAGATTTTTGATAATAGTGTTATGGGTTGGACTTGCAAAACAACAATGTTAATATGAAGCTAAATAGTTTGCATGATAATAAATTTGTATATTAATCTGCAAGTACATCCTAGATAGGAGGGATGGGGTTTTTTTTTTTATGTTTTTGATTTAGTTTTTAGTTTTTTTCCTTTATAATTGAGCTTGATTCTTTTTATTTTGTAATTAAACCAACGTTGCATTTTAAATTTAAAAGGACTTACCCTATGTTGGAAAAAGTTTGGATCCAAGTATTTGTCAAATCTGTCAGCAAATTTGATTGCAGAATCATGCCATTTCACCTATAATCAAAGAGTTGAGAATATATAAGTACCGGTAAACAGATTAACTTTTCATGACTGAAATCATACTGTTAAACAGGGTTTGCATTTAAGCCGTCCCCATATATACTTTTAAGCATAGAAAATCAAAAGGACCCTACTTTTTTTTACCTGAACTCCATTCCATTTACATTAGAGATCCGAGAAGGAACCCCAATGCAAACCCTGATTAAATCATTAGGTTTATCATAACGATAACATTTACAGATTAATAAATTAGCATTTTATTTCTCTTGTACTCATTTCTACAGGTCTGGGCCCGGTTGTTCAAACAGTTATTAATTACAAGATAATTAAATTTTCATTTCTGATTTGCTACAAAACCTGTGATTACATCTTTTCTAAAGTTCCCTTTTGAAATGGCTTAACTCAGTCAAGAATCTGAATTCATTAAAACATTCAGAAATCAGGGTTCAAAAGTATCATCATTGTTAAAGCCATTTTATATTTTTATCAAAGCTCAAAAGTATCATAACAAGTATTATATATATTGTATCTTCTCATATCATATCTTAACATGCTCACAATCAACGTTGTTGTAATTTTTTTTCCCATGACTGTCTTTCGATCCGAGAACCGATTATCAATGAGGGACATTTAATTTCACTACAGGTAATATAAGCTGTATAGGATAGCCATGCCCCCCCCACTTTTTTTTTTTTTTTACAGATCTGTAGTTTACGTATCTTCATATTTTATCTCTAATTTTGTAGGTATTTCCCCCCTCCCCTTTGAAATGGCCGAACTCAGTCAAAAATCTGAATTCATTAAAACATTCAGAAATCAGGGTTCAAAAGTATCATCATTGTCAAAGCCATTTCATATTTCTATAAAAGCTCAACAGTATTGTAACTAGTATCTCTTTAAATGACTGTATCACTAACAAATTTTGCACGAAACATGAATTCAAATATAAAGTTGTATGGTCTGTGAAACTTTTTTAACTGTTTTAAACTTTCAATATATATCGACTTTTGTAAAGTTTATATTTGCAAAGTTATTAAACAGTTAAAATGAAAAATTGATTTTTAGCGTGTACACGCTTAAAATAGCTCGGAAGTATCCGAAATGGTCCAATCTATTCAGATCTGTACGGGTAATGGCGATATTGACCACACAATACGGCTCGGGATGTTTCAATCTATACGGGTATCGCCAATGTCAATCACGTAATGCAACTCAGTTTTTCGATATTACCCGAAAGTTTGAAACATGGCGTTGACTGTGGCGATTCTTTCAAAACGTGTGATGTTTCATGCGACATTTACCGCTATGTCAATGAATAGTATATTGGTGCTTTCATGGATCTGAATCATCACATATAAGCATCCCTATTCACACATTGTATGTTTTATGACAGTTTGCGATTGTGAAAATTACAAGAAATACAACTTTAAAGTACCAATGAATAGCTGCTGAGCATAAGAGAAAATACTTAAGTACTGAAAAATTTTTGAAATATGCTGCTTTTGTACAGCTACTAATTTATAAATCGACTTTGCAGCATTCATCTAATCAAACTATCAGAAAGACTTCTGTGGAGAACATTAAAATGTTTTCAACACTTTATCATTATTTTATAGCTCCCTTGTCTAAAACACCCCATAGATAATTTATAACCTTGGATATATCTTTTGTACAATGACTGGACATTGTTGTGAAATCTATCATGAACTCTACATACTTCATCACAAATATAGTAAATGACAAGATGCTCAGTATTAAGGTTGGAAATTCATTATTTCTCAGAAATCAGGGTTCAAAAATATCATCACAGCAATTGTCATTTTACTCATTTGCATTGATGAATTATTTAAATATTTAGGGTGACTATCACCTTCAATTTCAACTATTGCAATACAATTGCTATCGGGGAAAACACTATTGCAATAGTTAAACTATTGCAGACTACAATTGCAATAGTATTGCGATAGTATTGCATTCTGAATCATATTAAAATCCAGTCGATGAATTTGACGCCATGATGTACATCTAGTGCAGTATTGGTTTAGAGTTACTTCCCTTTACCTGCTAGCTTAGTACCAACTCAAATGCATTGAATTTGAGTAACATTGTTACAATAGCATGGAAAAAGTAACATATTATTGTGACTGTTGGATTGTATATCAATCCTCTGTACATGTGAGTACATGATTTTTTGACCAAATTACAGAAAAATATCTGACAATTCAAACTATTGATAGTTTGGCGTACTATTGGCGATTGTTATCAACCTTTTGTAATTGCTATCGATTGACCGAATTGAGAGACATTCAAACGCAATATACTGATAGTCCGATATATTGTTACTATTAAATATCACTTGATGGTGATTCTATCATTCTAGTAAAATCCACAAGATATTTACCTCATAGCTAAATGAAATCTTCTCGTTTAGAACAAGTTTTTTCTTGGCTTCACTTGTTAAATTAACATCAACAATTTGATGACTGTTTTGACCAAGGTCAAACTTTTTATGAGTCCAAATGTAATAGCCATCGCCTCCTTCATCAATTTCTCCTACAATACCTATAAAAGAAAATCAAAATATTGACATTAAGAGAAGTTATTAATTAATTTCAGCTGTGTTTAATTACACAGTGCAGACAGAATAATTTATTGCAAAATGAAGAACCAAGCCATATTACAAAAAAAAGTACATTTACATTGCAATATTTAGTGTGGTGAATAAATTAACATATTTAATATATGCTATGATACACCAACCTGAAAATTGGAATCATAATTATATAAGAGCAACATGGTGTTCTGCAATATTGCGTAAACATGATAATTAAACTGCCACTTATAATAGATGCTAGGCACAAGTAGAAATGCTTTACCCCATATAGGCAGATCATCGATGTACATCTGATACCAATAGTGGTTTTTAACAGCATACACAAAAGCCTGGTATTTCTCTTCAGTCAGTGTAACAGAGCAGTACTCCGTCTTCTTCATATCACCTGGAATACAGACATGCACCCCTGAGGTTAATATGACACATACAACACAAAACAATGTCAATTAATACAGAATTAACAATATTTCGTCATGATAAAACGATTTGACAATCTTAACTTTTGTCCACACAATAATGCATGATTATTTTTGTTCCCAGAATCTCCTAAAAAAAAAAAAAAAAAAAAAATATACAACACTTATTTTACAAACTGCATCATTCCATATCGACATCAAACAAATGGGACTAATTCACGTACCACGTAAACCTGATAACGTTTGTGCGGGACTAGTATCTCCAGTGGTGATGGAACGAAACTCTTTGAAATCTTCCCGCTGAAATGACGTTATCCGGCGATTACGTCATTCCATCACCAATAGAAACAATAGTCCCGCACAAACTTTATCGGGTTCACGTGGTACGTGAACGAGTCCCATTAACAAAATGCACAGCAACATCCAAGGTAGATTATTGAATATACCTATCAAGATTAGAATACCTTTAAAATCGATATCCAGACCACTAAACTCCAGTTCTGTGCCCTGTAAAGCCTCCCCTAAGGTTTCATGGTAATGGCCAATATTTTCTTTTGGCCCTGGACAGAAAGGCAGAGAAAAGAAAGAGTAGGTCTCCTGTCGGTTGTGGTATGGACCCACAGTATTCATCCATAGTACAATTTCCTCTCCATCTTCATACTAAAACATCAAGTTATGAATAAAAATATTATACATAATAAGTTGACAGTTTAGTATAATTATGTTCCTAAAAGTTAATTCTTGGGAATGCAAGAAAACTCTTGCTTAACAGCCAATTTTGACTTGAAATAAAGGATTTTCAGAAAGCTATTGTATTGTCTAGAGATATAAATCAAATTCATCAAGTAAAATTGGATGCATTTTATATAATCAGTGCAAGATAACATCACCATGCAGTTCAATGCTAAGGTTGTTGTTTTTTGTTTTTTTTTAACATACTATTTCTTAAAGTATAAATCTTTGAAAAACAAACCATCAGCTTTGTAAAAACACTTCACTTTTCTGGAGATTTACATTTCAACTGTAACATGAGGAGAAAATGTTGCGTCCAGACTGGGCTCAGACCCAGGACCTCCACACACTAGCAGGATGCTCTACTGATTGATCATGAGCTATACATGGTCACTGATAAACGACCCTATAGTCTATAGACCACTCCAAGTGCAAGTTATAGATGATTGAAAGGCTTAGATTGGTTTGTGTGCAGGGGTGAACACATTTGAAAGGGGAGAGTAGTGTAGCAGGTTTTAATTGCACATATATATCAAGCAAAAAAAATAGGTCTGTTTAGGGTTACATTGGGAACAAAATATTGTCGGTAGCTATACAGGTAGAGATTTTTTTTGTCAAGTTCAGATGCAATAGCGAACTGTGTTATAAACAGATATATGGCTCCTATTTATCAATCAAATGATTAAACATTAGTGTCTTTCACACTTGACTCTTTTATTACTGACGAAGGTGTTTAATTAGTAATGGCCTGAAAGGGAGTCAGAGATTGAAATCTAGCCTTTTAATTTTTTTTTGTAGGCAACAGAATAGAACAGGTAATTTAGTCATTTGATGTACATCAAAAGAGCCGTATATAACGGTACACTGTGGTTGACTGTGGATGTTAGGCGTCGCTCTCGGAGTCTCTGTAGTCTTCAAAGTTCAAAGGAAATCTTTGGTATACTTTGATTGGTCAAATGTTTTCCGCTGAGCTGCCTTCAATTTCACTAAGAGATAGTCTAGGGGTGTAGAGATCGTAAGTGATAGTGATCGGAAGCCCTGGAGTATCGAGGATGGGGGGGGACCAGTAAGTCTGTGGTAGCGGGTTTCAGTTTAGCTGACGGCACATGTACTACTCTTGCCCTGCTACAATATCATACTAATAACTTGACGATTATCAATTTAAATTAAAAAAAGAATGATTCAGGTTTTGTGATCTTCCCTACACTACCAAACTAACAATAATAAACATCAGACCTGGGAAACCTGTCTTTTCAGTCTATATCAGTATTTTTTAATCTAGTTGTCAGTAGCTTTGCCACACTGTCAGGAAGTTTTAATGCGGCCGAATATTTTTGCATTCACAAATTCCAAGAAGTGCATCTTGACTACGCTTGGCTGGCATTTCAACAAGTTCTCAAAAATGTTTCACGATTTGCAAAAGCGTAAAATATGGGACTTCACTTTGAATGATGGACTCTCTTACAGAACGAGGATTGACATGAAATCGCAAAATTTTATGCCAAAATTATTTGAGTGAAGAGACGCACCAAATTTTCAGTTAATATATTTTTCATGTAGATTTTATATCTACAATAACAGAAACACAACAAAGTGAAGTATAATATTTCATCTCTGCTCTCAGTAGCAATGTTTTGCAAGTCCGTAGTCCGTACTTTTTAGGTGAAATACGTATTAATATGGACAATCTGTAGATGTTCCCAGGTCTGTAACATCAGCTGGTTCTGATCTAATCACATGTCAAATGAAGTTGTCTACTGGGACCTACATACTGTACAAGATAAGGTGAAAGTTCTGTCAATTTAGATAGGAAAAAAGTCTGGTGTTGAACTTGAGAAATGAAAGATAACGAAGGCATGTGGGGCGCGGTCGACATAAACAATTGTCTGTTTGCCTGGTCCAGTATGAGAGATCCGATGATGTGTGTGTTGTGGGGGATTGGGGGGGGGGGGGGGTAATATAATATTCATGACATTACAAAGAAGACAATGTTCCACTGTCGATGGCAGACAATCAATCATATAATCGCAGTAAGGGGCTAGCTTTCGTTTAAAATCTGAGACGTTTATATGCTATTATGCAAAAAATTTAATTTGTTTATTAAAATATCCTTCAATGAGTTTCGGTTGTCAAGAACAAATTTTAAAAAATGCGTTTGTCCTAGAAACAAAACAATAAAAAAACCAACACTTACATGTACTTTGGCAAAAAGTTCATGATTATGTGTTTGTTATCTCAAAATGAAATCACTTTATGTCAGTGATGTGTCATACGGAAATGTTGATTTGTTTGCCGGTTCAGCGACGTCAAACTGAAAATTTATGGAGGGCGGCTTTACCTGATGGTTATGTTCATCTCCAAATGCCGAGTTGAAGACACAAATGACAATGCATGTTGTTAATAAAAGGCTGAGGCATCGACTGCCCATCTTTTTTGTCTTTGATGTCTTCAATTATAGCTGGATTCGAGGTCGATACTAGACGTATATTTCCAACTCTCTACTGCCAATATGGCAGACTCCATTGGCCACGTCACGAACACCGATCGACGGAGAAAACAAGAATGAAGGGGAGATTACTCTTCCTTTTTTCTAAAAATATAAAACTAGCATGATTTTTTTTACATGAAAAGACAACAAGGCTAGAAAATAGTAAGCAGAATTCAATGGGAAAAATTACTTGAAAAAAGCTAGTGTAGCGTTTTATTTAAATTAATTAACAACGACCAATTACACAAATGTAGTTCATGCCGATCTGAAGGCACTGCGGCTGATTAAGACCCACGTTGGCCGAGTCAGAAACATATAGTTATACATACATGTATGTTTCTGGCCGACTGCTTAAAGTAGACTATATGATATATAAATATAGAATCTAAGAATTTATGTGTCTGTCTTTTTAAGCAAGGAATAAAACCGTTTTCTCAACAAATTTGTATCGAGTCAAACGAAACACCAATGTAAAGTAAATGAAATTAAGCAAGGATTTATAAGTGACGTCCTTGATCTAAGTCACGATTTTGATAAATTTTATTTTATTTAAATATATTTTATTTGCACCTTATATACAAATGGGGCTAGACACAAGTTGTAAACCAAGACGATTTTATAGTAAAGTATCAAAACTAACTTTAAAATGTACGATAAAATTTGCAATGTATTTCAATCATGATGAAATTTCTCGGTACGACTACTACCCGCATGTCTATATAAAATACAACTTCTGTAAAGTACATCTAAATAACTCTAGTCCATCTTTAAAGATGCTCCACCGCCGACAGAGTATAAATGATATTCATCAATTTAACAATAATTGACGTTTAATCGTGTATAAATATCTCTAATTAACACAAAAAAATGGTGCAAAAATAATTCATTTTGCTTTTAGTGAGTGCGCAATCAATACTTCGTTCCATATAGAATATAGTGCCACATTTTTTTTTCGGGATGCGATTAATTATTTTCAATATTTTTGTATTGAAGTAAAATGAGAAGTTCAAACTTTTCGAAGTTGGTAATTGTGTAAAGTAAGTAACTTTTGTAACTGAAGAAAAATACTAAATCGTCTGCTCCTGTTTTTGATAGCGAAAAAATATCATTTGTCAGCGGTGGAGCATCTTTAAATGACTATAATGTCATAAATTAGGGGAAAGTAGTCAAATTTCAGACACCTTAATGGTAAAACCTTTGTATGCTGGAAAGTGTAAACCTATCCACATACCCCCACATATGAGGTATGAGCAGAAAGAGTATTTACTTTTCTTGCAATTATCACTAGAAACTCAACACAGATACTAAATTTGTGTTATACCAGGCCAAAGTAATCAGCAATGTATATATATAGCTGTTCGAATTTGAGACAGGGGTATTCATAATTCGGACATAGGTGTTCGAATTTCGGACAGCAATTAAAAACCAATTAAAATGGGTATAAATTTCTTATAAAAATTAATATTGTTACATAATCATGATTTACATGTGAACAAATATAAGTAATGTAAGTCAGTACAAATATATAATAAATTAGCCATATTCACCCTTGATGTGATCAAGTTTTCTGACTCATTGTACTTTGTTTATGGTCATCTCATCTTCTATGAGCTTTTCACTTGTTCTCATGTTCTTTACATGTGAGATTTAAGTAAAACATGCCTGGATGTATACTAATATAATCCAACAAGGTCCGTATTGTTACATTTTGAGCCTGTCCCAAATGTAATTATCTAAATCTGTTTTTGTTTTTGAAATTAATACATTTGATTTTTTTAAAAGACAAATTAATAAACAGTTACCGGTAAGCTAAATTAATTCATTTAAATCTAAATTAATAAACTTGACTGAAATCGTTTACAATTGTATTATATATGCATCGAAATAAAGAGTATGTGATATATACCTTTTGTATGTCTTGTGTAACTTTCATCATATACATATACCTAGATTTTAGGCTCAATGTATAAGTAGTGGACCCTCGATAATCCGGACACATTCGTTCCCAGCCTAAACCGTCCGGATTACGAGTTTTCCGGACTGCCGAATTCCGTGTTTTTAGTCAATTAAATTGTCACGTACGAGTTACTCCTCTTGACCTTGTAATCGCTGATTTGACTTTTATGTAACAGGGGCGTAGGAAGCGGGGGGGGGGGGGGGGGGCAACTGCCCTCCCGTTCCCCAGGACGGGGGGAGGGTAAACATGTCTTTTTGCCCCCCCCCCCCCCCCCCCCCCCCCCCCATTTTCGCCGACTGAAATTTTCTAAAAATGCTTATTTGAAAGAAAAAAGGGTCCTCCTACACATTTTTCGTACTTCATTCTAGAAAATTTTCCGCTGCGCGGCGCATTTCCTAAAACGTTCAAGCACATAATGTCAAACCTTAAATAGTCAAAATTCAATACACACAAACTAGACTAAAAATGTCCATCAAGGGATTCTATGTGCTATTTAAAAAATGTCTCTTAAAAGATCAATTTGTTTATATGTCTTAGCGAGACAATTAATTCATTTTTTATGTTACACAACAATGTGCCGATGGTGTGAAGCCGGTATATTCAGATCGAGTAGGGTTGCATAATGTTATGACGACACAATTATCATTTCTAAATGCAGGTAGCTTTAAATCGAAAAAATTACCATGTTAAGAACGCTTTATAATCATTACACTTTATCGTAAAACTCGTCTCAGCCATTCTAAATCGTATTTTTTCCCGGGGGAGACCCCCGGACCCCCCTAACACCAAATTCTCACGCCTGTGGGCGCTCGCAAATTCATCAAAATGCATCGTAAAACTCATCTAAGCCATTCTAAATCGTAATTTTTTTCGCGGGGGAGACCCCCGAACCCCCCAAACACCAAAATCTCGCGCTGTCGGGCGATCGCAAAACCATCAAAATACATAAAACTCATCCCGAGGGACAGTTTCTGCTCCAGCTTAGCGCTCAACAAAAAGGGAGTAGGACTACTGGTTCGCCCGTTGTCAGTATAATGTGACCGGGTGGGGTGTGTTGCTTGGTGTCTTCGGCGACATGCTTCAGTGATATAGCACTATAAAAAGGGCAAAAGTTCCACTATACAAGAAGACACAACTTGAATATACCGCAGTCTCCCAAAACACGCACCTCGCACAACATACACGCAACACACCGCATACATGGGAGGCCGTCCTTACATGACCATAGCTGTTAATAGGACATTAATTAATCAAACAAACAAACAAACAATCACCCTCAGACCCCTAATAAAACACCAAAATCTCGCGCCTTCGACGCTCACACGCTAATTCGGCCAATTTGCGTATTCGTTAATTTCCTTTTAGCGACCCCACTGTCTATAAATGTGTACAAGGATTAAATTTAGTGATATATAAAAAATGTACATAAAGCATATATTATATGGTTGGGAGTTGAATTAATCTCCTCCTGTAGGTGTGGCGCGGGGGGGGGTTACAAAATATTGAGGACCTTTGCCCCCCCCCCCCCATGACGTTTCATCATCCTACGCCACTGTGTAATATACGTGTATTATAATTAACACTTCGTTTGTAATGTTTTATAGGTATTTCTATATTATTACGTTAAGTATATTAAATAAACGTATTTCTTTTTTTCAAAATACGAAACCTAAAGCCATCGTTAATTGTGTACCCTTGAAGGACTAATATTCGTCTGGGTAATCAAATCTTCCGTATATCAACAAACCAGCAAGAAATAAAATGTACCAATTTTATCAACACAAATATATAATATTTTGTCTTACTTGTACAACAAGTTGTCTATCAATTTGTTATTTATCTATCGCGATACGGAAGATTTCTACCCGCCGATCGCTCGGTGATGGCCAACACAATAGGGACCTATTTTCGTCAGGGGGGCTGTTTGGCTTAGTATGAAAATTGACGTTAATTCCAAATAAATGTTGAGCAGCAAGCGCTTGTGAGATCGTGTTTAAGCTGAAATTTCTTTTTGTTACATCGCTCTTTAAACCTCTTGGTCATGGAAAGTGGCGAACACCTCTGTTTACATAGAATAACGTTATGTTTTCAACAGTATCGCACCAAAAATTTCGGGTAAGTTGAATCGCCAAAATAATTTGTAATAACCTAAAATCTGGGCTATAAATCACATGATCAGACACGTGATTATCAGTGCACATTTAATGACATTTAATGACAGATTTCTGGTACAGGATAATATATCCTCTACACCAGACTCAAATTCTGTACATACTTTATGAATACAGCTATTGATTGTAATATCATCTCAGGTTGTCAACTAGCCTTGAAATCATATTATAGATCGAAATTTTTCCAATGTCTATCCAGTTCATTTTTAAACAATTTAAGTTCTTAGCACAAGCAACACTCTCTGGTAAGATGTTCCACACCGCTGTAGTACGTAATGAAAAACTGTTTTTTTTCTCTTTACAGTGTTACATTGTTGAGGGTATACTTTTAAAGAATTTCCTAGTCTATTTCCGGACAGCGACGAAACTTCTTTCCACATCTTCAAAACTCCCGTGGCTTCACGATCGTACATTCCGTTGGTTATTTTGTAAATTTCTATCATATCTCCTCGCTGTTTACTGAATGCTAATGTTGGTAACTGTAGATATTTTAGTCTGTCTATGTATGAAAGGTTTTCAATTTTTGTTGCCCTTTAGTTTAAACATATTTTATTGGAACAAAAGGATTGGGCACAAGTTATTTCAACTTATATCAAGCCCTCTCCAACAGTATTACATATATACATAATCAACATTTGAAGATGGCAGACTTAAAACATTTTTCAGAAACGAAATTTCATCATACTCAAAATCAATATAAACATAGAATTAACGTAGTAGTTTTAAACATACAAAGTACATTTCCATTTTTTCTTACAAACTCCGTGACGGATAGAGAGAGAGAGAGAGAGAGAGAGAGAGAGAGAGAGAGAGAGGGGAATGACAGAGAGAGATAAAGAGAGAGAGAGAGAGAGAGAGAGAGAGAGAGAGAGAGAAAGAGAGATTAAAATCTTTTTGTATCAAGAATGTATTTTTGAGTTTCATTAATAATAAATTCATTTTCGTTATATGTTAAGTTAGAATCACCGAAGAACAAGGTTTGTAGGCTGAGTGGTATATAATTGTTTAAATTTCTGTAAAGCTCTATACGTTGCCGAGCATATAAGTTGCAATTAAAAAAATAATGATATGCGTCTTCACGTTCAAATCCACATGCACAGCTTTAGTCGTCAGAAAGATTTACTTTGAACAGGTCATATTTTAGTATACTTGATTTATTTCTTAGTCTGCAATGCAAGATATTAGTTTTCCGGTCACCAAGGAGAAATAGATAGGATGGACATGAATTATGTTTTTTTACGGAGGGTATCTCTAAAAGTGCTAAATCTGTTTGTATGTCTAATATTAGTATCTAAACTGTTCCAGAGCCTTAAAGTTGATGGAAAGAAAGACAAATTAGTTGTTTCCAGACGGTTATTGGGTAAGGTGTAATTTTCGGAATCTAGTGTTTTCTGAATTTAAAGGAGGGAGTAGAGTAGAAAGATAAGAGGGTGTTAGTCTATTATGTACTTTGAAAAATAAGTTAATTTTACGTCTAGATCTGCGGTCAGATAAGGTTTCCCAGCCCGTTTCGGAATAAAGAGATTGCTTACTCGTATATGAAGGTAGTCCTGTCACTATCCTGGCAGCTTCTAGTTGAATTTTCTCTAATTTGTCAGCATCAGCAACACTACACCCATCCCATAATTCAAAGCAATACTCTAAAGTTGGTAGTATATATGTTCTATAGATCTTGTTCAGTGTATTACGGTTTAAAATATACTTTAATTTTCTTAAGATACCAACTAGTTTTGAAGCTTGTTTAGATATATGATTTATGTGGTAGCTCCATTTACAGTTTGAATCAATAAATACACCGAGGTGTTTATGTTGGTCAACAAAGTCTACACTTACGTTATTTAAGTTGATGTCAATAACATGGTCTAATTCAACATTAGAAATCAGCAGAGCGTCTGTTTTAGATGGATTAAATTTAACTAACCATTTATTCGCCCAAGTTTGGATAGAAGAAAGATCGTTATTAATTTTATTTTCGATGACTAAAGGAGATTCATCTGAACAAAGTAGTGAAGTATCATCAGCAAATAGTTTTGAAATACAATCAAGATTATCGGTTATATCATTAATATACAAGATGAATAGTAAGGGACCGAGGACTGAGCCTTGTGGCACTCCTGCATTAGTTTTCTTTACAGAAGATCTGCTGTTTCCTACGAAAACCTGTTGTCGTCTGTCAGTAATATAGTCAACTAACCAGTCTAATAACATACCAGTAATACCATAACTTATTAGTTTCACTTCCAGCCCCTTATGCCATACTCTATCGAAGGCCTTTGATATATCACAAAAAATCAGACATGTTGGATGTTTTTTTTCTAGATTTTCACAAATATGGTTAAAATTTCTATGAGTTGATGTACAGTGGAGTGGCCTGGCTGAAAACCTGATTAATATCTATAGATAAGAGAATTTTCAATTAAATAGTTATTCAAATATTTGGTTATTAACTTCTCAAAAACTTTACCAACTGTGCTGAGTAGAGATATAGGGCGGTAATTAGAAGGTTTAGATTTATCACCATTTTTATAATAGGGCATTACAAGGGCATGTTTCCAAGCTCGTGGGAAAATTCCATTGTCTAACGATGACCGAAAAATGAGAGATACGGGATAGAGACCTACTGAGCAGTGTTTTTTAACATGTTGTTACTAATAGTATCAGGCCCTATTGCTTTATTAATATTAAAGGCCCACTACCTTTCCGAAACGGCTTTTAATTTTTAAAATGGGAATGTAAAACAAGATCGATAATTTTGTAGAGTTGCAAAAGTTATTAGCTTACCGTTAATACTACATTTATCATCACCTTCTGAACGATTTGATTAGAATAAATAAAATGTTTAGTTTCATAAAGCGGGTCGTATTATGTTTCCCGCCGTCGTCCTAAGTACCGCGCTGTAGTTTATTATCATTGCGCCAGACGGCAAAACAACGAATTGACTCTCAAATGTTTTCATATATTACGCAGGAAATCTTGCATATGTTGGTGTCGTAACCTTATTTTAGATCATCGGTATGCATTTTCTGATGTTATTAAAGTTTTTTAAGAAACCTTTATATTTTGCTCCGGAAGGGTAATGGGCCTTTAAGAGATTTTAAAATGTCAGTTATGTCGTCAGTTGTGAAATGAATGTCTGTTAACGAGGAGTCCGTCCTTCGGTCAGCAGTTGGTACGTCTACGTTAGTGTCGTCAGTTGTTGAAATAGATACAAAATAATCGTTTAATATGTTAGATTTCCTATCGTCAGACGTTTCTGTGTCACTTGTCATAGGATTCGTAAGTGGTGGTAATGAGTTTGTCTTGTCAGATGTCTTTATAAGGTTACGAACAGTTTTCCAGAATTTTTTTGGGTTGGAGTCAGTGAAGGTGTCTAATA
Organism: Argopecten irradians; assembly: GCF_041381155.1. Classification (NCBI taxonomy): domain Eukaryota; kingdom Metazoa; phylum Mollusca; class Bivalvia; order Pectinida; family Pectinidae; genus Argopecten; species Argopecten irradians. The sequence continues at coordinate 8,419,280 of NC_091138.1, read as the reverse complement.
GACCGTTAATATTCGCATAATATAGGTCTTTAGTCCGTTTCTTTAAGTTATTTACGTGATTGCGTTGGCGTCTAAATCTATTATAATTATTGTCGGTGCGGTTAGTCTTAAATGTCTTAAGAAAGCGGTCTCTTTTCCTTATTTCACGTCGTAAGTCTGTATTAAACCATGGCTTGTCAGTCGGTCTTATAGTAATTGTTTTTGTCGGGATACATTGGTCAGCAAGTTCTAAAAAATGTTTTGTAAAATGGTCACACATGTCGTCAGGAGAGCGCGACCGTGAAAAAAAATCTGTCCAGTCTGTAGAGTCAAGTAGGTTATTAAACAGTTCATAATTGGCATCAGAGTAACATGTTGCCCTTCTTTGTACTCCTTCGATTTTTTCGATGTATTTCGCTTTGTACGGAAACCAGATAGCACATGCGAAATCAAGATGAGTTCTCACTAATGATTTATATAATAATAGAAAGGTTTCTTTGTCCAAATTTATAAATGCTCTTCTTATTATTGCCATCATCATATTTGCTCTTTTGATTTTTTCAAATATATGGTTTTCGAATTCGAGGCTGCTATCGATCATTACTTTTAAGTCTTTTTCTACTTGTGATTTCTTTAGAGTTGTATCAGCAAGGTAGTACGTGCAATCGTTAACACTTGTCCTTCCTAAATGCAAGTGTACACATTTCCCATGATGCAATTTCAAGAGCCATGTATCACACCATGCTACCATATTATGGAGATCTTCTTGTAGAATGGTTTGATCATTTTCTTCAATGATAACTCTGAATATTTTCGTGTCATCCGCGAACAGGTATGTCTCAGAGTGCAGAGTATCCGGGAGGTCATTTATGTATACATCAAACAATATCGGACATATAACAGAATACAGACCCTTGTGGAACTCCAGATGTGACGGGTCTCCAAGCCGAAATATTTCCATTAATTACAACTCGCTGCTTCCTATCATAGACAGTCAAACGCTGACGGTAGGATTTTAAAGTTTCATTTAAAATGAGCTTAAGAAAATACCTTCATTTTGGGGTATATTGCTACATGGTTTTTATAAAATCACTTGGTTATTGCACACAATCTTTTTAAGCAAGACAAATCTTCCTTAATCAAATCTGCTTTGGCAGACGATACTCTTTATGAAATCACGCGATAGTTCATGAGATAATTAGGTGTAACTTCAATCCAAAGTTGGTGTAAGTGTGCAACGTTACACCAAAATGGTTAACTTTACACCAAATTTTGAATTGAAAGTGTAACGTTATACCCCGGTGGTGTTACTTTACACCAACTTTTACTTGAAAGGGTAACCCTACACCACAGCGGTGTTACTTTACACCTGATCTCCGTTTGAAGTTTACCTTACACCATAGTGGTGTTACTTTACACCAGATCCTAACTTGAAAGTGTAACCTTACACCACAGTTATCAATATTTCACATGTTTTTTTTTTCAATATTTGTTTAAAATGTTTAAAATTCTTTATGTAGGTCCCTGGTACTGTTTACCGATCGCCAGGTGTAATACATTTTGTATAGCCACGCCTCGCGCTCACAAACGCACGTGTTTCTATTCAATGTCGGAGCAAACATTGTAGCACACACAATACAAAATACAAAGTCATGTGCGGTTTGATTGACAGCTGGCGATCCGTCAAACTTCTACAAGATCTCATAGAGTACAGACCCGACGTTGTTGTAGTTCGGCTTGGAGGTAACGACATTTCTGCTACTTCATCCCCCAACGAGATCTTTCAGCGACTCCAGACACTTCAGACAGACCTACTTCGAGCCGCATACAGAAGATTTACTTAGCAGAGATGATTCTCCGACGCGGAAACCTCACCAAGTCCCCGGACCTGACACAGACATCTTTCAACAAACAACGGAACAAGATCAACCGATTGACACAGATGTTAAGTTCCTTGACCACTACCTCCACGACCTTGTTCATCTTAACGACACCGGACTCCAGACACAGTTCCTTTCAGTGCGTAGGCCAATGTTTTTGTGATGTATGTGTACATATTGACATTTTACTTCTGTAATATACTTTTTGAACATTATCTGTATATAGCGTGCAAAATGTTTTGATCTAATTAGATTCTATGTGAACGTGAAATGTGCCATGTAAAATAATTGTGTATTGATAAATAATAAAGAAATGATATATTTTATATGTATTTATGTATGTATTATGTGGACTGATGTGTATGTAAATAATGTTTATATATTCTAATAAATAAATGATTTAATTCACTCTGTGTCCTGTCATATTTTATTTTTTGACTATAAATCAATAATAGGTTAGCATTACTTCTAAAGGCTGTTAGCTAACAAGAGTCAATCACCTTGACATTGATATATATCTGTATACATGCATGTATATATATATATTAATTCAGTTTGATATCCTTACTAATAAAAAATGAGAAATTACTGAAAGCTGCACTCATGTCCATTCAGTTCAGGTTGTCTTCAGGTCCACCATATCGGCATTAACTATACAGTAAGCTAACCCTTTTCTACAAGCTTTGAAATTAAGTGTTCATATTTTTTATACATAAATAGCATCAACTTAGTGTATTAGTGAATAATATTGCATAAAACAAAGATATATTGCTTCCATACACGAATTAATACTCTAAAACCCTGTTCAGGTCCTCCTTCAGGTCCCGTTCAGGTCCGCCATATTATCGGTACTGTAAGCGACCATTTTGTCGAGCTTTATAATTAAGTCTTAAAAAAAAATTCACAAAAGAAGACATCAAGATGTGACATCAGAGATATTGCATATATGTATATGCATTTGATACTGTAAAACCCCGATCACGTCCTCCTTCAGGTCCCGTTCAGGTCCATTCAGGTCTTAAGTAGGACTCCATGAGACATAAGCACAATTGAAAACATACCGAAAACAGGTCCCTAACGAATGCATATGGCTACGTATCCCACTCTTGATCTGTCGTACGGCAACCAAGGATCAATATCGTAATTATGTAATTATGTAATTATGTAAATTAACACCGTTGTAAGCTCAATGGCTTCTGGAGGCGTATCCTTGTATACAATAGTTGTCCAATCAAGTAACATTAAAAACATGTAGGAGTGAATTTAGAGGGCTCATTGTGCCAGTGCTTGTTCAGGCGTGACTTAAATGAGTTCAGAGTCATTGCAGATACCACATTTTCAGGTAGACTGTTCCATGTATCCACAGTTCTACTGTTGAATTTGTTCTTTGTGACATTCAATCTTGCCCCGCGCTTCAGAATCTTTTTTGAGTGCCCTCTGGTGACAGTAACAGGAGACATCGTCAAGAGCTTGTCCTTGTCCATAATATCGATGTCATTGATTATTTTGTAGACCTGGACAATATCTGCTCGTTTCCGTCGATATTGAAGACTTGGTATTCCTAGTGATCTGAGACGTTGTTCATACGTCAGGTTGTGTAAACCTTTCACTCTTTTTGTAGCTCGTCTTTGGACATTTTCAATCAAAATTTGGTCCTTAATGGAAATTTGGTTCCAAACGCATGATCCGTATTCCAGATGAGGCCTGACAAGAGTTTTGTAAAGGTTCAAAAACACGTCTTTGTTGATATAGCTAAATGTTTTGAATATCAATCCTGTAATTTACATGCTGACTAAATTTGAGGTGAGAATCGAATGTAACACCAAGATCTTTTTCCGAACTACATTTGCTTATTTCTTCATTTGTGCCCATTTTGTAGCAGAAGTTGTCATTTTGATGTAAATTTCCAATAGACATCTGTTTGCACTTTTTGGTGTTAAATTCCATGTTCCATGTCTCAGACCATTTAATAACATTGTCGACGTCGTTCTGTAGGTCTAGTCTGTCTCTGACACATCCAATACCCTTCATCAGCTTAGCGTCGTCGGCAAACATTTTCACGACCGAGTTTAAAACTTCAGGCATATCATTGATAAATATCAAGAACAAAATCGGCCCGAGGACGCTCCCCTGGGGGACGCCGCTTGTGACGTCACGCAGAGCAGACAGTTCGCCGTTCATACAAACTCTTTGCTTCATACCCTCCAAAAAATCTTTTATCCATCCTAGAATATTTCCTTTTATACCATATTTTTCCATCTTAAGTAGTAATCGACTATGTGGTACTTTGTCAAAGGCTTTGCTTAAGTCGAGGTAAATGACGTCAACGTTGTTTCCTTTTTCCATTTCTGACGTGACATAGTCAATAACTTCAATAAGTTGAGTCACACACGACTTCCCTTTTGTGAATCCATGTTGGCAGGTTGAAAAAAAGCCATTCCGTTCCATATGCGTTCTTATTTCGTCTTTAATAATTCGCTGTAATATCTTGCAAGGAACGGAAGTAAGACTTATCGGGCGATAGATTTCTTTTTTTGTTTTTGAACCGCTTTTATGAATTGGTGTTACCAAAGCATTTTTCCAGCCGTTTGGTAATTTCTCTTCAATGATGGATTTATTAAAAATGTTTTCGAGAGGTTCCAGAATTTCATAGGATGTCTCAATTAACAGTTTGGGATGGAATACATCAGGGCCAGCAGAAGAATTTGGTTTTAACTTAGAAATCGCCGACTTGATTTTTTCTTTTGTGATGTTAATATCTAGCAGTGGAGTGTCTACATTTCTATCATTAAAATGGGGTAGATGATCTGTATCAGATTCAACAGTAAATACACTGCAGAAGTATTCGTTGAGCAGTTCAGCCTTTTCTCTGCTGTCACTACATATTAAGCCGTTTGAGATCTCCAAATTTCCTACAGTTTGTTTTATTTTGGTATTCGTCCTCACATATTTCCAGAACTGTTTCGGGTTCTCCTTTATTTGATTGGCGATATTTTGTTCGAAATGGTATTTAGATGCTCTAATCGAAGTTGTTGCATGATTTCTTGCTCTTTTATAATTTTCCCAGTTTTCTGTTGTATGGCAATGTTGATATTTATACCATTTCCTTTGGGTTTTTTTTATGTTTTTGCGTGCTTGTTCGTCTAGAGGAATGCGGTTCTTTGGACGATCCATGGTGATTTTGCTCACTGGTATGTTATTTACTACTAATGTTGATATGGTTTCAGCGAAAATCTCCCATGATTCCTCGGTACCTTTTCCGTATAGCAACGCTTGCCAATCAGTATTATGTAGGCCTTCACGTATGTTATTGTAGTTTCCTTTGAAGAAGTCTCTTTTTTCAATAATACGCGAATTACAATCACTGTACAAGTTCAGATTAAAAACCAATAACAAGTGGTCACTTCGGCCTAGGCCGGGCATATGTGCAATATTGTCTATCATACCTTCCTCATTGGTAAAAACTAAATCCAAGCAATTAGCAGTTTGTCTGTCTCTGTATCTTGTTGGGGAAAGTACATGTTGATGCAAAAACAAGTCTTTCGTTTTCTCTACAAAATATGTAGCTGGATGGTGTGCAGAGACTGTAGTTGATAAAGTGCTCCAGACTATTTCTTTATAGTTAAAATCACCAGTGATAAGTATATGACTGAAGTTTAGTTGTTCTGTTGCTGATAATAGATCTAATAAATTATCATTGTTGTTGGAATCGTACGGCGGCGTATTAGGGCCACTATATAATTTAATTTGTCTTGTACGTACAAGTTAGTATCTTGTACGTACAAGATAGTATCTTGTACGTACAAGTTAGTATCTTGTACGTACAAGTTAGTATCTTGTACGTACAACTTAGTATCTTGTACGTACAAGATAGTATCTTGTACGTACAAGATAGTATCTTGTACGTACAACTTAGTATCTTGTACGTACAACTTAGTATCTTGTACGTACAACTTAGTATCTTGTACGTACAAGTTAGTATCTTGTACGTACAAATTAGTATCTTGTACGTACAAGTTGATATCTTGTACGTACAAGTTAGTATCTTGTACGTACAACTTAGTATCTTGTACGTACAAGTTAATATCTTGTACGTACAACTTAGTATCTTGTACGTACAAGTTAGTATCTTGTACGTACAACTTAGTATCTTGTACGTACAACTTAGTATCTTGTACGTACAAGTTACTATCTTGTACGTACAACTTAGTATCTTGTACGTACAACTTAGTATCTTGTACGTACAACTTAGTATCTTGTACGTACAAGTTACTATCTTGTACGTACAACTTAGTATCTTGTACGTACAAGATAGTATCTTGTACGTACAAGTTAGTATCTTGTACGTACAAGTTACTATCTTGTACGTACAACTTAGTATCTTGTACGTACAAGATAGTATCTTGTACGTACAAGATAGTATCTTGTACGTACAAGTTAGTATCTTGTACGTACAAGTTAGTATCTTGTAATATTGAACACTCTTTAAAGGCAGTGTGGCCTGGTTTATAGTCAAAATGGACACCCATGAAGCTATTCGTACATTCCATACACTTGGTTTGAGCCAATTGGATATATTAGAATACCTTGCGACAGTTTGTGGAGTTGTGTTAAGTTTACGAACATTGAAAAGAAAACTTCGTCTTCTTGGACTTTTTCGTAGAAAGCATTTTACAGACATAATCAATGTTGCCATTTTTATAGAAAACGTCATTTCGGATTACAACAAGTTACACGGTTATAAATTTTTGCATTTAAGATGTATCCAAGAAGGTTTGGTAGTATCACAGGAAACTGTAAGACTTTTGTTGCATATACTGGACCCAGAAGGTATAGAGACTAGGCGCTCAGGGCGTTTGCGAAGAAGACTTTACAACAATCCTGGCCCAGATTTTCTGTGGCATGTAGACTCCTACGACAAATTAAAGCCTTATGGTATCTGTGTAAATGGTGCAATTGATGGATTTTCTCGTCGTATAGTTTGGTTAGAGGCATATGTGACTAGTAGTGACCCGGCAGTAATTGGGAGCTATTTCATGAATGCTGTAGAGTCGAGACGCGGGTGCCCAAAACGAATCCGTGCGGATCGTGGAACAGAAAATGGTCACGTAGAAAATCTACAAAAGTATCTAAGGTACAATCATGAGGACGAGTTTGCAAAACGTTCCTTCATATATGGATCTAGCAATCATAACCAGAGGATAGAATCTTGGTGGGGCTTTCTGCGCAGACATCATGCTCAATACTGGATGGACATATTCCACAGGATGAAGGACCAAGATGACTTTGATGGAGGATTTCTCGATCGAAACTTGGTACAATTCTGTTTCCTGAAACTAATACAGGTAAGTGATATACATATTCCTTTGAAATGCTGGCCATGTTTGTTTACAAATCTTATTCTTTTCCACCCTTTATGTGTATATACATTGTAGCACTATGTAGAATACGATTTTTACCTATTTCTTTTTTTATCTAGAACCCTAAATCGTCTAAAAATGGTCAATAGGCACTCTGGTGGGCCGATATTGATATAAACTCTACCTAATTCTCAGATTCCCGTGCCCGTAAAAGGGGCAAAAGGGTAAAATATTCCACCCAAGGTTTACACAGAAATAATATTATACAACACAAAAACCTTCGATATGCGATGATAACGTACGTACAGAGATGGTCGTCGTCAGAGCTACGTTTACGTGATTCCGTCTCGTTGACCGTGTTGTATAACATCCAGCGGTGAAAATGTTATAATTCAATTGTTTCAAGTAAAGTTATTAAATTTTACAAGATAAAAAAATTCTAACATAAGTTGATAAACCTTTTAGATCTCTGTATTGTGTCATTGAATTTAGTATTATCATTTTCCACTTCCAGGTTCTTATCGAAATTAAGTAAACAAACCAAAGGCACGTGACTTTATCTTAAAACATGTAATGCATATTACATTGTGAATGAGGAAAATAAATCAAACTATATTCTTATTTATAACAGGATGGCCTGGATGAAGTGGTTGAATTATGGAACACTCATAGAATTCGTCCCAGTAGGAACCAAGTATCACCATCTGGTAGACCTAACACAATGTATCACCTACCACATCTGCATGGAGCACATCATCACATATGTCCTGTCATGCCTGCAGAGATACAGTTATGCAAGGAAGTGTGTACTCTGAAAAAGAGGTATACTTGCGACAAAACAGTTTTCAACTTGTGTTGTGAGCTCATGGATGAGAACAACAAGTTTCCACCTACAAACGCAAACGAAGCTAAGCAGCTGTACCAGTTTCTTCGTCACAGAATTCTACATGAAATCCTTTAAATCCTTGTTTGTTTGTATGATTAAACTAACGTCAAATTAACAGCCAGGGTCAAGTAAGGACGGCCTCCCATGTATGCGGCGTGTTGCGTGTATGAAGTGCGGGTGTGTGTTTTGGGAGACTGCGATATATCCGATATATATGTGTTCTTGTCCTTTATATAGTGCTACAGGTATATCACTGAAGCATGTACTCCAACAATGTTAGAGGTAAAGCACGATGAGACTCTTTTGATCATTGCCCAAGCAACACACCTTTAAATCCATTCTGAGTGTTGGTAAAGTTGATCGAACGTTCCTGCTGCAATTGCAATACATATTTTCTACATGCATAATCACTGACAGGTATTTGTTTGTAATAAAGACAGATATGAGACAAAATGCACTTCATGATATGCCTGTATGAATATTACTAATTTCATTGTTGCATCTTCAATGCATCTATGATAAGTCTGTATTTCATGTGAGTGTTTTTTCCTGAAATAAATATTATTCATTAAATGATTAAATTTCTTATGTTTGATTTTTCGTTTTTGTTTTATTATGGTGTAATTATACATATATACATATATGCCACATTTTTCTTTTCATATATCAAAACATCTTGTTTTATTACTGATCAGTGATACAAATTCCTTTAGCATGAAGCATTGTTCATAAGTTTCTCCTTCTTAGCAAAAAAAAAAAAAAAAAAAAAAAAAAACAAGAGGCGCTGAGGGCCTGTATCGCTCACCTGGTTTGTAATGCCAAGTAATGTTCTGAATACAGGTTCATTGTTTCTTTTCTGAAGGAATTTGAATATTTACCTCTAATTCCCTATTTGGCCCCGCCGCTCCCGCCCCCCGGAGGGGGGTGGGAGTGGTCAGAGCCAAAATTGACACAAGTTCTGTTCCCCTTCTCCCAAGGATGTTTGTGGCCAAATTTGGTTACAATACATGCAGAACTCTAGGACAAGTAGCGCTTTATAGGATTTACCTCTATTTCCCCTATTGGGCCCCGCCCCTCCTGCCCCCAGGGAGTCAGAGCCAAAATTTATACAAGTTCTGTTCCCCTTCCCCCAAGGATGTTTGTGGCCAAATTTGGTCACAACCCATGCAGAACTTTAGGACAAGTAGCGATTTACCTCTATTTCCCCTATTGGGCCCCGCCCCTCCTGCCCCCGGGGGGTCAGAGCCAAAATTTATGCAAGTTCTGTTCCCCTTCCCCAAAGGATGTTGGTGGCCAAATTTGGTTACAATCCATGCAGAACTCTAGGACAAGTAGCGCTTTATAGGATTTACCTCTATTTCCCCTATTGGGCCCCGCCCCTCCTGCCCCCAGGGAGTCAGAGCCAAAATTTATACAAGTTCTGTTCCCTTCCCCCCAACGATGTTTGTGGCCAAATTTGGTTAATATCCATGTAGAAATCTATGACTAGTAGCGATTTAAAGGAAATGTGGACGGACGGACGCCGGACGCCGGACGCCGGACGCCGTGCCATGACATAAGCTCACCGGCCCTTTGGGCCAGGTGAGCTAAAAAAAACAACCTTGAAAATATTATTCCTGTTTTGGAAATTATCCGACATATTATTGATATAATGCGAAAAGATTCCCAACATTCCGTTACTCAGGTTACCTGTTCATATGGGTCCAATTGTAATATTTAGTACAGATGACAATAACTGTACGTTACTGTTTAATAATTCCTGTTTTCGAACTCGTCTGAGGTCTTACAGATATACATACTCAATATTCAAAAACTGAAGGCAGTTCATATAATGAAGAGAACAAGTGGCCTTATTTTTTCTTTTTCTTTTTGATAGTTACTCTATTATGTAATGGTAAAAATTAGAAGAAAAAAAGACGTTACCTATAACCTAATGCTTAAAATTCCAATTTGCTTTTCAAACATTAAACAAAACCAAAATTAGCTTTCCCTTATATCAGGAACTATTATCATTAATACCCATACATAAACTATAACCATAAGCTTGATCCCCTCCCCAGGGGGCAACACAAACCCTGGGGTCATATATAATAGACATTTTTGTAAAGGATCTTTTTATCTGTGAAGAGTAATTGTTTATACCGTTTCTGGAATTTTAGAAGATTTTTGAAGTTTAAGGTTTAAATGGTTAATGTAGAACCTATTTGGCCCCTTTTGGTCTCTCCCCTCAGACCCCTGGGTGTCAGTCTGGAAAATTTTATCAATGAGGGTTAAACTGCCATCTCATACTGATTATTCTGACAACAGTGAAGATTTCTCAAAAATATGTCTTCCCTATATAAACTATAGTAAACTTGACTCCCTCCCCTAGGGGTGGGACCATATAATTCACAATTTTGATTACCTTAGGCCAATGAAGGTTTCTGCAAAAATTCAACGAATTCGGTTTAGTGATTCTGGAGAAGAAGTCGTAAATGTAAATTACGAGAGCCATATGCCCAACTTAAAGCCACACAGTCAACCACAGTGGACTGTTATTTTTGATGTACATCAAAAGGATCAAATAACCTGCATCTTCTGTTGCCTTCATATTTACTGCGACATAGTCCAGGGGCGAATATAATGCGAGTGATAGTAACTTCTGGAGTATAGAGGATGAGAGGATCAATATAACATTCACTGTGTTATCGTGTTCACAAGGAAAAGTTTACGCACGATGACAGACAAACAAGTATTGCAATAGATCACCATGACCTATGGTCAGGTGTCCTGAAAACCAAAGTCTTAAATATGACCAGAGATCGCAGCTGTATCTTGGTGCTTACCATCAAATGAACTTTATTAGATCAAGATGTCTGTAAGACGGCTGGTTTTAACTCTTCTTCCACTTTAAAAGCAATGTGAAGTTGTATATTGTTGGTTAAGTTTGGTTTATTTCTGTTTTACGACCTAATAAGAGCCAGGGTATTTTAAGTATATTTGAGGTTTAGGCAATGAATGAAAGACGGAGTATCCATAGCAAAACACCGACCTAACGTTAAACAAGAGGCCCATGGGCCTTAACGGTCATCTGACTCATGGCACAAAAAAAAACAAAGTCACAGTATAAAGTAGTGGTTAACAATTAATATAAACAATACAAGGAACTCCTTAGTTGAATATGTAAGTTTCTGTAATAGGTAAAGGTCATTTGTTGAACAAACTTGGTAGCCCTTCATCCATATATGGTTGTAACCCATTCAAGGATTAAGGAGGAGTCAGATTTTTAAAGCCAAATTTCAGCAAAGCTCCCATTTTGGACCCCGCCATTCTATCCCCATGGGTCTTACCTCGGTAATTTATAAAATATGATTGTCCTCACCTAAAGTTCCCCCTTCTGAGCCCCGCCCCTCTGTCCCCATTTACCATCACTTTCTGAACAATTTAAATAAAAATCAATCAAATTTTGATTTTCATAATATGGTTATCTTATGTTTCCAGACGGCAAAAGTGAAAAATAATCTTCACTGCTAACATATATTACGCAGGAACTCTTGTATTTGATTTTTGTTGTAATATAATTTTAGGCCATCAATATATACTTTCTTGGGTACAAAATGTTTAATGTTTAACGTTTTAAAGACTCTTTTGATCCATTTGTTTCCTTTTTTCTGGACCAAAACATAATTTCAATTATGTCATTTTTACATTTTGCACAACAAAGTTACTTTCAAAGAATGAATTCAAGTATTGAACTTCTTTCAGATAGCATTTCAGTTGACATTCATAATCAATATGAATGCCACCTGAGAGGAGGCAAATTCCATAAAGCAGTCATGTTGAATTTGCCTCTGTTCAGTTGGCATTCATATTAGCTATGAATGCCAACTGAAAGACGTTCAATGCCTATATTTACATTTGACAACAATTTTATAATGAAATCCCAAGAATTCATTATCTATAATAATCATAAAAGTCGGAACAACCATTTGAACAGCCATCTTCCGTGATTGCTGGCATGACAATTGTGATGTCACAATGATAATGACGTCATAATCAGCAAATGGCAGTTCATAGATTGATGAATGCCAACTGTTACGTACCATGACAGTAAAAGAAAATATGAAAACTAAACATATAATTAAAGTGCATTATTTATTGCAAGAAAATAATTTTACATGTTGTAGATTGCAATAACTGTATTCGCCGTAATTAGCGCTCAGGGCGCTTAAAAATTGCAACAAAGATACACTTATTAGCGAACCAAAATGTAAGTTGTGGACGAAAAATGTCAGCCATATTTTAGCTCTTTCTGTACTAATAACACATAAATCTATTTGAGACGCATTATTATGTTGTGATTTACATCTAAATGACTCATAAGTTCGTGCAATATAGGATAAAATGCTGATGTCAGAGGCATCACATGTTGTAAAACATTGTTAAATCCATGGCATGTGGGCACTCATACAACTTCATCTCCTTCTCCAGAAAAGGGGAGAGCCGCTAATCACAGTGATTACCGGACCTACATCGTCAAACACATTTTTCTATATCATTTTCTATCAAAATGCTGGAACTTTAAAGCAATTAGTACATACATATCATTTGTACATATTCATGTAACAAGAAGCACAAGAGCCTTGACGGTCATCTGTCAACATTGGCAACAGTTGTATTGGAAATTCAGGTAAGTTACAGCTAAATCACACTGGTAGAACATACAATTTAAGAAGTTCAAAATGTGTTTTCAAGATGGCAGCCATAGCAACGATCTTGGTTTTCAGATCCACTCGAAAAACAACAACACTTGGTAATTTCAGGTAAGTTTCAGCTCAATCCCAATGGTAAAATTTGAGGGAGAAGTTTAAAATAAGAATAGTTTCCAATGGTGGACGGCAAACAGCGGACGAAGCATGAAGGTTCAGGATGACTAAAAAATGTTGAACTAAAAACAACGAATTGATGCCAGTCTACAGGCAGTTAAACATGGTTAAACAAAACAAAACAATTTATAATAGTCTATAATGTATCAAAATATACCATGTACTTTTATGTGTATGTCAATCAACATATATATTTTGGGTTACAGTTGTAACTACATGTATATATGTCTATATATATATGTCACTAAAACATAAACCGTTAAGAGATTTGGATTAATATAAAATTTATTGCCCTGGTGAGAGGGAAGACTTGAAGATTAGTTTCCCCATGATAGATCATGTTTCATGTATCTCTGGGAAACAAATCTTCATGGCTCCCATCTCACCAGGACAATAAATGTTTATTACACAACCTCTCACTATGAACATCCAACAAATAATTCATCATTGAAAATAAGAATGATGTTAACAGAAAAGGCATTATCTTTCACTTATATTTTGAATGCATGCAATGTTTATTTTGAGGACAGATTTATGTCATTGAATCATTAAGATGCAAACAAAATTGAGCTCATTAGTCCTTTGCACAGGCAAGATAAAATTATCAGTAACATTATTGAAAAGCTAATAACACAATGATAATATAATAAATTCTAAATTAAGTACATGGAAAATTTAGCATGAAAGCAATGTAAGAAAATAATGGGGAAATATCCATTAAAGAAATGACCTTTTCCTTAATTTGAAGGATACAGACATACATAATATATATAATCACCAATAGAAGTAAATTATAAGTAGCATGTACATGTACTAGCACACTGGCAGTAAAACAAAGGGTCCATCTTTTCTTGGACTCTAAAATCCATCTTTAATCATTGTTATATTTCCTCAATATTTGAAAATAAAAACATAATATTACTTAAGTGTAATTCTTGGGTTTAAAGTTGTAATAAAGTTTTCTGTATCTATAAAACAAATATGCAAATATTCGAAAATTAAACTGACTTCATATTTGAATAGTAAAAATGTTGAAATTGGCATCCCTAGTTATTACATGTCTCCATCCAAAAATAGGAAATGTATGTCCAAGACTTATTAGGATGTAAGTTCAAGAATGAAGTTAATATTTTCTTTGACAATTAATTTCTATAGAAAATCCGTTATCCATCATTTCATTGATGTCTATAGCTACATGTGTTTCCCTTTCAAAGGATAAGGACTTGCAGTTTAAGTGTGTGGTAATTAAGAAATTAATAGTTGTTATCATTAAGGGATATTTCTGCATTTATTTTGCATTCATGAATTAAAAATAAGTCATTTTAAAGATTAACTGTCCTTTTATCATATTGAAATCATGCAGTACCATCTCTTTGTCCAAGATCAGAAGTATAATATTTCTAACACTAGTAGACAGTAAAAGTCTTGGACCTTGGAGTTTTCATCTCAATGTACAATACACGTATATATTTTTACAGCTTGATATCCAATCCTATATACACCCAATAAATAATTAAGAGAAAATTCAGCTTTGTTTACTTCTAAAGAACACTTGTGTAAAGTCTTGAGTGAGAATTAGGAGTTGAGCTACTAATATTAGAAAATCCCTTATTCTCAACTATTTAAAGACCTAACTAAAACACAAACAATTACAATGCAACCCTTGCACGAAATGAAACACAACATTTTAAATCTTTGGCAATATGGTCTTGGATGACTAGTACCACCAGCTCATACTGAGTGATTTTAGAAATGTTCAAGCAATGGACATTTCCATTGATTCCTTTCCACCTGAAAGAATGTTATCAAATTCTGAACGAAGTTCTGGATAGGTTTGATATGTGAATGGTAGCTCTAGAGAAGGTCCACATGTGTGCGCAATCGGACGTCTTGCAAGTCCCTCTAATGGCGTGAAAATTATTTCTAATTTTTCAACACACATAATATCACTTCCTATGAGGTAGCGCAAGAGTCTACTGAGAGAATGATTATCATTCTGCGCTTTTACATATTGTTTGAAGTATCCTAGTGCCTGTGTTTCCTCTGCAGAATTTGGTTGTGCACTAATGATCTTCAGAAGTTTCTTCACTGTTGGTTTCCTGTTGTCATATATCTTTGTCAATGAATCTGTGTCTTTACTTCTAATAGTGAGAGCTTGACGAGCCACTTCTGACATCTTATCCAAAGCATATTTTGGCTTTTGAATTAGTTCTTTGTGCGCCATTTGAACAAATGCATGACGTATTTCATCAGACGCAGGAACACGCTTGCTTCCCATTCTGTCCAGCAAATCAATAAGGTCATCTCGATCATCATCATCCAGAGAATCCAGATCCGCCATTGCGGAATGTACAATATCTCTATCAGTGTTGCTCAGGTAAAGTGCAAAAGAGTCCATCAAGGATTCTGATGTAACGCTTTCCTCACCAAATAACATGGCATGCATAAAGACAGGGGCCAGCATAAGGGGTAGCACTCCATGTTCAATGTAACCTTTTGTAAGAATGCGTCCAACAGATTTCCATTCTTCTTCCTGCCATTGTGGATTCAGTGATGGAACTCTTGCTTCCTCACCTTCGGCGAATCTTGATAAAAATTCAGTCCAAAATGCAGTGTATGCATCCCTCGAAACACCATTATTATCAACACCTGCTTCATTTACAAATGTCATCTGCAGTGGTATTGATAGAATGTCAGGGTCTTTAAATGCTGCCAACATGTCTTCAAGTATTTTCACTCTATGTATTTTCAATATTGTTTTCTTTGGCAACAATTCAGTGTCTGGGACATCATTGAATTGCATGATTTCATCATTTGGAACTACATTTGTGGTGGGTATGTGTGTGGTGACATCATATTGCCTCGGTTGATTTGAAAAAATTGGGAATATGACATCATCCAGAACTGGTGCAGATGATGAGGCAATGGTTTCTGTACGAGTCCCTCCATCTGTGGCACTGGAAGTTGTTGACATTGTTGAAGAATCAAATGTGTGAAGTGAATCCGATGCACACACTGAATCCAAATAATCAAACAGATCTAGATTGCTTTCATCATTGGAGACTGTTTTATCTGACTGAGCCTCAAGAGAAGATGTTGTTACTGTTGGTGTACATGTGGTAGTTGTTGCTGTGATGTTTCCAGGTGTGCATTCAACGGATGTTGACAGATAAAACCTTAATATTCCCATTTTCATTTTGTCGTACAAAACCGCAACAGTGATATCATGTGGTAACGTATCCTGTACAAAATCCAGCAAGTCACAAGTAAAATTGCTCACGCTTCCTTTCTTGGAATTTCCATTCGGAAAAAATAGTGACTTGGCATGAGACAAGATGTCTTCCTTTTTTGCATTCCTGTCAATTTCTATTGTTCTTTTTCCACCTCCATTTACTGTTCTTACTTGTTTTCCATTGTGTATCCATCCTAATTCAATTTTTCTGGGTTTTTTCTGGGCATGCTTGTTTCCACACAAGTGTTTGGACAGTTTTCTTTTTGCACTTTCTTCATCACCAGACTTATTTGTTTCCTCGTCTTTCCGTAATGACATTTTGCGTTTTAGACGATTAAGCAATTCCTCTCTCTTTCCTGATTTCTCCCCTTGTTGGCAAATACTTCTTAAGTAGGCCCTGTCTCCTGCTGCAAGAATAAATTGCGTCAATGTTTCTTCACTCATGAACTTCACTGCATTTGTGTCAATCTGTAAAATATCAATTAGGAAAAATTATAAATTGCACAATTATAACATTTTGTTACATTATAAAACAAATACGGTAAACATGATTATTTTAGTGCAGTCAAATTTTATCCCAAATGTGGAAAACTGTACTTTTTAGCGCAGATATGAACAACGCAATTCGATGGTTCAATACCAGAAATATTATTTTACACAATTTCGGGCTGTACATGAATTAGCGTTTCAAAGACAGCGCAAAAACTGCTAAAATAAAACTACCGCTAAAATAAGGATGTTTACAGTAATAAAATAGGCCTTAATTGTCACCAGAGTTATGATGCATAAATCAAACTATAACAAGAGGCCCATGGGCCTTAACGGTCACCTGAGTTCGGATACAGAATGAAACAAAGATATATAAACACTATATATTGGCCCATCAGGCCCTTGAAGTCAGTCAGAGATTTTATAAATTTGACTTTTTAATCTATGAAAATTATTTGGTTCCATCAAATCTGTGAATTCAGAAGATTTTTGAAATTTTAGCCATTTTGACCCCTTTTCACCCCGCCCTCTGGCCCCTAAAGGTCAGCTAGGACCAATATTGATAAGACGTTAAAATGCTATCTCAGGCTAATAATTCTAACCCAGTTTGACTAATTTCCTATGGAAACAAAGTAAATAATGTTCATAAATTTGTTTTCCTTATATAAACTATAGTAAACTTGACCCCCTCCCCAGGGGGGAACATGAGACCCCAGGGTCATATAATTCACAATTTTTGTAAAGGACCATAAGATATTTCAATCTAAAATGAGTATTTGATTCTACCATTTCTGGAATTTCAGAAGAAGATTTTTGAAGTTTTAGCCTATTTGACCCCTTTTGGCCCCACCCCTCAGGCCCCTGGGGGGGGGGGGGCTGGGACCATATAATTCACAATTTTATTTTACCTTTGGCTATGGAAAGTTTCTGCAAAATTTCAACAAATTTAGTTCAGTAGTTTTGGAGAAGAAGTACTAGTTGAAAAAGTAAATTGTTTATCGCCATACGACGGACGATGAGGGACAAAAGGCGATTAGAATAGGTCACTTGAGACTTCGTTTCAGGTGACCTAAAAATCCCAAAACAAGTCGGATTATTCAATTAGAACCAATTTATTTTTTTTCTATTATTCTTTTATTGTTTTTTCCAAACTATAGCACACCAACACTTAAGTTTTCAAGTTAAGGCTCACTCGATTGTGAAATTTATAGGTGGATCATGAGAGCAACTTTTTGTTTTTGGTCTGTGTCATAAAATTGTTTTAAGGGTTGGTCGGGTGTATATACATTAAACATATAATGTGTTGGCCTAATACAGAACAATATGCATATCAATTCGTTCTACATTCCTTATGAAACATATAACAAGAAATATTGACAAATTTCACGACATTGTTAAGTATTTAAATTGATACTGTTGAAATTCCAAATTGTTGATCAATATTTTTAGGCAGCTACAACATGTATGGTGTACCCATATCCGAGCTAAAGTCACACACGTTAAACAAATGCAATACATAACCACTGAGGAGTTGATGAAAATTATTTTTAGACAAGAACATGCATCTGATAAGGTAAACATACTACTGAAAGAATGATTTGAGTAGTTCTAGACAAAAATTTCTTTACTTCACTAGCAAGTAAGGGCCAGGGTTCGGCATACAAGACATCCAACCACTATGTGTAATGGCGGATAGTACGCGAGTTTGAACATTTCACATACATTTCACTACATTGGACTTTTCTGGCATACTACAGTAAGAACTGGTTTGCTTCCGAAATATGTGCAAACTACTGTTAGACTGAATTGCCCCTTTAATATATTTTAAAAAAGGGTATCATAGTATTTAAGTATGGTAACACCATGGACATTTGACATGACATTTGACCTTGACATGTGATCTTTTGGTTGTCATAGTAACTAATTGGGAGCTTATCAGTAATTACCAATATTATTATTGATATCTACAATGATCATTCTTTAAGTTTCTGAACCAAAGTTATCTATATTTATGGAGGTAAGTTTTTCAGTTTTCTTTATGTTGGATTTAGAACATTTATGAGAATGACCCGTATATTGACCTTTGTTAGCCTAGTTTTAGTAACAGTGACCTTACAGGTATCGTCTGGAAACCCAACATTTGCCAAAACAAACTATTTTTTAGTAACAATGACCTTTGTAGTTGACTTTTTATCCTCAGCATCAAAGCTGTGTTACAACATACGTAAGCCACCATTGTACAAAGTTTCAACAAAATTGATCAATCCATTCTAAACCATTCTAAAGGTATTGCCAAGAAACCAACATCTGGACATACATATACACTATACAGACAGACTGACAGCTACAGACATCTGGACAGACTGATTGGCCACTATACAGACAGTCAGACATAAATACAAATGGAAATGTGTGACCCTGACAAGGTTTATGCCAAAAATGAAATAACATTGCAGATGATCAAGTCATATTATATGTACTTAAAGGTCATAAACTACCTTTGAATAATTTGATACATTTACATAACTTAAAACAGAGTGTTATAAGAAATTTTTATGGAGGAATACCATTGCGGGTCCATACCATTTACATTAAATTTCACGTAATAACAAAGATAGAAGACTTTAAATTACTGTATGAATCAATTAAATTTTCTCCATTTTATAAGCTAGTTTTTCTTGAAATTGTATTTTTAGAGATGTGTATAACGTACAGGAGTGACAATATATAAAATTGTAAGAAGATGGACATTTTTATAACAGATGGAAAGTGTCATTTTAAATAATTAACAGGTTTTAGTCACTGTGTTATCAAAAATCACCAATTTCACTTAAAGTTGTATTGCTACTAATTTCACTGCAACGATATGTCACTTAAACATTTGATATTTGAACATTGACATTTAACTTGATGATTTAGCTCCCCAAAAGCATAAATGGATCAAATATTCCTGGTTTTGAATAAAGCGCCTTCAATCACCGCCATCAATCGGAACACCTCGCCCACTTCTTCGAACATTCGGAGAAAATGACGAGGTGATCCGATTGTCACCGCCATGTTCAGTGACTTCGGATTTTGTCGGATTCCGAAGCGTATCACGTGACTGAAGTTCGACACGACCTGCACGTGGTGAGCCAGGTAACTAGCGTAAGCGCACATGTGTTTGTTTACGTTTTCCTTCTGGCTAAGATGAGCAAATCATGCTGGTATATGTCCATAGAATGGGTATTTGAAACATCAACATGACACATTGCCGTAAAATATTGTGTGTATCAAATATTGTAATGCGGAGCATTATTTTCTTTGTAGATCCAGTCTGCTGAGGTAGACCACATGTTTTGTTTATAAACAAATTTTCTCTTGGTTTCACAACTCTCGTGTTACTTCGAGATTGTCGTGAGGATGTTCGAAAGAGTTCGGAATAATTCGGGATCTTTCGAGCCTATTTTTCACGTGTACACGTTAAAAAGATTTTTTACTTTTATAATAAAGAATACCTCTAGTGCTGCAACTTTATAAAAAGTGGTAAAATTAGAAAGTTTAAAACTCAAACAGACGGAGAAAAATATGTATAACACTTAAACAGTTTTCACTAGGACAAAAAAAGCGAAAGTGATAGACCATACAACTTTAAACATATGCGTTAAAATTCAGCAGACTTGTGATATCTTACTTATGCATTTTTTAATCTTACATTTGTATTTTGCTATATAACTAATTACCAACAGAAAGTCTAAGTCACTTACTGTTACTATAGATTCCTCTCTTATTGCAAATTAAATAGACTTACTACAAGTAATTGAGGATTTCTATTATTATTGCATCACACATTACCTTAAAGCATACATTTGAATTTCATGAACATTTCTACAGCAAAAATTATGTTGAAACATTGTTTGTATTTGTCACTCCTGTCGGTTACATCTATATCTGAGTCAAAGTCACTCTGTTACAAGATAATTTATCTCTCTTATCGCAAAAACAAACATACTTACAATTCCTATTATCATTACACAACATATTGCCTTATTGTTTATTTAACCTTGAAGCATAAAGTTCATTAAAAATTACTTAGTAAATGATTGCTCACATTGTCACTCCCGGAGTGTTACACCTGTATTCTATCTGACTCTGATATCGATGTCACTCCTGTTATAGGACAAAAAGTTGTTGACTGTGGATTTGCAGTTACATGTATTGGAATTGTTTCTTTAAATGACAGTTCAAATGTAAAAACATGAATAAAGCAACGCTGAACCCTAGACAGTTTAATAAAAGTGTATATAGACTTTAGTAGTTGCATGTCCCCCCCAGTATGTTCCCCCCTGTGCCATTGGGACGATTGGTCAAATCGACCATGTTGATGAGTCTAATTTGAATGTACTGTCATTTTTGTGATATTTAAATCAAATCCTTAATTTCTGTTGAAACATAATCATGTTTCTACACATGTGAAATTACATCATAATATTTGAAATATATTTTGACCGATTTATTAAATTTTGATTTATTCACTGCATTGTCAGTTTGGGCAATCTCTATATATAAACATGTGAAATCTATATTGAAATAAAGCAAAAGTTGTTTACATTTATTTGAAGAACATTAACTAAAAATTTAAAGTGATGTACATTAAAATAATGCAGAGTGTCATATACATTGTATAATTGATGTTGTCAAGAGACATGTTTATAATAGATCTGTAAGGTGTTTACACATACACATGTATAAAATACAATACTTTTATCATATACACGTGCATATCAAGGATTTATAACTACATAGTACATATGTGTACATATCAATTATTATATTGATCTATAATTATATCATTATTACATGTACATAGATGTATAGTATAGTTGATATGTCGGATATACCCAATGTAATTGGTACAAATGTCTGCCACATATATATATATATATATATAAAAAACACAACTATAAAACAGTTAGTTGTGTTTTTTTATGTATATGGAAACCATCACATGGACATTGTTCTTTTTTATTTATATATATATATATATACTGTACATGGGGATACAGGTAGTATACGTACATGTTCGGTATATACACTAGTACTGTACCTACATAAATGACTTGTGTATACTGTAAACTCAAGGCACACGTACAGGTCTGTCATTATGGTCACTACTCACTAGGTCTATATCTATGGCAAGCCGTTTTGATATTTAATACATAATAGCTTAAGTTAAAAAGTTATTTAGCTTAAGTTAAAAAGATTTTAGCTTAAGCTAAAAAGATTTCAACTTAAGTTAAATTTTTTTTTTTGCATTATCACTTTTTTTTCACTTAAGTCAAAAAATCTTTTTGACTTAAGTTGAAATCTTTTTGACTTAAGCTGAAAAAAGTGATAATGCAAATAAACCTTATTCAACTTCAGCTAAAACAAATCCGGTTGTAGATAAGTATATCGTATTTCCAATATTCCACCTGCCATCCCCTTCTATATATAATGGGTTAGGCTAGTCCATTTGTACGTTCCCGACAAGCTTGAACAGCCATATTGCATAAAACAAAATGGCCGACGACGTACCATCTGCAATTCAGATTAATATTTGAACGGTATCAAATCAACTACTTCAAGGTAACCACAACAAGAAATGTTTTCTGCCTAGAAGACATTGTAAATATGGCGCCTTCCATTATTTTTCAAGATATCCATCTTGCTAGTAAGAAAATAAAGGTGCTGGATTTGAATAATGTCTTATAAATAATTTTTCGTTAAAAAAACCTGGTGTATATTAAATAATCTTTTCAGCTTAAGTAAAAAAAACTTTTCAGCTTAAGTTAAATAAACTTTTCAGCTTAAGTTAAAAAACTTTTCTACTTAAGTTAAAAAACTTTTCTACTTAAGTTAAAAAAAACCTTCTCAGCTTAAGTTAAAAAAAAACTTTTCTACTTAAGTTAAAAAAAAAACTTTTCAGTGATTAATTGTAGCTGGTCTAATATGACTTTTTAACAAATGCAATTTTTTAGATGAGCAACAGGAGAATGTGCTAAATGAACATTTAACTTATCAATTAACAGAAAAATGCAACGTGCAATTGGTATTCGGCATATAAATATTGGGAGCCGCCATCTTGTTAGGCAGTTGTCATCGCATGCAAAGCAGTTTCGAAACGGCGACTGTGATTGGCTGTTATGTATGGAGTGTTTTCATTGAATGAGTATATTGGACTAGTCCAAAGGCGATTTCACGGTTGACTTCACATTTTTTGCATGATCACAATTTCGATGGAAGTGCGATCGATATATTTTTACACTTAAGTTAAAATAAGTGTTATGCTAAAATGAGAAATCTAACTTAAGACAAATTCTTTTTGCATTATCATAGTGCAACTATCTTTTCAACTTAAGTTAGAAAAGAGTATTTTGCATTATCACGTTATTTAACTTAAGTTAAAAAGATTTTAGCTTAAGCTGAAAAGATTTCAGCTTAAGCTGAAAAGATTTCCACTTAAGTTAAAAAGATTTCAACTTAAGTAAAAAAAAACTTTGATTATGTAAGTTTTTTTTAACTTAAGCTGAAATCTTTTTAGCTTAAGCTAAAATCTTTTTAACTTAAGCTAAATAACTTTTTAACTTAAGCTATTATGTATTAAATATCAAAACGGCTTGCCATAGCTAGGGAAAAATATGTAATTGCAATCAGTACCAATTTAACAATAATATTAAGCTTACTAAATACAAGATTGTATAACACTGGTATTATAATAACCTATCATGCACATGAAGCAGCAGAACAAAACAAATTGCTGTACTGTTTTGAGTTTTGCACTAAAATCAGGTTCTATATACCGATGCACTGCGTCGCTCGACCACATACCAATGTTTTTAATCATGTCAAGGGGGATCCCCATTTTAGCAAGCCAGGAAGCCCCACCCCTACGAAAGGAATGACCCTTGATATTGGACGGGTCTATTCCTGCTAAGGTGAGGCAGGTATGCAACTTATCACGAAAGTTTTTATAAGTCAAAGCAGATCCATCCAATTGCTGAAACAATGGGCCCAAAGGGTCTGCAGATATGGACTTGGCCAGAAGCATTTGAAGAGCTTTGGCTGGACACAAATCACTGTCTGCTGAAAGTTTTGGTAAGAAAACCTCTGCTACTCTTTCCCTGTATTGTATCGTTTTGGACCATCTAAGTTGCATCGTGGCCTCCCGTAAATCCATATAACCCCAAGAACATGCTAGTAAATCTAGTCTACGTAGATCACGGTGCGGATTAAAACGAGAATGTACCACAATATTTCCTGGTCTCAGAAGCCCAAAAAAAGCTGGCAAACATGCGCACCAAAATGAAATGTCTCCAAGATCCTTCCAGTTGAGTGAGGATCTTATTCTAAACAAAAGTTGAGGTGTAATAGCATCCACTGAGGTCTGACTTAATCCCAAAACCCTTTTTGCACCCATTAACACCTGGTGCAAATGGTAATCTCCTGGAATCGGATTCGAAAATCCTGAAACACGATGAATGTGCGATATGATGTTCATATATTGGCGAATGGTATGATATTTCAACTGTTTCACTGTTATTAGGTAAGCCACCTGAAGCACATCTGATGATGCTGGCACTGGATTATACTTGTACCTGTCACAAAAAGCTGTGTAGCATCTCCAGTGTGTGGAATAAGTTCTACTGGTGGAATCAGCCCACGCCTTGCTTTTTAGTAGCTCTGCTGTTTCCATGAGCACAGTCTCTGACATACCACCTATTGATGAAAAAGTTTTGTGACATGTAAGTTGTCAGTTCATGAACATTAAATTGATCAAGTTGTAAAGATGGTAACAACTGGTATAGTAAGCTAAGTTTTCCATTTTCGTGAAGTCTAGAACACGTGTCTGCAATGACATTTTGGACTCCAGGAAAATACACACATTTCAATGTAAAGTTATAACATGCGCAAAACCAAAATAAAATTCGCAATATAAACATACAGAGTTCATTTCGAGAGGATCCTTTGTTAATCCATGACGCCGCCGTTTTATTGTCAGTATATATAACAACATGCTGATTTTTAAGCAAATGACACCAGCGACAGATAGCAAGATATATGGCAACTAGTTCTTTGATATTTATGTGTTCTCTGTAGATAGGGGGCATGTCTAGCTCCCAGTTAACATAGTAATAGTCTCCATTGTAGTATGCGCCTGCACCTTTATCACATGCGTCTGATTGAAGGGAGGTAACTGGCTTTGAATTCAGGATTTGCTGTGTCCCATTGAAAAAGTGTAGAAAAGACAACCACCACTCCAAATCCTTAAAAAATCCTGGAGACAGAAGGGCTTTATGATGAGTATCAGCCATTGCGTTTTTCATACTAATAATACGACGGAGAAAAGTTCGGCCACCACATATTACCTGAGCTGCCCAGCTTAATTTTCCACATAGAGTTTCTAATTGTTTTTTACTAGCACGCTTTTTCGATACATACGATTGTAACAGACAAGCAAAATGATTTAGCTTATCATGCGGTAATGAAAATGTCATGGTTTCACTGTCGATGACTATTCCCAGAAAAAGAATCCGCGTGGTTGGTCCTTCTACTTTTGACCAGTTTATAGAAAAACCGAGTTTACGTAATACTCTGATGAGGGTGTTTAAGGCCTGAAGGCATCTGTCAAATGAATGTTCCATGATCAGAAAGTCATCAAGGTAAGATATTACCCTGAAGCCATATTTACTTTTTAATATACGGCATACTGCGCTACTAAGGCGCTGGAATATCTGTGGACTTTTCGAAACGCCAAAGGGAAGTCTACAGTCATACATATAAGTGGGTTGGGTTTCACCAGAGAAAGTCCATTTTAACCCTGTAGCTGTGTAGTTGGATGGATGAATTGGAACAGATCTATACGCGTTACTAAGGTCTACTTTAGCCATATAACACCCCGGGGTGATATGCTTCGTGGCCTCCCGTAAATCCATATACTCGCATGAACAATCCGATAAAATGTGGTCATTTAGTGATAATTTAGATGGTCTACTGGCATCATGAATTAGGCGTACTTTAGAAGATGACTTTGGGATGGCCCCTAAAGCACTAATAATAGTCGGTTTTGACGCAGTCACTTTATAGTTGCCATGTAAGAGTTCATGTTTAATCTGCTTTTCAACTAAATCGAAGTATTTTGTGCAGGATGAATAATTGTCTGCCTCTACTGTGGAAATTGACTCTAGATTTGATTCTAGTAATTTAAATCCATGTTTCACACCTTCCAAAATGTAGTCACGGTCGAAATCATCCTCATCTAAAAGCCTAGACCACTCTTCAATACGTAGGGGCCCTCTAATATCCCCAGGGGTATTGTCCGTAACTGGGCCCGGGCCCAAATCTACTTTTTTGAATCCATGGAATGAGTACCTGTAGGGTGTATTGTTGCAGGATGGTCCCTCAAAAAACACAAACTACAATTATGCGCCATTCTACAATTTGTTAGCGATCTGTCGCACGATTCCACGTTGAAACGACGACAAATCTCCTTTCAATTCGGAAGGAACGGGCCTTTTCTGCGTTTACTATTAGTGGGCGTAGATAAAACTTCTGAACTGCCTTTGGTTGTTTTCAATACCAATTGGAAATCTTGTATGTCCCTTCGAGACGATGACCACTTAAAACCTTCTTTCTTCTGAGCCTCGCGATATTCTTTGTCGTATGCTAATACACTTACTCGTTGGTATCTATGAAAGTAACGCAGGGTGTTTTGAGTGTACTTTAGGTAATCAAGCATGCCTGCATTATCTATCTCCTTGGAGTCAAGCATGTGCAATAATATTGCAATACAACCATATCCCCATTGCTCAACCGAGATATTTTGTATGTCTGGTTTTACTTTTTTGCTGACCTTCACATTGCCTTCGGTGCTAATTGTTATGGTATCACTATTCTCAGATTTCATAGTGGGGTCTTCCCAAATGAAGTCGGTGATTTATACGGCGATGACTTTTTACTAGGTTGTGTGTCTCTGAATAATAATTGTCGCATAATGTTCACGAAATCATTCTCACCTTGGTTTTTGTGTATTGTGTCTCCCTCTACCTGGTGGCTAGCTTTCACTGAATGAGCTCGAGGTTGTACCACGTGGAATCCATCGGGCCTATGTCCATGATCATCACCAGTCTCATTTAGGGAAAGTTGGTGTGATTGATAACCCGCAATTCTTTCTGCTATTTCTTTCCGCATTTTGAGTTTTTCTTCCTCCATTTTTAGCGCCCGGAGTTCAGAGGCCATCGTGGCCATTTCAAGGTCATGTTGAGAGGGGTCCACGTGGGATGTTATTGATCTTGAATTAATTGCTTTTTTACCCACAGGTCGTGGTAAAAGTCTATTTTGATTCGGAGTAGACCTCGTTGATTCTTCAATTTCAAGTTCATCGCGCTGCCCTTGTGGTGGGGCCACGTGCGCTTCGGGTTCACCTGAGAAGTCCGCCTCGGACTCTTCATCCGAAAGATTATTCTGGTTATCTGCCATTAATATGTCTGGCTCAAGAACAGATTTGGGAGGACCAAGTGTTCTAGCTAGTTTTTGTAACCTTTTAGGCCGATCTTCCATCGTTGTGGTCTTTGCAAAGAATCACCCATGCCGGCATTGCAACTTGCCTATCACTGCAATTAATTAACTCCTAACAGAGGAGAGCTATGCAAGGGGAGATAACCCCTGTCCTACAATAGCATGTAGGATATATATGAGCTATACATGCATTTATGACCATCATACAAAACTTAATTTTAATTACAAAAATTATCACTTTAAAGAGCATCTAGTTTTCTACACTGGTTTGCATGTTCTTAATATGTATATATTTAGACTAAAACAAAGTATGGACAACGGAAATATAATAAGAGTGTTAAATAAATACCATTCGCCGGTCATCGCTTCAGACTCTGCAGCCATCTTGTTGCTGAAAATAGCCTCTTTTAGGGCAAGGTCAAACGCGCCGTTTGATTGGTCGCGCACGCTGTCCCATATCATATATAGATGACAACGTTGTGAGGGCTATCCAATGCTTAGTTTCAGAGAAGAAGCCGTTTAAAGGAAATAGCCAATTTGACCCCTAATGGCCCCACCCCACAGGCCCCTGGGGGGTCAGCCACATCATTTGTACAGTTTTGAATCCCTACCCTATAAGGATGCTACCATTGAATTTGCATTTTCAGAGAAGAAGTCGTTTTTATGAAATAGCCAATTTGACCCCTTTTGGGCCCGCCAAACAGGGCACGAGGGTCAGCCCCATCATTTGTACAATTTTGAATTCCTACTGCCCTATAAGAATGCTACCATTGAATTTGCATTATGAGTGCTGTCCAACGCTTAGTTTCAGAGAAGTCGTTTATTAGAAAATTGCCAATTTGACCCCCTTTGACCCAACCCTCAGGCCCCCGGGGGGTTCAGCACCATCATTTGTACAATTTTGAATTCCCATCCTATAATGATGCTACCATTGCATTGTGGGTGCTATGCAATGCATAGTTTTAGAGAAGAAGTCGTTTATATGAAAATAGACAATTTAACCCCTTTTGGTCCTGCCCCTTTGGCCACCAGGGGTTGGCCCCCTCATTTGTACAGTTTTGAATCCCTACCCTATAAGGATGCTACCATTGCATTGTGAGTGCTATCAAATGCCTAGTTTCAGAGAAGTCGTTTATATGAAAATTGCCAATTTGACCCCTTTTGGCCCACACTCACAGGCCCCTGGGGGGTTAGCACCATCATTTGTACAACTTTGAATCCCCATCCTATAATGATGCTACCATTGCTTTATGAGTGCTAGTTATCACCTGCTTAGTTTTGGAGAAGATTTTAAGTTGTTTATATATCAAAATTGCCAATTTGACCCCTTTTGGCCCACTCCAACAGGCCCCTGGGGGTCAGCCTCATCATTTGTATAATTTTGAATCCCTACCCTATAAGGATGCTACCATTGAATTTGCATTATGAGTGCTGTCCGGCAATGCTTAGTTTCAGAGAAGAAGTCGTTTTTATGAAATAGCCAATTTGACCCCTTTTGGGCCCGCCAAACAGGGCACGAGGGTCAGCCCCATCATTTGTACAATTTTGAATTCCTACTGCCCTATAAGAATGCTACCATTGAATTTGCATTATGAGTGCTGTCCAATGCTTAGTTTCAGAGAAGTCGTTTATTAGAAAATTGCCAATTTGACCCCCTTTGACCCAACCCTCAGGCCCCCGGGGGGTTCAGCACCATCATTTGTACAATTTTGAATTCCCATCCTATAATGATGCTACCATTGCATTGTGGGTGCTATGCAATGCATAGTTTTAGAGAAGAAGTCGTTTATATGAAAATAGACAATTTAACCCCTTTTGGTCCTGCCCCTTTGGCCACCAGGGGTTGGCCCCCTCATTTGTACAGTTTTGAATCCCTACCCTATAAGGATGCTACCATTGCATTGTGAGTGCTATCAAATGCCTAGTTTCAGAGAAGTCGTTTATATGAAAATTGCTAATTTGACCCCTTTTGGCCCACACTCACAGGCCCCCGGGGGGTTAGCACCATCATTTGTACAACTTTGAATCCCCATCCTATAATGATGCTACCATTGCTTTATGAGTGCTAGTTATCACCTGCTTAGTTTTGGAGAAGATTTTAAGTTGTTTATATATCAAAATTGCCAATTTGACCCCTTTTGGCCCACTCCAACAGGCCCCTGGGGGTCAGCCTCATCATTTGTATAATTTTGAATCCCTACCCTATCAGGATGCTACCATTGCATTATGAGTGCTATCCAATACTAAGTTTCAGAGAAGAAGTCGTTTATATGAAATAGCCAATTTGACCCCTTTTGGCACGGGCCCTTAGGACCCCATGGTTTCAGCACCATCATTTGTACAACTTTGAATCCCCACCCTATAATGATGCTACCATTGCATTATGAGTGCTATCACCTGCTTAGTTTCGGAGAAGAAGTTGTTTATATGAAATAGCCAATTTGACCCCTTTTGGCCCCACCCCACAGGCCCCTGGGGGGTCAGCCTCATCATTTGTAAAATTTTGAATCCCCATCCTATAATGATGCTTCCATTGCATTATGAGTGCTATCACCTGCTTAGTTTCGGAGAAGAAGTTATTTATATGAAATCGCCAATTTGACCCCTTTTTGCCCCACCCCACAGGCCCCTGGGGGGTCAGCCTCATCATTTGTAAAATTTTGAATCCCCACCCTATAATGATGCTTCCATTGCATTATGAGTGCTATCACCTGCTTAGCTTCAAAGAAGTCAAAGTTGTTTAAATGAAAATTGCCAATTTGACCCCATTTGGCCCTGCCCCTCAGGCCCCTGGTGGGGTCAGCCCGACCATTTGTACAATTTTCATTCAGTAGCCCATAAGGATGCTATAAGTTAAATTTTGTTAAAATCTGGCCAGCTGGATGCTGTTGTATCGCATTAGCTCACCATGATCCTTTGAACCAGGTGAGCTAAAAAAAACTTTATTCGAGGCGGGGGTAAAAATTCTGATATGGCAACTATCGTCCCTTTCTCTGTTTATCCAAATTTTTTAATAATTTTTTCAAATCTCGTATTTTCTGAAAAAAATCACTTGACTGTTATATATTTTCATCAGTTCATCCACCAAATACAAAAAAAAAATGTATGAGTATCTTGTACTATACTTGGCATCTACCCCACATAGGAAACCACATGACCACCACAGCCCTAAAAAACTCCATCTTTTTTACCTTCTAAATATTTTAATTCAGTGTATCCTTATACGAACAATACTGACGAAAGTACAAAAACAAAATTGAAACTTGTAATAAAAGTGATTATTTATGAAGTCATATACATAAGTCATTAGTACAATTTGCAGGGACAAATATGAAATCATTGTGTGTTTGGATTTATTGCATTGAGAACATTGATCTATCTTAAAATTATTGTTAGGTAATCAAAATTCCTAGGAAAGCTCTACTCATATTGCAATAGTAGCATGCAGGGATAATGAGTTACCAAGTTTGTTCAAATCAATTACCTTGACTATTTGAGGTCATAGGGGTCAAATAGGTAAAAACTGTTAAACAACTTCTTGTCAATAATGAAGTCAAGGGGCCTAGAAAACAGACCATGGGCTTGAGACATCCTGAGATGAAGGGTAACCAAGTTTGTTTAAATTTAACAAAATTTTACCTTCATTCAACGTCACAGGAGTCAAATGGTCTGAAATATTTAACACAGGTTCTTATCAATAACTATTAAGAGACATGGACACATATTATTAAATAAATAATCTGAACATCTTGTAAAATGAGAGTCCTAGATATATGATATTGACTCTGTAATGTAAAATGAGAGTCCTAGATATATGATATTGACTCTGTAATGTAAAATGAGAGTCCTAGATATATGATATTGACTCTGTAACATGTTGGTCATGTAAATGACATCAAGATCACAAAGATTAAAGGCCCACTACCTTTCCGGTGCAAAATTTAAAGGTTTCTTGAAAACATCATTAATAACATAAGAACATACATATCGATGGCATAAGATGAGGTAACAATACCAAACATATGCAAAATTTTCTGCGTAAGTTATGATAACTGTGGAGATTCATTCTGCCGCAGTGACATTCAACTACCGGACGGTATTTAGGACGATGGCGGGAAACATAAGACGACCCGCGTTATGAAAATTAACATTTTATTTATTTTAATTATATTGTTCAGAAGCTAATGATAAGTGTAGTATTAACAGTAAGTTAATAACTTTTGCGACTCTTCAAAATCATCGATCTCGTTTTACATTCCCATTTTAAAAATGAAAAGCCGTTTCAGAAAAGTAGTGGGCCTAAATGGTTGAAAATTCTTAAAGATGCTCCACCGCAGACAGAACATAAATGATATTCATCATTTGAACAATAATTGGTGTTTAATCAGGTATATATATATGTCTAATGAACACAAAAAATAATATTAATTAAATAATTTATTTTGCCTTTGGTGCATGGGCTATCAGTACTTCATTCCATATAGGATGTAGTGCCACAGAATTTTTTCAGGACGCAATTAATTATTTTTTATATTTTTAATTTAAACAAAAAATTAGAAGCTCAAACATTTCAATGGTGGTAACAGTATTAAGTTAGTAACTTTTGTAACTGAAGAACAAGAGGCCCAGAGGGCCTGTATCGCTCACCTGGTTTGTAATGCCTAGGAATGTTCTGAATAAAAGTTCATTGTTTCTTTTCTGAATTCCCCTATTGGGGCCCACACTTTCTGCTACAGGGGGTCAAAGCCAAAATTTATACAAATTCTGTTAAACCCAAGGATGTTTCTAGGCCAAATTTGGTTACAATCAATGCAGAACTATATGACAATAAGCGATTTACAGAATTTACCTCTATTTCCCCTATTGGGCCCCGCCCCTCCTGCCCCCGGGAGGTCAGAGCCAAAATTTATACAAGTTCTGTTTCCCTTCCCCCAAGGATGTTTGTGGTCAAATTTGGTTACAATCCATGCAGAACTCTAGGACAAGTAGCAATTTATAAGATTACCTCTATTTCCCCTATTGGGCCCCGCCCCTCCTGCCCCCGGGAGGTCAGAGCCAAAATTTATACAAGTTCTGTTCCCCTTCCCCCAAGGATGTTTGTGGCCAAATTTGGTTACAATCCATGCAGAACTCTAGGACAAGTAGCGATTTATAGGATTTACCTCTATTTCCCCTATTGGGCCCCACCCCTCTTGCCCCCGGGGGATCAGAGCCAAAATTTATACAAGTTCTGTTTCCCTTCCCCCAAGGATGTTTGTGGTCAAATTTGGTTACAATCCATGCAGAACTCTAGGACAAGTAGCAATTTATAAGATTACCTTTATTTCCCCTATTGGGCCCCGGCCCTCCTGCCCCCGGGAGGTCAGAGCCAAAATTTATACAAGTTCTGTTTCCCTTCCCCCAAGGATGTTTGTGGTCAAATTTGGTTACAATCCATGCAGAACTCTAGGACAAGTAGCAATTTATAAGATTACCTCTATTTCCCCTATTGGGCCCCGCCCCTCCTGCCCCCAGGGGATCAGAGCCAAAATTTATACAAGTTCTGTTTCCCTTCCCCCAAGGATGTTTGTGGTCAAATTTGGTTACAATCCATGCAGAACTCTAGGACAAGTAGCAATTTATAAGATTACCTCTATTTCCCCTATTGGGCCCCGCCCCTCCTGCCCCCAGGGTGTCAGAGCCAAAATTTATACAAGTTCTGTTTCCCTTCCCCCAAGGATGTTTGTGGTCAAATTTGGTTACAATCCATGCAGAACTCTAGGACAAGTAGCAATTTATAAGATTACCTCTATTTCCCCTATTGGGCCCCGCCCCTCCTGCCCCCAGGGGGTCAGAGCCAAAATTTATACTGGTTCTGTTTCCCTTCCCCAAAGGATATTTGTGGCCAAATTTGGTTACAATCCATGCAGAACTCTAGGACAAGTAGCGTTTTATAAGATTACCTCTATTTCCCCTATTAGGCCCCGCCCCTCCTGCCCCCGGGAGGTCAGAGCCAAAATTTATACAAGTTCTGTTCCCCTTCCACCAAGGATGTTTGTGGCCAAATTTGGTTACAATCCATGCAGAACTCTAGGACAAGTAGCGATTTATAGGATTTACCTCTATTTCCCCTATTGGGCACCGCCCCTCCTGCCCCCAGGGGGTCAGAGCCAAAATTTATACAAGTTCTGTTCCCCTTCCCCCAAGGATGTTTGTGGCCAAATTTGGTTACAATCCATGCAGAACTCTAGGACAAGTAGCGATTTATAGGATTTACCTCTATTTTCCCTATTGGGCCCCGCCCCTCCTGCCCCCAGGGGGTCAGAGCCAAAATTTATACAAGTTCTGTTCCCCTTCCCCCAAGGATGTTTGTGGCCAAATTTGGTTACAATCCATGCAGAACTCTAGGACAAGTAGCGTTTTATAGGATTTACCTTTATTTTCCCTATTGGGCCCCGCCCCTCCTGCCCCCGTGGGGTCAGAGCCAAAATTTATACAGGTTCTGTTCCCCTTCCCCCAAGGATGTTTGTGGCCAAATTTGGTTACAATCCATGCAGAACTCTAGGACAAGTAGCGATTTATAGGATTTACCTCTATTTCCCCTATTGGGCCCCGCCCCTCCTGCCCCCGGGGGGTCAGAGCCAAAATTTATACAAGTTCTGTTCCCCATCCCCAAAGGATGTTTGTGGCCAAATTTGGTTACAATCCATGCAGAACTCTAGGACAAGTAGCGTTTTATAGGATTTACCTCTATTTTCCCTATTGGGCCCCGCCCCTCCTGCCCCCAGGGGGTCAGAGCCAAAATTTATACAAGTTCTGTTCCCCTTCCCCCAAGGATGTTTGTGGTCAAATTTGGTTACAATCCATGCAGAACTCTAGGACAAGTAGCAATTTATAAGATTACCTTTATTTCCCCTATTGGGCCCCGCCCCTCCTGCCCCCGGGAGGTCAGAGCCAAAATTTATACAAGTTCTGTTTCCCTTCCCCCAAGGATGTTTGTGGTCAAATTTGGTTACAATCCATGCAGAACTCTAGGACAAGTAGCAATTTATAAGATTACCTCTATTTCCCCTATTGGGCCCCGCCCCTCCTGCCCCCAGGGGGTCAGAGCCAAAATTTATACAAGTTCTGTTTCCCTTCCCCCAAGGATGTTTGTGGTCAAATTTGGTTACAATCCATGCAGAACTCTAGGACAAGTAGCAATTTATAAGATTTACCTCTATTTCCCCTATTGGGCCCCGCCCCTCCTGCCCCCAGGGGGTCAGAGCCAAAATTTATACAAGTTCTGTTCCCCTTCCCCCAAGGATGTTTGTGGTCAAATTTGGTTACAATCCATGCAGAACTCTAGGACAAGTAGCAATTTATAAGATTTACCTCTATTTCCCCTATTGGGCCCCGCCCCTCCTGCCCCCAGGGGGTCAGAGCCAAAATTTATACAAGTTCTGTTCCCCTTCCCCCAAGGATGTTTGTGGCCAAATTTGGTTACAATCCATGCAGAACTCTAGGACAAGTAGCGATTTATAGGATTTACCTCTATTTCCCCTATTGGGCCCCGCCCCTCCTGCCCCCAGGAGGTCAGAGCCAAAATTTATACAAGTTCTGTTCCCCTTCCCCCAAGGATGTTTGTGGCCAAATTTGGTTACAATCCATGCAGAACTCTAGGACAAGTAGCGATTTATAGGATTTACCTCTATTTCCCCTATTGGGCCCCGCCCCTCCTGCCCCCAGGGGGTCAGAGCCAAAATTTATACAAGTTCTGTTCCCCTTCCCCCAAGGATGTTTGTGGCCAAATTTGGTTACAATCCATGCAGAACTCTAGGACAAGTAGCGATTTATAGGATTTACCTCTATTTCCCCTATTGGGCCCCGCCCCTCCTGCCCCCAGGGGGTCAGAGCCAAAATTTATACAAGTTCTGTTCCCCTTCCCCCAAGGATGTTTGTGGCCAAATTTGGTTACAATCCATGCAGAACTCTAGGACAAGTAGCGTTTTATAGGATTTACCTTTATTTTCCCTATTGGGCCCCGCCCCTCCTGCCCCCGGGGGGTCAGAGCCAAAATTTATACAAGTTCTGTTCCCCTTCCCCCAAGGATGTTTGTGGCCAAATTTGGTTACAATCCATGCAGAACTCTAGGACAAGTAGCGATTTATAAGATTACCTCTATTTCCCCTATTGGGCCCCGCCCCTCCTGCCCCCAGGGGGTCAGAGCCAAAATTTATACAAGTTCTGTTCCCCTTCCCCCAAGGATGTTTGTGGCCAAATTTGGTTACAATCCATGCAGAACTCTAGGACAAGTAGCGATTTATAGGATTTACCTCTATTTCCCCTATTGGGCCCCGCCCCTCCTGCCCCCAGGGGGTCAGAGCCAAAATTTATACAAGTTCTGTTCCCCATCCCCCAAGGATGTTTGTGGCCAAATTTGGTTACAATCCATGCAGAACTCTAGGACAAGTAGCGTTTTATAGGATTTACCTTTATTTTCCCTATTGGGCCCCGCCCCTCCTGCCCCCGGGGGGTCAGAGCCAAAATTTATACAAGTTCTGTTCCCCTTCCCCCAAGGATGTTTGTGGCCAAATTTGGTTACAATCCATGCAGAACTCTAGGACAAGTAGCAATTTATAAGATTTACCTCTATTTCCCCTATTGGGCCCCGCCCCTCCTGCCCCCAGGGGATCAGAGCCAAAATTTATACAAGTTCTGTTCCCCTTCCCCCAAGGATGTTTGTGGCCAAATTTGGTTACAATCCATGCAGAACTCTAGGACAAGTAGCAATTTATAGGATTTACCTCTATTTCCCCTATTGGGCCCCGCCCCTCCTGCCCCCAGGGGGTCAGAGCCAAAATTTATACAAGTTCTGTTTCCCTTCCCCCAAGGATGTTTGTGGTCAAATTTGGTTACAATCCATGCAGAACTCTAGGACAAGTAGCAATTTATAAGATTACCTCTATTTTCCCTATTGGGCCCCGCCCCTCCTGCCCCCAGGGGGGTCAGAGCCAAAATTTATACAAGTTCTGTTTCCCTTCCCCCAAGGATGTTTGTGGTCAAATTTGGTTACAATCCATGCAGAACTCTAGGACAAGTAGCAATTTATAGGATTTACCTTTATTTTCCCTATTGGGCCCCGCCCCTCCTGCCCCCGGGGGGTCAGAGCCAAAATTTATACAAGTTCTGTTCCCCTTCCCCCAAGGATGTTTGTGGCCAAATTTGGTTACAATCCATGCAGAACTCTAGGACAAGTAGCGATTTATAAGATTACCTCTATTTCCCCTATTAGGCCCCGCCCCTCCTGCCCCCGGGAGGTCAGAGCCAAAATTTATACAAGTTCTGTTCCCCTTCCGCCAAGGATGTTTGTGGCCAAATTTGGTGACAATCCATGCAGAACTCTAGGACAAGTGGCGATTTATAGGATTTACCTCTATTTCCCCTATTGGGCCCCGCCCCTCCTGCCCCCAGGGGGTCAGAGCCAAAATTTATACAAGTTCTGTTCCCCTTCCCCCAAGGATGTTTGTGGCCAAATTTGGTTACAATCCATGCAGAACTCTAGGACAAGTAGCGATTTATAGGATTTACCTCTATTTCCCCTATTGGGCCCCGCCCCTCCTGCCCCCAGGGGGTCAGAGCCAAAATTTATACAAGTTCTGTTCCCCTTCCCCCAAGGATGTTTGTGGCCAAATTTGGTTACAATCCATGCAGAACTCTAGGACAAGTAGCGTTTTATAGGATTTACCTTTATTTTCCCTATTGGGCCCCGCCCCTCCTGCCCCCGGGGGGTCAGAGCCAAAATTTATACAGGTTCTGTTCCCCTTCCCCCAAGGATGTTTGTGGCCAAATTTGGTTACAATCCATGCAGAACTCTAGGACAAGTAGCGATTTATAAGATTACCTCTATTTCCCCTATTAGGCCCCGCCCCTCCTGCCCCCGGGAGGTCAGAGCCAAAATTTATACAAGTTCTGTTCCCCTTCCCCCAAGGATGTTTGTGGCCAAATTTGGTTACAATCCATGCAGAACTCTAGGACAAGTAGCGATTTATAGGATTTACCTCTATTTCCCCTATTGGGCCCCGCCCCTCCTGCCCCCAGGGGGTCAGAGCCAAAATTTATACAAGTTCTGTTCCCCTTCCCCCAAGGATGTTTGTGGCCAAATTTGGTTACAATCCATGCAGAACTCTAGGACAAGTAGCGTTTTATAGGATTTACCTCTATTTTCCCTATTGGGCCCCGCCCCTCCTGCCCCCGGGGGGTCAGAGCCAAAATTTATACAAGTTCTGTTCCCCTTCCCCCAAGGATGTTTGTGGCCAAATTTGGTTACAATCCATGCAGAACTCTAGGACAAGTAGCGATTTATAGGATTTACCTCTATTTTCCCTATTGGGCCCCGCCCCTCCTGCCCCCGGGGGGTCAGAGCCAAAATTTATACAAGTTCTGTTCCCCTTCCCCCAAGGATGTTTGTGGCCAAATTTGGTTACAATCCATGCAGAACTCTAGGACAAGTAGCAATTTATAAGATTACCTCTATTTCCCCTATTGGGCCCCGCCCCTCCTGCCCCCAGGGGGTCAGAGCCAAAATTTATACAAGTTCTGTTTCCCTTCCCCCAAGGATGTTTGTGGTCAAATTTGGTTACAATCCATGCAGAACTCTAGGACAAGTAGCAATTTATAGGATTTACCTCTATTTTCCCCTATTGGGCCCCGCCCCTCCTGCCCCCGTGGGGTCAGAGCCAAAATTTATACAAGTTCTGTTCCCCTTCCCCCAAGGATGTTTGTGGCCAAATTTGGTTACAATCCATGCAGAACTCTAGGACAAGTAGCAATTTATAAGATTACCTTTATTTTCCCTATTGGGCCCCGCCCCTCCTGCCCCCGGGGGGTCAGAGCCAAAATTTATACAGGTTCTGTTTCCCTTCCCCCAAGGATGTTTGTGGTCAAATTTGGTTACAATCCATGCAGAACTCTAGGACAAGTAGCGATTTATAAGATTACCTCTATTTCCCCTATTGGGCCCCGCCCCTCCTGCCCCCAGGGGGTCAGAGCCAAAATTTATACAAGTTCTGTTCCCCTTCCCCCAAGGATGTTTGTGGCCAAATTTGGTTACAATCCATGCAGAACTCTAGGACAAGTAGCAATTTATAAGATTTACCTTTATTTCCCCTATTGGGCCCCGCCCCTCCTGCCCCCAGGGGGTCAGAGCCAAAATTTATACAAGTTCTGTTTCCCTTCCCCCAAGGATGTTTGTGGTCAAATTTGGTTACAATCCATGCAGAACTCTAGGACAAGTAGCAATTTATAGGATTTACCTCTATTTCCCCTATTGGGCCCCGCCCCTCCTGCCCCCAGGGGATCAGAGCCAAAATTTATACAAGTTCTGTTTCCCTTCCCCCAAGGATGTTTGTGGTCAAATTTGGTTACAATCCATGCAGAACTCTAGGACAAGTAGCAATTTATAAGATTACCTTTATTTCCCCTATTGGGCCCCGCCCCTCCTGCCCCCAGGGGATCAGAGCCAAAATTTATACAAGTTCTGTTTCCCTTCCCCCAAGGATGTTTGTGGTCAAATTTGGTTACAATCCATGCAGAACTCTAGGACAAGTAGCAATTTATAAGATTACCTCTATTTCCCCTATTGGGCCCCGCCCCTCCTGCCCCCGGGGGGTCAGAGCCAAAATTTATACAAGTTCTGTTTCCCTTCCCCCAAGGATGTTTGTGGCCAAATTTGGTTACAATCCATGCAGAACTCTAGGACAAGTAGCAATTTATAAGATTACCTCTATTTCCCCTATTGGGCCCCGCCCCTCCTGCCCCCGGGGGATCAGAGCCAAAATTTATACAAGTTCTGTTTCCCTTCCCCCAAGGATGTTTGTGGCCAAATTTGGTTACAATCCATGCAGAACTCTAGGACAAGTAGCGATTTATAGGATTTACCTCTATTTCCCCTATTGGGCCCCGCCCCTCCTGCCCCCGGGGGGTCAGAGCCAAAATTTATACAAGTTCTGTTCCCCTTCCCCCAAGGATGTTTGTGGCCAAATTTGGTTACAATCCATGCAGAACTCTAGGACAAGTAGCGATTTATAGGATTACCTCTATTTCCCCTATTGGGCCCCGCCCCTCCTGCCCCCGGGAGGTCAGAGCCAAAATTTATACAAGTTCTGTTCCCCTTCCCCCAAGGATGTTTGTGGCCAAATTTGGTTACAATCCATGCAGAACTCTAGGACAAGTAGCGATTTATAGGATTTACCTCTATTTCCCCTATTGGGCCCCGCCCCTCCTGCCCCCAGGGGATCAGAGCCAAAATTTATACAAGTTCTGTTCCCCTTCCCCCAAGGATGTTTGTGGCCAAATTTGGTTACAATCCATGCAGAACTCTAGGACAAGTAGCAATTTATAAGATTACCTTTATTTCCCCTATTGGGCCCCGCCCCTCCTGCCCCCAGGGGGTCAGAGCCAAAATTTATACAAGTTCTGTTCCCCTTCCCCAAAGGATGTTTGTGGCCAAATTTGGTTACAATCCATGCAGAACTCTAGGACAAGTAGCAATTTATAAGATTACCTCTATTTTCCCCTATTGGGCCCCGCCCCCTCCTGCCCCCAGGGGGTCAGAGCCAAAATTTATACAAGTTCTGTTTCCCTTCCCCAAGGATGTTTGTGGCCAAATTTGGTTACAATCCATGCAGAACTCTAGGACAAGTAGCAATTTATAAGATTACCTTTATTTCCCCTATTGGGCCCCGCCCCTCCTGCCCCCGGGGGGTCAGAGCCAAAATTTATACAAGTTCTGTTCCCCTTCCCCCAAGGATGTTTGTGGCCAAATTTGGTTACAATCCATGCAGAACTCTAGGACAAGTAGCGATTTATAGGATTAACCTCTATTTCCCCTATTGGGCCCCGCCCCTCCTGCCCCCGGGGGGTCAGAGCCAAAATTTATACAAGTTCTGTTCCCCTTCCCCCAAGGATGTTTGTGGCCAAATTTGGTTACAATCCATGCAGAACTCTAGGACAAGTAGCGATTTATAGGATTTACCTTTATTTCCCCTATTGGGCCCCGCCCCTCCTGCCCCCGGGGGGTCAGAGCCAAAATTTATACAAGTTCTGTTTCCCTTCCCCCAAGGATGTTTGTGGTCAAATTTGGTTACAATCCATGCAGAACTCTAGGACAAGTAGCAATTTATAGGATTTACCTCTATTTCCCCTATTGGGCCCCGCCCCTCCTGCCCCCGGGGGGTCAGAGCCAAAATTTATACAAGTTCTGTTCCCCTTCCCCCAAGGATGTTTGTGGCCAAATTTGGTTACAATCCATGCAGAACTCTAGGACAAGTAGCGTTTTATAGGATTTACCTTTATTTTCCCTATTGGGCCCCGCCCCTCCTGCCCCCAGGGGGGGTCAGAGCCAAAATTTATACAAGTTCTGTTCCCCTTCCCCCAAGGATGTTTGTGGCCAAATTTGGTTACAATCCAGCTTGTCAATTTTTATATTCAGGTCTTAAGACCTCTGACCGTCGAAGTATCGGGCGATACGTTATTTCCGGACGGAATTTACTAGTTGTATTGAAAAAGGTCTGGGATTATCTAGCGCGCTTTATTGGTAAGAAGTTGACATGACATTCCTATCACAGGGGTACTAGGGGGGACTTATAATTAATAAGGTGCATTGCCATCTTCCAACACCTACTCCAGAGTAATGGGTATGTATAGTTCCGTTACGGGGTCATCCCCACCACGTTACCTGTTATAACCCATAGTTGCCTAATAGATTCTACCAACAGACTTGGTATATATGGTCGATAAAGTTCTGGACACCCCAAGTCATCGACGAGAGGGGTCGTTGGTTTATGTGTTTTTTTGATTTTTTAATCCGGGGGATACCTTTCCTCTGTTTTGTCCAAAAAAATACAATCAAGCTTCGCATCTGGGCACAGGTTTTTTTAATTACTAATTTCATCTTCCGAAATGTTTGCCCACTGATAGGATAAAAAATCACGAAAATGCTATTAGGATAGTTTCAAACGGCGTAAAAACAAGAGAAATCGATACTAATTTTTGGATGGATGAATACGCACGATCAGAATATAGGAATGTGGAACATTTTGGTTGTGTTATTTTTAATAGAAATCAGAGAAACTACTTCGGTATGCATTTTGCCATAACATCAAGCGTTTTGGGTACAAAACAATATAAGGGCATGTTTTTTGATTGTTTTAGATTTTGTTTTTTAGTGTGGTGCAGCGTATGCTGGCGTATTAATTTATCAGGTGTTGGATTTATTGATAAGTGTATGGTGATATGCAGTTCCCACCAACACCTAATCATGGGGATATTTACTGATTTTTTTCACTTTTAAAAAAGGTGTGATTAGTTTCGACTAGTAATGTGGATATTATCAGTTGAAGTACATTATGTTTGTTTTATATTCCCGAGTTAAAATTTTGTTGTGAAAAATTTCCAAATTCTTTTGCGATTAGAATTTAGAAGCCACCCCCCCCCCCTATTGGGTCCATTATAGTTAAACCTTTATGATTATAGCGTAATTAAAGGTTCTGGACATGATTACCTATTAAAGTCAACTTTCAGAGGGGGGGAATCCTGTTAGTTTGCAATACGGCTTATTTGAATAGTTTAGTTTATTGGAATAAAAAATATTGTTTGGTTCCCCGGATTTTTGTCTGTTAATTTGAACAGTAAACCACGTGTGGTAAAGCCCTGTCAACGTAAGTGGGTATATACACCGTTAGCAGGAGTAGGTTCAATTCAATTTCAAAGAGACTGTCACTATTTTTTCAAAAACAGAGCCAACCCATATATAAAATTGGTTTTTTAACACCGGGGCCCCCCCCCCTGGCGGGGGGCTTTCCCATGAAAGTTTTACGTTTTTCTCCAACGGTTGATAGATTTTTTTTTTTTATGTTTTTTTTTGTAACTTAAAATGCACCCATTTCTCAAAACTTAGTTTTTTGGAAATCATAACTATGTAGTGTTAAGGTGTTTGTCGAAGGGGGGAAAAAAAAATAGCAACTTTTTATTTCTAATCGGTTTTTTCTCTTACTCTTGGCAATGTTGGTACTTGATATATTAGATTTGGAGATTGCAATTTCCCGGCAATAACTTTTGAAAATATAATATTTTCGTGTATGTATGAAAAACCTTTCTGTATAATATCATTACAAAAAATTAGCTGTAACTCAATTCCCCAATAATAACTGTGGTCTAAAATGTGTTTGCCTTCTATTTCTGTAATATTATACCTTTCTATGTATTGATATTTTTTTCGCAGTGGGAGTTTAAAAACTTTTTACAATTTTTGGGACGATAATTTTCTAGAAGCAAATTCAATTTTACGCAACATGTAAAAGAGAACCCATTTGAAAACTATGTGTTTACGGAGAATCATGTTTGCGAAATTTCGCATAAAACATGCCAACATGAAATTATTTTACCAGTATTTTTCCCCTTAATTATGATACTTGTCCCTTTTTATCATATTAAAAACTTTTAATTTATGTTGTACTTAACAAAACAACAAAACGCTTCCAAATTTATTATATTTTGCTGAAACAAAAAACATAATTCAATGAAAAAAAAAATACCGGATATCGTTTCATACATAACATGCTGTATTAAATTTAAAATGTAGTTATATAGATATGTTGTATCTGAGCGTTCACGTATAGGCTGTTCAGAGTATTAAAAAGAATTGATAGGAAGATCGTTTTATAACAGTTTGGTTTAAAAGCAATCAATTACACATTCATCCCATTAACGTCATATTACCCCATTTTCTATGGGGAGACACTAAATTGTCCTTACATGTTTGAATTTTCTGATAATCCATATTCGATTTCTCTAATTGGTTATCGTTTCGGCCTTCAATGATTGCACACGGAAAAAATTTACATTATTGTAGACTGCAAATTTATGTGTGTTTCTTTTTTTTGGGGTTCTGTTTTCGACGGGTTATTGTTGAATAGTAGGCAATGGTTAGTTATATAGACATGTTCACTCATATGAAAA
This sequence comes from Argopecten irradians, assembly GCF_041381155.1. NCBI lineage: Eukaryota > Metazoa > Mollusca > Bivalvia > Pectinida > Pectinidae > Argopecten > Argopecten irradians. The sequence continues at coordinate 8,376,075 of NC_091138.1, read as the reverse complement.
AAATCCTGCGGTTTCGTTTTGTTATAATTTTAATTTCCTTTTAAGACATTATTAATTTAAACTCTAACTCGTACCAGTATATTTATAACAAATGTAATTAATAAAGTTTGATTGGGGGAATCCGTGTTCATTTGTATAAAATTCTGGTTGATATTACTGCTTTTGACCCAAGGAATAATAGCATGCGGGAAATATTAATTTACCAATTTGGGTCAAATTATTTTTCAATTTAACTATAATAACACACATTTGTATGTTCTTGGATTGCGGTATGTATATTTATATAAAGAGGCCTATTTTGTGTTTGCTCATTTACTCTTGTTTTGCTGTTTCTGTTAAAACAGCTGGGCTGCAAACAAAAAATCCTCCCAGTGATGGGGGCTGAATCAATAACAAAAACAAACATCGACAACTACTTACATCAATCTTAAATTATAATAATCTGTACTTAAGGATACCAATACGGATGCGTGGATTATTGGTGCAAAATCTGTATTATTTTTCGAGTGAAATATAAAGAAACTCATCATAAACTATGTCATGTTAAAAAGTCTCAAGAGGGCAGTTATACCTAGATATTACCTATAAAAATTGTAAGTTTTTATCTAAGGTATTACCCTATAAAATATTTACGTTTTTTTCTAGCTATACCTACAAAATGTCAATTTTTTATGTATTATAACCGACAATAATGTAAACGTTTTTAGCTAAAAATTCCTAAATATATACATTGATACCGTAACCAAATAATGGTCAAAAGTTTCTAGTTATTACCTACAAATTTAGGTTGTCATGGAAAAAAATTAATCAAACTTTTTGCATGTTAGGAATTTCAAAGTTATAGTTTTTTCTGTTGCCTAGACCCAACTTTTATATAATATGTATTTTTAAGCAACTAATTGCTTTTGTTAATGGAAAAATTCAAGACTCAAACGCCATGAATATAAGGGTACGAATTCCCCACGCGAAAAGGTGTTGCCCGTGGTGTAGGTTGGTAATATCTTTCTACGGTTTATTTATACAAAACATTCCTTTTAACCTCTCAAATAGGATTGCACATTTTTTTTAAAATCTTGTATTAACAATTAAATTTATATATAATATGTTTATGAAACGAACATTCAACGGAAAGGGTTTCCAAAAAAAACCCCAGGGGGGACCTATTTGTCTCCAGAACAGTCATCTATTAAAAATTTTTCCCCCACTTAGACAAAAACGTTTACAGATGGAATTTTATAGCTGCAATATTGCTAAGCTCAAAAAAGGGACTTTTAGACAGAAAAAATGGTGTCGGTCTGTAGAGGCTATCGTACATGATTTGATTGTATTATCGCTTGACCTACTCGGCAATAAAAATCTGAACACATAAAATATCAAATTTTCATCGAGGCATTTTTTTTTACATAGTACATATGAAGGTCTTTCTGAAGGGAATTTATACGCCAAGTCCACAAATTGTGAATCTACGTCTTGTGAGCGGTATGGTAGATATAAAAAATGGTAGTTATGTTTGTTTTGGACAAAAATATTATGTGAATGCTTGTATACGCATAAAATAATCGGAAACCTACAAAAAAAGTATAGAAAAATGCCCGAGTGATTTTCGGAGGCAGTGCTCCACTACGACACATAGGACCAATTTCGTACCCGGCCGAAAAGCATAGTAGGCCGGGGTACGTGTATTCGTTCTAATGTAATTAAGGCAAAATCTGAAGTAAAAGAGCCTTCCTTAATATCTATACTACTTTCCAATGGGGAAATTTAGGTTAAGAAATTCCATAATGTTAAAGATGTTGTAAAACAGGGCCCTGTTTTACCACTTTATCGTGTTCATTATAGCTTACATAATTATAGAAATAATCATATCTTACACAAATGCGTTTATTTCATGTTGGAAAATCTACGCTGATTAAAATTGCGATTTGACAGTTCGCCATGCCCACTGTCAATGAAACTGCACGTGACTTTACATTTTGTAGTGTATTACGTATTGTTCTGGCGATCGGTCAAATTGTAGTTTATATCGTTTATTTTCAATACACACGAATTTATCTTTGCACTAACTTGTCAGTAATCGATTTTGCACGAAAATGTTGGGTTTTTTTTTGTTGTTGATAAAAACAAGTACGTTTACAACTGCAGACCTAAGAGTATGCTGCAAACAGCATTGTAAATTCTTGTGCCCAAGTTAAAGGACAGTCGTTTTGTGAAAATACCTGACGACTGTATGATAATGCTATAGGTATACAATTTATTTTTTTTCATCAAAAAAAAACCGTTAATTACGAATAATTAAATGAAAACGTTTGGCTTCACTTGCTGTGCCACATTAACGTTGAGGAATCTGCCACGCAGGTATGTACAAATACTTTGAATAATGTATATACTGTTATCAACTTAATCTGTACGTCTGTCTGGCAGAATGTTCTGACTGCGCAATAAAATCTCAAACACACAGACATGTTTTGACGGGAGGTACTGTACACGTGAAAGTCATTAATTTTTAATTTTTTAATTTACTACATCTTGTATGACCGAGTTATACCTTATATAGCTTTTGATTGTGGATTTCCTAATTTTGCAGTAAGCTGGGTATGTTTTATATTTGATTTCTCTGTTACGTTAATTGTTGAATTGAAATGCACATCTACTTTGTTCACGAATGAGAAAGTCTGAAATACCAATCACCTTTCCTCTTGGAATGTTCGAATGGTCCCTTTTGTTGTAAAGGCCCTGACTCTGGATCCCTCTACACATTAATTTGACCCACAGGCGTTTGACTCAATAGATGTCAATCTTTCTTTATATGGCACAGTATTACACATTGTATACAGAGGATATAGAGGTGCCCGTATAATCTTTACAGCCAAAAGCCTGTATTTGGCCCCAAAACTAGATCCCCTCACCCTAAATCACTTAATATATACCGTGTAAACAACAAACCCTATGTGTTAATGTTTTATGAATATTATTTACATGACTAGACAGAAAGCCGTCCTTTGATAGTTCCACTCCGCTCCGGACGGATACTGTATACCATGTATACATTTATTCAATAATGTATCAATGGTCTATATTATTTGTACATATAAAACACCTATCAATTTAATAGACACATTATTTCATTAGTTGTGGCGTTACTATTCCATAGGGTAAGTTATATCTATATTATATCTTCATAAATATACATAACGGTCCCTAACCTCCATATTGTGTTATGTAATACACTACTTTATACATTGTATTTATTCTCTATTGTTCCCTAGCCCTGTACTTGTGTTATGTGATACACTACTTTATACATTGTATTATTTTTCTATTGTTCCCTAGCCTTGTACTTGTGTTATGTAATACACTACTTTATACATTGTATTATTTTCTATTGTTCCCTAGCCTTGTACTTGTGTTATGTAATACACTACTTTATTCATTGTATTATTTTCTATTGTTCCCTAGCCCTGTACTTGTGTTACGTGATACACTACTTTATACATTGTATTATTCTCTATTGTTCCCTAGCCCTGTACTTGTGTTACGTGATACACTACTTTATACATTGTATTATTTTCTATTGTTCCCTAGCCCTGTACTTGTGTTACGTGATACACTACTTTATACATTGTATTATTCTCTATTGTTCCTAGCCTTGTACTTGTGTTATGTAATACACTACTTTATACATTGTATTATTTTCTATTGTTCCCTAGCCCTGTACTTGTGTTACGTGATACACTACTTTATACATTGTATTATTCTCTATTGTTCCCTAGCCCTGTACTTGTGTTACGTGATACACTACTTTATACATTGTATTATTCTCTATTGTTCCCTAGCCCTGTACTTGTGTTACGTGATACACTACTTTATACATTGTATTTTTCTCTATTGTTCCCTAGCCCTGTACTTGTGTTACGTGACACACTACTTTTATACATTGTGTTATTCTGTATTGTTCCCTAGCCCTGTACTTGTGTTATGTGACACACTACTTTATACATTGTATTATTCTCTATTGTTCCCTAGCCCTGTACTTGTGTTACGTGATACACTACTTTATACATTGTATTATTCTCTATTGTTCCCTAGCCCTGTACTTGTGTTACGTGATACACTACTTTATACATTGTATTATTTTCTATTGTTCCCTAGCCTTGTACTTGTGTTATGTAATACACTACTTTATACATTGTATTATTCTCTATTGTTCCCCAGCCCTGTACTTGTGTTATGTGATACACTACTTTATACATTGTATTATTCTCTATTGTTCCCTAGCCCTGTACTTGTGTTACGTGATACACTACTTTATACATTGTATTATTCTCTATTGTTCCCTAGCCCTGTACTTGTGTTACGTGATACACTACTTTATACATTGTATTATTTTCTATTGTTCCCTAGCCCTGTACTTGTGTTATGTGATACACTACTTTATACATTGTATTATTCTCTATTGTTCCCTAGCCCTGTACTTGTGTTACGTGATACACTACTTTATACATTGTATTATTCTCTATTGTTCCCTAGCCCTGTACTTGTGTTACGTGATACACTACTTTATATATTGTATTATTCTCTATTGTTCCCTAGCCCTGTACTTGTGTTACGTGATACACTACTTTATACATTGTATTATTCTCTATTGTTCCCTAGCCCTGTACTTGTGTTACGTGACACACTACTTTATACATTGTATTATTCTCTATTGTTCCCTAGCCTGTACTTGTGTTACGTGATACACTACTTTATACATTGTATTATTCTCTATTGTTCCCTAGCCCTGTACTTGTGTTACGTGACACACTACTTTATACATTGTATTATTCTCTATTGTTCCCTAGCCCTGTACTTGTGTTACGTGACACACTACTTTATACATTGTATTATTCTCTATTGTTCCCTAGCCTTGTACTTGTGTTATGTGATACACTACTTTATACATTGTATTATTCTCTATTGTTCCCTAGCCCTGTACTTGTGTTACGTGATACACTACTTTATACATTGTATTATTCTCTATTGTTCCCTAGCCCTGTACTTGTGTTACGTGACACACTACTTTTTTACATTGTATTATTCTCTATTGTTCCCTAGCCCTGTACTTGTGTTATGTGATACACTACTTTATACATTGTATTATTCTCTATTGTTCCCTAGCCCTGTACTTGTGTTACGTGATACACTACTTTATACATTGTATTATTCTCTATTGTTCCCTAGCCCTGTACTTGTGTTATGTGATACACTACTTTATACATTGTATTATTCTCTAATGTTCCCTAGCCTTGTACTTGTGTTACGTGATACACTACTTTATACATTGTATTATTCTCTATTGTTCCCTAGCCCTGTACTTGTGTTACGTGATACACTACTTTATACATTGTATTATTCTCTATTGTGCCCTAGCCCTGTACTTGTGTTACGTGATACACTACTTTATACATTGTATTATTCTCTATTGTTCCCTAGCCTTGTACTTGTGTTACGTGATACACTACTTTATACATTGTATTATTCTCTATTGTTCCCTAGCCCTGTACTTGTGTTATGTGATACACTACTTTATACATTGTATTATTCTCTATTGTTCCCTAGCCTTGTACTTGTGTTATGTGATACACTACTTTATACATTGTATTATTCTCTATTGTTCCCTAGCCTTGTACTTGTGTTATGTGATACACTACTTTATACATTGTATTATTTTTCTATTGTTCCCTAGCCTTGTACTTGTGTTATGTAATACACTACTTTATACATTGTATTATTCTCTATTGTTCCCTAGCCCTGTACTTGTGTTACGTGATACACTACTTTATACATTGTATTATTCTCTATTGTTCCCTAGCCCTGTACTTGTGTTATGTGATACACTACTTTATACATTGTATTATTTTCTATTGTTCCCTAGCCTTGTACTTGTGTTATGTCATACACTACTTTATACATTGTATTATTCTCTATTGTTCCCTAGCCCTGTACTTGTGTTACGTGATACACTACTTTATACATTGTATTATTCTCTATTGTTCCCTAGCCCTGTACCTGTGTTACGTGATACACTACTTTATACATTGTATTATTCTCTATTGTTCCCTAGCCCTGTACTTGTGTTATGTGATACACTACTTTATACATTGTATTATTCTCTAATGTTCCCCTAGCCCTGTAATTGTGTTACGTGATACACTACTTTATACATTGTATTATTCTCTATTGTTCCCTAGCCCTGTACCTGTGTTACGTGATACACTACTTTATACATTGTATTATTCTCTATTGTTCCCTAGCCCTGTACTTGTGTTACGTGATACACTACTTTATACATTGTATTATTCTCTAATGTTCCCTAGCCCTGTACTTGTGTTACGTGATACACTACTTTATACATTGTATTATTCTCTATTGTTCCCTAGCCCTGTACTTGTGTTATGTGATACATAACTTTATACATTGTATTATTCTCTATTGTTCCCTAGCCCTGTACTTGTGTTACGTGATACACTACTTTATACATTGTATTATTTTCTATTGTTCCCTAGCCTTGTACTTGTGTTATGTAATACACTACTTTATACATTGTATTATTCTCTATTGTTCCCTAGCCTTGTACTTGTGTTATGTGATACACTACTTTATACATTGTATTATTCTCTATTGTTCCCTAGCCCTGTACTTGTGTTACGTGATACACTACTTTATATACATTGTATTATTCTCTAATGTTCCCTAGCCCTGTACTTGTGTTACGTGATACACTACTTTATACATTGTATTATTCTCTATTGTTCCCTAGCCTTGTACTTGTGTTACGTGATACACTACTTTATACATTGTATTATTCTCTATTGTTCCCTAGCCTGTACTTGTGTTACGTGATACACTACTTTATACATTGTATTATTCTCTATTGTTCCCTAACCTCCTTATTGTGTTACGTGATACACTACTTTATACATTGTATTATTCTCTATTGTTCCCTAGCCCTGTACTTGTGTTACGTGACACACTACTTTATAACATTGTGTTATTCTGTATTGTTCCCTAGCCCTGTACTTGTGTTATGTGATACACTACTTTATACATTGTATTATTCTCTATTGTTCCCTAGCCCTGTACTTGTGTTATGTGATACACTACTTTATACATTGTATTATTCTCTATTGTTCCCTAGCCCTGTACCTGTGTTACGTGACACACTACTTTATACATTGTATTATTCTCTATTGTTCCCTAGCCTTGTACTTGTGTTATGTGATACACTACTTTATACATTGTATTATTCTCTATTGTTCCCTAGCCCTGTACTTGTGTTACGTGATACACTACTTTATACATTGTATTATTCTCTATTGTTCCCTAGCCCTGTACTTGTGTTACGTGATACACTACTTTATACATTGTATTATTCTCTATTGTTCCCTAGCCCTGTACTTGTGTTACGTGACACACTACTTTTTTACATTGTATTATTCTGTATTGTTCCCTAGCCCTGTACTTGTGTTATGTGATACACTACTTTTTTTACATTGTATTATTCTCTATTGTTCCCTAGCCCTGTACTTGTGTTACGTGATACACTACTTTATACATTGTATTATTCTCTATTGTTCCCTAGCCCTGTACTTGTGTTACGTGATACACTACTTTATACATTGTATTATTCTCTATTGTTCCCTAGCCCTGTACTTGTGTTACGTGATACACTACTTTATACATTGTATTTATTCTCTATTGTTCCCTAGCCTGTACTTGTGTTACGTGATACACTACTTTATACATTGTATTATTCTCTATTGTTCCCTAGCCCTGTACTTGTGTTACGTGATACACTACTTTATACATTGTATTATTCTCGATTGTTCCCTAGTCTTGTACTTGTGTTATGTGACACACTACTTTATACATTGTATTATTCTCTATTGTTCCCTAGCCCTGTACTTGTGTTACGTGATACACTACTTTATACATTGTATTATTCTCTATTGTGCCCTAGCCCTGTACTTGTGTTACGTGATACACTACTTTATACATTGTATTATTCTCTATTGTTCCCTAGCCCTGTACTTGTGTTACGTGATACACTACTTTATACATTGTATTATTCTATATTGTTCCCCAGCCTTGTACTTGTGTTACGTGATACACTACTTTATACATTGTATTATTCTCTATTGTTCCCTAGCCCTGTACTTGTGTTATGTAATACACTACTTTATACATTGTATTATTCTCTATTGTTCCCTAGCCCTGTACCTGTGTTACGTGATACACTACTTTATACATTGTATTATTCTCTATTGTTCCCTAGCCTGTACTTGTGTTACGTGATACACTACTTTATACATTGTATTATTCTCTAATGTTCCCTAGCCTTGTACTTGTGTTACGTGATACACTACTTTATACATTGTATTATTCTCTAATGTTCCCTAGCCCTGTACTTGTGTTACGTGATACACTACTTTATACATTGTATTATTCTCTATTGTTCCCTAGCCTTGTACTTGTGTTACGAGATACACTACTTTATACAATTGTATTATTCTCTATTGTTCCCTAGCCCTGTACTTGTGTTACGTGATACACTACTTTATTACATTGTATTATCTATTCCCTATTGTTTCCTAATCCCCTTATTGTAATGATGTGACACACTACTTTATGCATTGTATTACTTTGTTCCCTAACCCTGTGCTTGTGTTATGTTATGAACTACTTTATACATTGTATTACTTATAACTTATTCCCTATTGTTTCCTAACCCTTTAGTTATGTTGTGTGATACACTTCTTTATACATTGTATTACTTATTCCCTGATGTTTCCTAACACCCTCATTGTGTTATGAACTATATTTTATACATTGTATTTCTTATTGTACCTAACCCTCTTATCGTGTTATGTTATGAACTACTTTATACATTGTACAAGTATTACTTATTCCCTGATGTTTCCTAACCCTCTTATCGTGTTATCTACTTTATACATTGTATTACGTACAACTTTATACATAGTATCTTGTACGTACAAGTTAGTATCTTGTACGTACAACTTAGTATCTTGTACGTACAACTTAGTATCTTGTACGTACAAGTTAGTATCTTGTACGTACAAGTTAGTATCTTGTACGTACAAGTTAGTATCTTGTACGTACAACTTAGTATCTTGTACGTACAACTTAGTATCTTGTACGTACAACTTAGTATCTTGTACGTACAAGTTAGTATCTTGTACGTACAACTTAGTATCTTGTACGTACAACTTAGTATCTTGTACGTACAACTTAGTATCTTGTACGTACAACTTAGTATCTTGTACGTACAAGTTAGTATCTTGTACGTACAAGTTAGTATCTTGTACGTACAACTTAGTATCTTGTACGTACAACTTAGTATCTTGTACGTACAACTTAGTATCTTGTACGTACAAGTTAGTATCTTGTACGTACAACTTAGTATCTTGTACGTACAACTTAGTATCTTGTACGTACAACTTAGTATCTTGTACGTACAAGTTAGTATCTTGTACGTACAACTTAGTATCTTGTACGTACAACTTAGTATCTTGTACGTACAAGTTAGTATCTTGTACGTACAACTTAGTATCTTGTACGTACAACTTAGTATCTTGTACGTACAACTTAGTATCTTGTACGTACAACTTAGTATCTTGTACGTACAACTTAGTATCTTGTACGTACAACTTAGTATCTTGTACGTACAACTTAGTATCTTGTACGTACAAGTTAGTATCTTGTACGTACAACTTAGTATCTTGTACGTACAACTTAGTATCTTGTACGTACAACTTAGTATCTTGTACGTACAACTTAGTATCTTGTACGTACAACTTAGTATCTTGTACGTACAACTTAGTATCTTGTACGTACAAGTTAGTATCTTGTACGTACAACTTAGTATAAATAGAAATGGAGCTCTCCTGTGCGGGAGGCGGAGGTTAGACATACACTGAAATGGCGGCGATGAGTGATCTGGACAGAGTTGTACATATCCTAGTTGAAAGAGGCGCTAGTCACGCAACTATAGAAAGAATAAAAGAGGAACGTGTAAGTATATTCTATGTTTTTTGTAAATTATGTTAATATATATGTTTATAGATCTACCATATGAAAGTTTTATGAATTATATATTATGTAACGTAATGCAGTACGGACCCGAAAACAGCAACGTTAACAGCCTAAACAGGCCTTGGGCGTAACTCTCACAATTTGTTGCTAAATTATATATATGAAGGAGAAAATTTCTGCTTACAAATTAGAAACTTAATCACAGCGAATTCCTCAACAATAATAGCCTCCAATTTAAAGTGTGTTTAGATTAAACATAAAAACAAAATTTCGATATGACAATCATTTTAATTGTAATTCGATTGTAACTGTAATTCATCGTACAAACTGTCGACGTGACTGCCGTAGATGTTATAGATCTAGGTTTAATACTGATTTATACAATGTATATATAAAAACCCCACAAGACATCATTTGGTTCTAAGGGGGGAGGGGATAAGAAATGCCCCACTTTATAGATAGACAAATTCCCGATGCAAAACTGTAAAAAACCCTTAGCTGAAGTTAATTACATTTCTTGAAAAATATGTCCCAATTAACATATAACCTATCTGCCTGCATGAGCATATATATACTACATAAAGTAAACTTGAACAATATTTAAGTTTTAAAGTTTGATTGTATATAAAATAACTAAAAGAAATCATATAAATATTATAAAGCAGGACAGCTATATTAATTAAAAATATTGTCATGTGGTCCATTAAGAAATTTCATTTAGATATTTAAACTTAATGTAAAATCGTTTGAAAGATGCAGGGTACATGTAACTATACTAGCTAGATTATAGGTTTTACCTTATATATTTTAATAGTATATTATCTAAATATCTGGTTTTATGTACGTTCATTCAGGTATATATATATATGATTACATCCTTTTCTATACTAGATTTGTTGGACTAGTATGTATATATGAGCCAGCATGTTAGTTAAATTTCAGGTGAAACAATTCATGGCCAGAGGTCAGAATTTATAGTGTCAGAGTGGCGAAATTCATATACAATAGCTAGGTAAAGGTTTGAGATGGGACTGGGATATAAGGGAGCCCAAGGAGTCATTGTCTCGAAGCATGTTTGGAATACACATATATACATGTACATACATTGAACTATAATACATAATTAATAAACCCCTCTCCCTATATCTTCTCAAATAAATAAATAAAAACAAGATATAAAACAATGTATATATAAATTATCTTCATTTTGAGAAAAATCAATATTTCAATTGTTCTCAATGGAAAGACAAAGCGCATTTTGATAAAAAAAAACACTTGGGGTCAAGTAGACACTTAGACTTTGCTAAACCAAGGATTTATTAGTGAGATATGTCCTTGACTATACTATTCAGGTACATAGGCTGTCACAGCATGCTATCATTTGAATTGAATGCTATAATGGACCCCCAGGGGTTGAAGAAAATAGGCATACCTTATATTACCTGTGATCCCTGACTGATCATCATCTCAGGTAAAGTGTCATCTTAGATGGTTGGATGGGGATATAGGCCTAGTGAGTAGTGACCATATTAATGACAGACCTGTACGTGTGCCTTGAGTTTACAGTATACACAAGTCATTTATGTAGGTACAGTACTAGTGTATATACCGTACATGTACGTATATATACTACCTGTATCCCCATGTACAGTATATATATATATATATGTGGCAGACATTTGTACCAATTACATTGGGTATATCCAACATATCAACTATACATGTATACATCTATGTACATGTAATAATGATATAATTATAGATCAATATAATAATTGATATGTACACATATGTACTATGTAGTTATAAATCCTTGATATGCACATGTATATGATAAAAGTATTGTATTTTATACATGTGTATGTGCAACACCTAACAGATCTATTATAAAAATGTCTCTTGACAACATCAATTATACAATGTATATGACACTCTGCATTATTTTAATGTACATCACTTTAAATATTTAGTTAATGTTCTTCAAATAAATGTATACAACTTTTGCTTTATTTCAATATAGATTTCACATGTTTATATATATAGAGATTGCCCAAACTGACAATGCAGTGAATAAATCAAAATTTAATAAATCGGTCAAAATATATTTCAAATATTATGATGTAATATCACATGTGTAGAAACATGATTATGTTTCAACAGAAATTAAGGATTTGATTTAAATATCACAAAAATGACAGTACATTCAAATTAGACTCATCAACATGGTCGATTTGACCAATCGTCCCAATGGCACAGCTGTGAAATAAAAATTTCTTGCTAGAATTAATCAAGAGTCAAGAGTCAAGAAGTTTTATTTAGAGTCGCATACATGAGGAACATAATAACATTAGAACTGTATTGCTATTCTTGCGACAAACATATGTAAATATCACAGTACAAACAGGTAAAATAAATATAGACAGGCAACAATTTAACTATAACAAGCATGCAATAGATACATGATATTTAGTTGGAAACAGCTATCACAGTTTAGCAGAAATAAGAAAATTTAATTTAAAGGTAATAACTTAATAATTACACTTGTATGTCACACAAATGTTACACAAAATAGGTTAAGACACTGAAGTGTAATGTACATAAATGCTAATATAGCAAAGTGTAAAAATTTACAGGATATACACTAACATAGTGTGAATTAAAAAGTAGATATTGAAGTCATAGGTAGAAAACAATAAGCTAAAAAAAGGTTTATAAAAGTAACGATCTTTGAAAAGGTTTGAAATATCACAGGTTGTATGGTATAATTTCAAGCAGGTAGATTCCAAAGGGGAACAACTCATCCTATATGGTGTGTACAGATGGTACAGGAGCAGATCTGTGTATCCCAGGTGTGAAGCAGTCTGCGAAAAGAATTGTAGTTTTCATTAACAGAGTCAGAGATTGCAAACTTTTAAAACATGTTGCAAATATATGACTGCATAATTTAAGATTCTTAATAGTCTCAAATTTCTGAAAAAAACTCATAAAATGTCCCCATTATAACAGTCACTTTTGTTATCTTTTCAATTTTAACAGGGAGGGGGGAGCAATTGTACTTGTACATGCAGGGGAGAACATACTGGGGGGACATGCAACTACTAAAGTCTATATACACTTTTATTAAAACTGTCTAGGGTTCAGCATTGCTTTATTCATGTTTTTACATTTGAACTGTCATTTAAAGAAACAATTCCAATACATGTAACTGCAAATCCACAGTCAACAACTTTTTGTCCTATAACAGGAGTGACATCGATATCAGAGTCAGATAGAATACAGGTGTAACACTCCGGGAGTGACAATGTGAGCAATCATTTACTAAGAAAGTTTTAATGAACTTTATGCTTCAAGGTTAAATAAACAATAAGGCAATATGTTTGTGTAATGATAATAGGAATTGTAAGTATGTTTGTTTTTACGATAAGAGAGATAAATTATCTTGTAACAGAGTGACTTTGACTCAGATATAGATGTAACCGACAGGAGTGACAAATACAAACAATGTTTCAACATAATTTTTGATGCAGAAATGTTCATGAAATTTAAATCTATGCTTTAAGGTAATGTGTGATGCAATAATAATAGAAATCCTCAATTACTTGTAGTAAGTCAAATTATTTTGCAATAAAAGAGAAATCTATAGTAACAGTAAGTGACTTAGACTTTCTGTTGGTAATTAGTTATATAGCAAAATACAAATGTAAGATTAAAAAATGCATAAGTAAGATATCACAAGTCTGCTTAATTTTAACGCGATATGTTTTAGTGAAATTGGTGATTTTTGATAACACAATGATTAAAACTTGTTAATTATTTAAAATGACACTTTCCATCTGTTATAAAAATGTCCATCTTCTTACAATTTTATATATTGTCACTCCTGTACATTATACACATCTCTAAAAACACAATTTCAAGAAAAACTAGCTTATAAAATGGAGAAAATTTAATTGATTCATACAGTAATTTAAATTCTTCTATCTTTGTTATTACGTGAAATTTAATGTAAATGGTATGGACCCGCAATGTATTACTCCATAAAACTTTCGTATAACACTCTGTTTTAAGTTATGTAAATGTATCAAATTTTTCAAAGGTAGTTTTATGACCTTTAAGTACATATAATATGACTTGATCATCTGCAATGTTATTTCATTTTTGGCATAAACCTTGTCAGGGTCACACATTTCCATTTGTATTTATGTCTGACTGTCTGTATAGTGGCCAATCTGTCTGTCCAGATGTCTGTAGCTGTCAGTCTGTCTGTATAGTGTATATGTATGTCCAGATGTTGGTTTCTTGGCAATACCTTTAGAATAGTTTAGAATGGATTGATCAATTTTGTTGAAACTTTGTACAATTGTAGCTTACGTATGTTGTAACACGTACATCTTTGATGCTGAGGATAAAAAGTCAACTACAAAGGTCATTGTTACTAAAAATAGTTTGTTTTGGCAAATGTTGGGTTTCCAGACGATACCTGTAAGGTCACTGTTACTAAAACTAGGCTAACAAAGGTCAATATACGGGTCATTCTCATAAATGTTCTAAATCCAACATAAAGAAAACTGAAAAACTTACCTCCATAAATATAGATAACTTTGGTTCAGAAACTTAAAGAATGATCATTGTAGATATCAATAATAATATTGGTAATTACTGATAAGCTCCCAATTAGTTACTATGACAACCAAAAGATCACATGTCAAGGTCAAATGTCATATGTCAAATATCCATGGTGTTACCATACTTAAATACTATGATACCCTTTTTTAAAATATATTAAAGGGGCAATTCAGTCTAACAGTATTTTGCACATATTTCGGAAGCAAACCAGTTCTTACTGTACATATGTGATATGCCAGAAAAGTCCAATGTAGTGAAATGTATGTGAAATGTTCAAACTCGCGTACTATCCGCCATTACACATAGTGGTTGGATGTCTTGTATGCCGAACCCTGGCCCTTACTTGCTAGTGAAGTAAAGAAATTTTTGTCTAGAACTACTCAAATCATTCTTTCAGTAGTATGTTTACCTTATTAGATGCATGTTCTTGTCTAAAAATAATTTTCATCAACTCCTCAGTGGTTATGTATTGCATTTGTTTAACGTGTGTGACTTTAGCTCGGGTATGGGTACACCATACATGTTGTACCTGCCTAAAAATATTGATCAACAATTTGGAATTTCAACAGTATCAATTTAAATACTTAACAATGTCGTGAAATTTGTCAATATTTCTTGTTATATGTTTCATAAGGAATGTAGAATGAATTGATATGCATATTGTTCTGTATTAGGCCAAAACATTATATGTTTAATGTATATATACCCGACCAACCCTTAAAACAATTTTATCACACAGACCAAAAACAAAAAGTTGCTCTCATGATCCACCTATAAATTTCACAATCGAGTGAGCCTTAACTTGAAAACTTAAGTGTTGGTGTGCTATAATTTGGAAAAAACAATAAAAGAATAATAGAAAAAAATAAGTTGGTTCTAATTGAATAATCCGACTTGTTTTGGGATTTTTAGGTCACCTGAAACGAAGTCTCAAGTGACCTATTCAAATCGCCTTTTGTCCGTCATCGTCCGCCGTATGGCGATAAACAATTTACTTTTTCAACTAGTACTTCTTCTCCAAAACTACAGAACCAAATTTGTTGAAATTTTGCAGAAACCTTCCATAACCAAAGGTAAAATAAAATTGTGAATTATATGGTCCCAGCCCCCCCCCCCCCCCCCCCCTCCAGGGGCCTGAGGGGTGGGGCCAAAAGGGGTCAAATAGGCTAAAACTTCAAAAATCTTCTTCTGAAATTCCAGAAATGGTAGAATCAAATACTCATCTTAGATTGAAATATCTTATGGTCCTTTACAAAAATTGTGAATTATATGACCCTGGGGTCTCATGTTCCCCCCTGGGGAGGGGGTCAAGTTTACTATAGTTTATATAAGGAAAACAAATTTATGAACATTATTTACTTTGTTTCCATAGGAAATTAGTCAAACTGGGTTAGAATTATTAGCCTGAGATAGCATTTTAACGTCTTATCAATATTGGTCCTAGCTGACCTTTAGGGGCCAGAGGGCGGGGTGAAAAGGGGTCAAAATGGCTAAAATTTCAAAAATCTTCTGAATTCACAGATTTGATGGAACCAAATAATTTTCATAGATTAAAAAGTCAAATTTATAAAATCTCTGACTGACTTCAAGGGCCTGATGGGCCAATATATAGTGTTTATATATCTTTGTTTCATTCTGTATCCGAACTCAGGTGACCGTTAAGGCCCATAAGGCCTCTTGTTATAGTTTGATTTATGCATCATAACTCTGGTGACAATTAAGGCCTATTTTATTACTGTAAACATCCTTATTTTAGCGGTAGTTTTATTTTAGCAGTTTTTGTGCTGTCTTTGAAACGCTAATTCATGTACAGCCCGAAATTGTGTAAAATAATGTTTCTGGTATTGAACCATCGAATTGCGTTGTTCATATCTGCGCTAAAAAGTACAGTTTACCACATTTGGGATAAAATTTGACTGCACTAAAATAATCATGTTTACCGTATTTGTTTTATAATGTAACAAAATGTTATAATTGTGCAATTTAGTAATTTTTCCTAATTGATATTTTACAGATTGACACAAATGCAGTGAAGTTCATGAGTGAAGAAACATTGACGCAATTTATTCCTGCAGCAGGAGACAGGGCCTACTTAAGAAGTATTTGCCAACAAGGGGAGAAATCAGGAAAGAGAGAGGAACTGCTTAATCGTCTAAAACGCAAAATGTCATTACGGAAAGACGAGGAAACAAATGAGTCTGGTGATGAAGAAAGTGCAAAAAGAAAACTGTCAAAACACTTGTGTGGAAACAAGCATGCCCAGAAAAAAAACAGAAAAATTGAATTAGGATGGATACACAATGGAAAACAAGTAAGAACAGTAAATGGAGGTGGAAAAAGAACAATAGAAATTGACAGGAATGCAAAAAAGGAAGACATCTTGTCTCATGCCAAGTCACTATTTTTTCCGAATGGAAATTCCAAGAAAGGAAGCGTGAGCAATTTTACTTGTGACTTGCTGGATTTTGTACAGGACACTTTACCACCTGATATAACTGTTGCTGTTTTGTACGACAAAATGAAAATGGGTATATTAAGATTTTATCTGTCAACATCTGTTGAAGGCACACCTGGAAACATCACAGCAACTACTACCACATGTACACCAACAGTAACAACATCTTCTCTTGAGGCTCAGTCAGATAAAACAGTCTCCAATGATGAAAGCAATCTAGATCTGTTTGATTATTTGGATTCAGTGTGTGCATCGGATTCACTTCACACATTTGATTCTTCAACAACTTCCAGTGCCACAGATGGAGGGACTCGTCCAGAAACCATTGCCTCATCATCTGCACCAGTTCTGGATGATGTCATATTCCCAATTTTTTCAAATCAACCGAGGCAATATGATGTGACTGATGTCACCACACACATACCCACCACAAATGTAGTTCCAAATGATGAAATCATGCAATTGAATGATGTCCCAGACACTGAATTGTTGCCAAAGAAAACAATATTGAAAATACATAGAGTGAAAATACTTGAAGACATGTTGGCAGCATTTAAAGACCCTGACATTCTATCAATACCACTGCAGATGACATTTGTAAATGAAGCAGGTGTTGATAATAATGGTGTTTCGAGGGATGCATACACTGCATTTTGGACTGAATTTTTATCAAGATTCGCTGAAGGTGAGGAAGCAAGAGTTCCATCACTGAATCCACAATGGCAGGAAGAAGAATGGAAATCTGTTGGACGCATTCTTACAAAAGGTTACATTGAACATGGAGTGCTACCCCTTATGCTGGCCCCTGTCTTTATGCATGCCATGTTATTTGGTGAGGAAAGCGTTACATCAGAATCCTTGATGGACTCTTTTGCACTTTACCTGAGCAACACTGATAGAAATATTGTACATTCCGCAATGGCGGATCTGGATTCTCTGGATGATGATGATCGAGATGACCTTATTGATTTGCTGGACAGAATGGGAAGCAAGCGTGTTCCTGCATCTGATGAAATACGTCATGCATTTGTTCAAATGGCGCACAAAGAACTAATTCAAAAGCCAAAATATGCTTTGGATAAGATGTCAGAAGTGGCTCGTCAAGCTCTCACTATTAGAATTAAAGACACAGATTCATTGACAAAGATATATGACAACATGAAACCAACAGTGAAGAAACTTCTGAAGATCATTAGTGCACAACCAAATTCTGCAGAGGAAACACAGGCACTGGGATACTTCAAACAATATGTAAAAGCGCAGAATGATAATCATTCTCTCAGTAGACTCTTGCGCTACCTCATAGGAAGTGATATTATGTGTGTTGAAAAATTAGAAATAATTTTCACGCCATTAGAGGGACTTGCAAGACGTCCGATTGCGCACACATGTGGGCCTTCTCTAGAGCTACCATTCACATATCAAACCTATCCAGAACTTCGTTCAGAATTTGATAACATTCTTTCAGGAGGAAAGGAATCAATGGAAATGTCCATTGCTTGAACATTTCTAAAATCACTCAGTATGAGCTGGTGGTACTAGTCATCCAAAACCATATTGCCAAAGATTTAAAATATTGTGTTTCATTTCGTGCAAGGGTTGCATTGTAATTGTTTGTGTTTTAGTTAGGTCTTTAAATAGTTGAGAATAAGGGATTTTCTAATATTAGTAGCTCAACTCCTAATTCTCACTCAAGACTTTACACAAGTGTTCTTTAGAAGTAAACAAAGCTGAATTTTCTCTTAATTATTTATTGGGTATGTATAGGATTGGATATCAAGCTGTAAAAATATATACGTGTATTGTACATTGAGATGAAAACTCCAAGGTCCAAGACTTTTACTGTCTACTAGTGTTAGAAATATTATACTTCTGATCTTGGACAAAGAGATGGTACTGCATGATTTCAATTTGATAAAAGGACAGTTAATCTTTAAAATGACTTATTTTTAATTCATGAATGCAAAATAAATGCAGAAATATCCCTTAATGATAACAACTATTAATTTCTTAATTACCACACACTTAAACTGCAAGTCCTTATCCTTTGAAAGGGAAACACATGTAGCTATAGACATCAATGAAATGATGGATAACGGATTTTCTATAGAAATTAATTGTCAAAGAAAATATTAACTTCATTCTTGAACTTACATCCTAATAAGTCTTGGACATACATTTCCTATTTTTGGATGGAGACATGTAATAACTAGGGATGCCAATTTCAACAAATTTACTATTCAAATATGAAGTCAGTTTAATTTTCGAATATTTGCATATTTGTTTTATAGATACAGAAAACTTTATTACAACTTTAAACCCAAGAATTACACTTAAGTAATATTATGTTTTTATTTTCAAATATTGAGGAAATATAACAATGATTAAAGATGGATTTTAGAGTCCGAGAAAAGATGGACCCTTTGTTTTACTGCCAGTGTGCTAGTACATGTACATGCTACTTATAATTTACTTCTATTGGTGATTATATATATTATGTATGTCTGTGTCCTTCAAATTAAGGAAAAGGTCATTTCTTTAATGGATATTTCCCCATTATTTTCTTACATTGCTTTCATGCTAAATTTTCCATGTACTTAATTTAGAATTTATTATATTATCATTGTGTTATTAGCTTTTCAATAATGTTACTGATAATTTTATCTTGCCTGTGCAAAGGACTAATGAGCTCAATTTTGTTTGCATCTTAATGAGTCAATGACATAAATCTGTCCTCAAAATAAACATTGCATGCATTCAAAATATAAGTGAAAGATAATGCCTTTTCTGTTAACATCATTCTTATTTTCAATGATGAATTATTTGTATGTTGGATGTTCATAGTGAGAGGTTGTGTAATAAACATTTATTGTCCTGGTGAGATGGGAGCCATGAAGATTTGTTTCCCAGAGATACATGAAACATGATCTATCATGGGGAAACTAATCTTCAAGTCTTCCCTCTCACCAGGGCAATAAATTTTATATTAATCCAAATCTCTTAACGGTTTATGTTTTAGTGACATATATATATAGACATATATACATGTAGTTACAACTGTAACCCAAAATATATATGTTGATTGACATACACATAAAAGTACATGGTATATTTTGATACATTATAGACTATTATAAATTGTTTTGTTTTGTTTAACCATGTTTAACTGCCTGTAGACTGGCATCAATTCATTGTTTTTAGTTCAACATTTTTAAGTCATCCTGAACCTTCATGCTTCGTCCGCTGTTTGCCGTCCACCATTGGGAAACTATTCTTATTTTAAACTTCTCCCTCAAATTTTACCATTAGAATTGAGCTGAAACTTACCTGAAATTACCAAGTGTTGTTGTTTTTCGAGTGGATCTGAAATCCAAGATTGTTGCTATGGCTGCCATCTTGAAAACACATTTTGAACTTCTTAAATTGTATGTTCTACCAGTGTGATTTAGCTGTAACTTGCCTGAATTTCCAATACAACTGTTGCCAGATGACCGTCAAGGCTCTTGTGCTTCTTGTTACATGAATATGTACAAATGATATGTATGTACTAATTGCTTTAAAGTTCCAGCATTTTGATAGAAAATGATATAGAAAAATGTGTTTGACGATGTAGGTCAGGTAATCACTGTGATTAGCGGCTCTCCCCTTTTCTGGAGAAGGAGATGAAGTTGTATGAGTGCCCACATGCCATGGATTTAACATTATTTTACAACATGTGATGCCTCTGACATCAGCATTTTATCCTATATTGCAGGAACTTATGAGTCATTTAGATGTAAATCACAACATAATAATGCGTCTCAAACAGATTTATGTGTTATTAGTACAGAAAGAGCTAAAATATGGCTGACATTTTTCGTCCACAACTTACATTTTGGTTCGCTAATAAGTGTATCTTTGTTGCAATTTTTAAGCGCCCTGAGCGCTAATTACGGCGAATACAGTTATTGCAATCTACAACATGTAAAATTATTTTCTTGCAATAAATAATGCACTTTAAATTATATGTTTAGTTTTCATATTTTCTTTTACTGTCATGGTATGTAACAGTTGGCATTCATCAATCTATGAACTGCCATTTGCTGATTATGACGTCATTATCATTGTGACATCACAATTGTCATGCCAGCAATCACGGAAGATGGCTGTTCAAATGGTTGTTCCGACTTTTATGATAATTATAGATAATGAATTCTTGGGATTTCATTATAAAATTGTTGTCAAATGTAAATATAAGCATTGAACGTCTTTCAGTTGGCATTCATAGCTAATATGAATGCCAACTGAACAGAGGCAAATTCAACATGACTGCTTTATGGAATTTGCCTCCTCTCAGGTGGCATTCATATTGGTTATGAATGCCAACTGAAATGCTATCTGAAAGAAGTTCAATACTTGAATTCATTCTTTGAAAGTAACTTTGTTGTGCAAAATGTAAAAATGACATAATTGAAATTATGTTTTGGTCCAGAAAAAAGGAAATAAATGGATCAAAAGAGTCTTTAAAACATTAAACATTAAACATTTTATACCCAAGAAAGTATATATTGATGGCCTAAAATGATATTACAACAAAAATCAAATACAAGAGTTCCTGCGTAATATATGTTAGCAGTGAAGATTATTTTTCACTTTTGCCGTCTGGAAACATAAGATAACCATATTATGAAAATCAAAATTTGATTGATTTTTAATTAAATTGTTCAGAAAGTGATGGTTAATGGGGACAGAGGGGCGGGGCTCAGAAGGGGGAACTTTAGGTGAGGACAATCATATTTTATAAATTACTGAGGTAAGACCCATGGGGATAGAATGGCGGGGTCCAAAATGGGAGCTTTGCTGAAATTTGGCTTTAAAATCTGACTCCTCCTTAATCCTTGAATGGGTTACAACCATATATGGATGAAGGGCTACCAAGTTTGTTCAACAAATGACCTTTACCTATTACAGAAACTTACATATTCAACTAAGGAGTTCCTTGTATTGTTTATATTAATTGTTAACCACTACTTTATACTGTAACTTTGTTTTTTTTGTGCCATGAGTCAGATGACCGTTAAGGCCCATGGGCCTCTTGTTTAACCTTAGGTCGGTGTTTTGCTATGGATACTCCCGCTTTCTTTCATTGCCTAAACCTCAAATATCCTTAAAATACCCTGGCTCTTATTAGGTCGTAAAACAGAAATAAACCAAACTTAACCAACAGTATACAACTTCACATTGCTTTTAAAGTGGAAGAAGAGTTAAAACCAGCCGTCTTACAGACATCTTGATCTAATAAAGTTCATTTGATGGTAAGCACCAAGATACAGCTGTGATCTCTGGTCATATTTAAGACTTTGGTTTTCAGGACACCTGACCATAGGTCATGGTGATCTATGTAATACCTTTTTGTCTGTCATCGTGCGTAAACTTTTCCTTGTGAACACGATAACACAGTGAATGTTATATTGATTCAGTCATCCTCTATACTCCAGAAGTTACTATCACTGGCGTTATATTCGCCCCTGGACTATGTCGCAGTAAATATGAAGGCAACAGAAGATGCAGGTAATTTGATCCTTTTGATGTACATCAAAAATAACGGTCCACTGTGGTTGACTGTGTGGATTTAAGTTGGGCATATGGCTCTCTCTAAATCTGTTTTTGCAGGCATGCAAGTGGTCAGATTTTTAGGTCACCTGAGACGAAGTCTAAAGTGACTTATTCTAGTCGTCTTTTGTCCGCCGTGTGGTGTGTGTCGTACGCTTCCGTTGTGCGACAATTAACAATTTACATTTACGACTTCTTCTCCAGAATCACTAAACCAAATTCGTTGAATTTTTGCAGAAACCTTCATTGGCCTAAGGTAATCAAAATTGTGAATTATATGGTCCCACCCCTAGGGGAGGGAGTCAAGTTTACTATTGTTTATATAGGGAAGACATATTTTTGAGAAATCTTCACTGTTGTCAGAATAATCAGTATGAGATGGCAGTTTAACCCTCATTGATAAAATTTTCCAGACTGACACCCAGGGGTCTGAGGGGAGAGACCAAAAGGGGCCAAATAGGTTCTACATTAACCATTTAAACCTTAAACTTCAAAAATTTTCTAAAATTCCAGAAACGGTATAAACAATTACTCTTCACAGATAAAAAAGATCCTTTACAAAAATGTCTATTATATATGACCCCAGGGTTTGTGTTGCCCCCTGGGGAGGGGATCAAGCATATGGTTATAGTTTATGTATGGGTATTAATAATAATAGTTCCTGATATAAGGGAAAGCTAATTTTGGTTTTGTTTAATGTTTGAAAAGCAAATTGGAATTTTAAGCATTAGGTTATAGGTAACGTTTTTTTTTCTTCTAATTTTTACCATTACATAATAGAGTAACTATCAAAAAGAAAAAGAAAAAATAAGGCCACTTGTTCTCTTCATTATTGAGTATGTATATCTGTAAGACCTCAGACGAGTTCGAAAACAGGAATTATTAAACAGTAACGTACAGTTATTGTCATCTGTACTAAATATTACAATTGGACCCATATGTTTGGAATCTTTTCGCATTATATCAATAATATGTCGGATAAATTCCAAAACAGGAATAATATTTTCAAGGTTGGTTTTTTTTTTAGCTCACCTGGCCCAAAGGGCCGGTGAGCTTATGTCATGGCACGGCGTCCGGCGTCCGTCCGTCCACATTTCCTTTAAATCGCTACTAGTCATAGAGTTCTACATGGATATTAACCAAATTTTGCCACAAACATCGTTGGGGGAAGGGGAACAGAACTTGTATAAATTTTGGCTCTGACCCCCTGGGGGCAGGAGGGGCGGGGCCCAATAGGGGAAATAGAGGTAAATCCTATAAAGCGCTACTTGTCCTAGAGTTCTGCATGGATTGTAACCAAATTTAGCCACCAACATCCTTTGGGGAAGGGGAACAGAACTTGCATAAATTTTGGCTCCGACCCCCGGGGGCAGGAGGGGCGGGGCCCAATAGGGGAAATAGAGGTAAATCCTATAAATCGCTACTTGTCCTAAAGTTCTGCATGGGTTGTGACCAAATTTGGCCACAAACATCCTTGGGGGAAGGGGAACAGAACTTGTATAAATTTTGGCTCTGACCCCCCGGGGGCAGGAGGGGCGGGGCCAATAGGGGAAATAGAGGTAAATCCTATAAATCGCTACTTGTCCTAAAGTTCTGCATGGGTTGTGACCAAATTTCGCCACAAACATCCTTGGGAGAAGGGGAACAGAACTTGTGTAAATTTTGGCTCTGACCACCCCCACCCCCCTCCGGGGGGGCAGGAGCGGCGGGGCTCAATAGGGAATTTAGAGGTAAATATTCAAATTCCTTCAGAAAAGAAACAATGAACCTGTATTCAGAACATTACTTGGCATTACAAACCAGCTGAGCGATACAGGCCCTCAGCGCCTCTTGTTTTTTTGTTTTTTTTTTGCTAAGAAGGAGAAACTTATGAACAATGCTTCATGCTAAAGGAATTTGTATCACTGATCAGTAATAAAACAAGATGTTTTGATATATGAAAAGAAAAATGTGGCATATATGTATAATTACACCATAATAAAACAAAAACGAAAAATCAAACATAAGAAATTTAATCATTTAATGAATAGTATTTATTTCAGGAAAAAACACTCACAGAAAATACAGACTTATCATAGATAGTAATATTCATACAGGCATATCATGAAGTGCATTTTGTCACATATCTGTCTTTATTACAAACAAATACCTGTCAGTGATTATGCATGTAGAAAATATGTATTGCAATTGCAACAGGAACGTTCGATCAACTTTACCAACTCCCAGAATGGATTTAAAGGTGTGTTGCTTGGGCAATGATCAAAAGTGTCTCATCGTGCTTTACCTCTAACATTGTTGGAGTACATGCTTCAGTGATATACCTGTAGCACTATATAAAGGGCAAGAACACGAATATATCGAATATATCGCAGTCTCCCAAAACACACACCCGCACTTCATACACGCAACACGCCGCATACATGGGAGGCCGTCCTTACTTGACCCTGGCTGTTAATTGGACGTTAGTTTAATCATACAAACAAACAAGGATTTAAAGGATTTCATGTAGAATTCTGTGACGAAGAAACTGGTACAGCTGCTTAGCTTCGTTTGCGTTTGTAGGTGGAAACTTGTTGTTCTCATCCATGAGCTCACAACACAAGTTGAAAACTGTTTTGTCGCAAGTATACCTCTTTTTCGGAGTACACACTTCCTTGCATAACTGTATCTCTGCAGGCATGACAGGACATATGTGATGATGTGCTCCATGCAGATGTGGTAGGTGATACATTGTGTTAGGTCTACCAGATGGTGATACTTGGTTCCTACTGGGACGAATTCTATGAGTGTTCCATAATTCAACCACTTCATCCAGGCCATCCTGTTATAAATAAGAATATAGTTTGATTTATTTTCCTCATTCACAATGTAATATGCATTACATGTTTAAGATAAAGTCACATGTCTTTGGTTTGTTATTACTTTACTTGAAACAATTGAATTATAACATTTTCACCGCTGGATGTTATACAACACGGTCAACGAGACGGAATCACGTAAACGTAGCTCTGACGACGACCATCTGTCAGAAATCTGTACGTACGTTATCATCGCATATCGAAGGTTTTTGTGTTGTATAGTATTATTTCTGTGTAAACCTTGGATGGAATATTTTGCCCTTTTGCCCCTTTTACGGGCACAGGAATCTGAGAATTAGGTAGAGTTTATATCAATATCGGCCCACCAGAGTGCCTATTGACCATTTTTAGACGATTTAGGGTTCTAGATAAAAAAAGAAATAGGTAAAAATCGTATTCTACATAGTGCTACAATGTATATACACATAAAGGGTGGAAAAGAATAAGATTTGTAAACAAACATGGCCAGCATTTCAAAGGAATATGTATATCACTTACCTGTATTAGTTTCAGGAAACAGAATTGTACCAAGTTTCGATCGAGAAATCCTCCATCAAAGTCATCTTGGTCCTTCATCGTGTGGAATATGTCCATCCAGTATTGAGCATGATGTCTGCGCAGAAAGCCCCACCAAGATTCTATCCTCTGGTTATGATTGCTAGATCCATATATGAAGGAACGTTTTGCAAACTCGTCCTCATGATTGTACCTTAGATACTTTTGTAGATTTTCTACGTGACCATTTTCTGTTCCACGATCCGCACGGATTCGTTTTGGGCACCCGCGTCTCGACTCTACAGCATTCATGAAATAGCTCCCAATTACTGCCGGGTCACTACTAGTCACATATGCCTCTAACCAAACTATACGACGAGAAAATCCATCAATTGCACCATTTACACAGATACCATAAGGCTTTAATTTGTCGTAGGAGTCTACATGCCACAGAAAATCTGGGCCAGGATTGTTGTAAAGTCTTCTTCGCAAACGCCCTGAGCGCCTAGTCTCTATACCTTCTGGGTCCAGTATATGCAACAAAAGTCTTACAGTTTCCTGTGATACTACCAAACCTTCTTGGATACATCTTAAATGCAAAAATTTATAACCGTGTAACTTGTTGTAATCCGAAATGACGTTTTCTATAAAAATGGCAACTTCGATTATGTCTGTAAAATGCTTTCTACGAAAAAGTCCAAGAAGACGAAGTTTTCTTTTCAATGTTCGTAAACTTAACACAACTCCACAAACTGTCGCAAGGTATTCTAATATTTCCAATTGGCTCAAACCAAGTGTATGGAATATACGAATAGCTTCATGGGTGTCCATTTTGACAATAAACCAGGCAACACTGCCTTTAAAGAGTGTTCAATATTACAAAATACTAAGTTGTACGTACAAGATACTATCTTGTACGTACAAGATACTATCTTGTACGTACAAGATAATAACTTGTACGTACAAGATACTAAGTTGTACGTACAAGATAGTAACTTGTACGTACAAGATAATAACTTGTACGTACAAGATACTAAGTTGTACGTACAAGATAGTAACTTGTACGTACAAGATACTAAGTTGTACGTACAAGATACTAAGTTGTACGTACAAGATACTAAGTTGTACGTACAAGATACTATCTTGTACGTACAAGATAATAACTTGTACGTACAAGATACTGAGTTGTACGTACAAGATACTATCTTGTACGTACAAGATACTAAGTTGTACGTACAAGATACTATCTTGTACGTACAAGATACTAAGTTGTACGTACAAGATACTATCTTGTACGTACAAGATACTTGTACGTACAAGATACTAAGTACGTACAAGATACTAAGTTGTACGTACAAGATACTAACTTGTACGTACAAGATACTAACTTGTACGTACAAGATACTAACTTGTACGTACAAGATACTAAGTTGTACGTACAAGATACTAAGTTGTACGTACAAGATACTATCTTGTACGTACAAGATACTAAGTTGTACGTACAAGATACTATCTTGTACGTACAAGATAATAACTTGTACGTACAAGATACTAAGTTGTACGTACAAGATACTATCTTGTACGTACAAGATACTAATTGTACGTACAAGATACTATCTTGTACGTACAAGATACTAATTGTACGTACAAGATATTTGTACGTACAAGATCTATGTACGTACAAGATATAGTACAAGATATAGTTTACGTACAAGATATACTTGTACGTACAAGATACTACTTGTACGTACAAGATACTAATCTTCGTACAGTACAAGATTACGACGTATATTGTACGTACAAGATACTAAGTACGTACAAGATACTATCTTGTACGTACAAGATACTAAGTTGTACGTACAAGATACTAACTTGTACGTACAAGATACTAACTTGTACGTACAAGATACTAAGTTGTACGTAAAATATACTATCTTGTACGTACAAGATACTAAGTTGTACGTACAAGATACTATTGTACGTACAAGATACTATCTTGTACGTACAAGATACTAAGTTGTACGTACAAGATACTATCTTGTACGTACAAGATACTAAGTTGTACGTACAAGATACTATATTTGTAGTGGCAATCTAATACGCCGCCGTTATGAAAACTGTATAGTCACTTGCATTATTTTGAAACTGACACTGTATAGTTCCTTCCGAGGAAACTGTATAGTCGCTTGTTTTATAACAAGATACATTTAGTGATAAAATGGATATGATACATCTCCGATGAATGATAAGTTTTATCTATTAAAAAGAGGAGCAAACAAATTCGTAATTTTCTTCAGTAATAAAAGTTAAATACTTCACACTTGTGCCATTATTGGAAAAGTTTGAGCATTTATTTTACTTCAGAATAGTAGTATTGAAAATAATTAACTGCCTCCGAAAACAATTTTAGGCATTATGCCTTAATTCGAATGATTTACTGATTGCACAGACAACAAAAGCAAAACAAATTATTTCATATATGTTTTTGTGTTTATTAGACATATATACACACATCAATTATTGTCAAAATGATGATCATAGTTAATACTCTGTTATAAACATTTACATCTATATGTTCGGAAACTTATCACAGCATTACAACTCCACAACATGTCGCAAGGTATTCTTTTTTCCCTTTGGCTTATACAAAGGGTACGTAATATACGTATAGCTTCATGCGATACCATGGTGACAGTAAATCAGCCACAGCCTTAATACCGAGAGTTTCAACATTATACTATCTTGTACGTACAAGTTACTATCTTGTACGTACAACCTATAGTATCTTGTACGTACAAGATAGTATCTTGTACGTACAACTTAGTATTTTTTACATACAAGTTGAGTTGAACTGCTGTTCATCACCGCAGAATTGAGTCACCCGCCTGATATTTTTCGTAATTAAAGATAGTCGGTCTAATTTGCATTGCTTCAAGTACGATCACAGGTTTATAAACTTATTTGACAATATTAAAAATATAGATATATATTAATGAGGACAATATCTTTTTCACAATCGTAATATGAAATTGCCGGATTATGAGTTGAAACTGTATAGTCACTTGCATTATTTTGAAACTGACACTGTATAGTTCCTTCCGAGGAAACTGTATAGTCGCTTGTTTTATAACAAGATACATTTAGTGATAAAATGGATATGATACATCTCCGATGAATGATAAGCTTTATCTATTAAAAAGAGGAGCAAACAAATTCGTAATTTTCTTCAGTAATAAAAGTTAAATACTTCACACTTGTGCCATTATTGGAAAAGTTTGAGCATTTATTTTACTTCAGAATAGTAGTATTGAAAATAATTAACTGCCTCCGAAAACAATTTTAGGCATTATGCCTTAATTCGAATGATTTACTGATTGCACAGACAACAAAAGCAAAACAAATTATTTCATATATGTTTTTGTGTTTATTAGACATATATACACACATCAATTATTGTCAAAATGATGATCATAGTTAATACTCTGTTATAAACATTTACATCTATATGTTCGGAAACTTATCACAGCATTACAACTCCACAACATGTCGCAAGGTATTCTTTTTTCCCTTTGGCTTATACAAAGGGTACGTAATATACGTATAGCTTCATGCGATACCATGGTGACAGTAAATCAGCCACAGCCTTAATACCGAGAGTTTCAACATTATACTATCTTGTACGTACAAGATAGTAACTTGTACGTACAAGATACTATCTTGTACGTACAAGATACTAAGTTGTACGTACAAGATACTAACTTGTACGTACAAGATACTAACTTGTACGTACAAGATGCTATCTTGTACGTACAAGATACTAACTTGTACATACAAGATACTAACTTGTACATACAAGATACTAACTTGTACGTACAGGATACTAACTTGTACGTACAAGATACTATCTTGTACGTACAAGATACTATCTTGTACGTACAAGATACTAAGTTGTACGTACAAGATACTAAGTTGTACGTACAAGATACTATCTTGTACGTACAAGATACTATCTTGTACGTACAAGATACTAAGTTGTACGTACAAGATACTATCTTGTACGTACAAGATACTAACTTGTACGTACAAGATGCTATCTTGTACGTACAAGATACTAACTTGTACGTACAAGATACTAACTTGTACGTACAAGATACTAAGTTAAAGTTGTACGTACAAGATACTATCTTGTACGTACAAGATACTAAGTTGTACGTACAAGATACTATCTTGTACGTACAAGATACTAACTTGTACGTACAAGATAAATTAAATTATATAGTGGCCCTAATACGCCGCCGTATACAGGTATAACGTTGATGTCTCGTAATATCCATATACTTGTTTGTTAACATTTGTAAATGAAAATCCAGAGAACGACAGCTTTTGCTATGGTAATATTTCCTTATGTAATTTGTTTGTGCAAGGGGGGAAAAACCTGAATTAATCATTTTTGATGATGTTATCTGCAAATCCCAAATGGATACTAGTAAATGAATTACATTTGAATAACTAAAAAATTCTGTCCCAATGATTGTGGCTTTCGGCTGAATAAAGTTATAAAAAATATTGGAAAAATCTTAAAGAATTCTGTAACAACGAAAAGTAAACTTAGGCAGAGAGAAGATATAATCTTTGAAGATATTATACGCGTAATTAACCTATTTTGTTATTTTATTACTTCACATTTCAAACGCATGTAGCATTATGCCGTCCTCACATTCATGTAATAGATGCTTTGTTTTGAGTTTGAGAAATTTTCTTAAGTACTAGAGAACTCGCACGAACATGTAGCAATACTGTTATATTGAAATTGAATATCTACCCTAGCGCTGTTAGATGCAGTTTATCACATTAGAGAGTAAAGATAAAATAAACAAATAACAAACGAAAAAACACAATTAAATTAAATAAATATCAAACATAAATATCCAGGGGAAACACGTCTAGATCCTTTACAACACTATTGAAATGAAAAATAAAGACATAAGATACGTTGCAAGATATCACAGAATGCATCGAACAACGCTTTCGTTATAGGATATATCCAATATTTAGTGTGTATTTATGGAAATAGACTTTATATAACCTATAAAGAGAACAATCAATTACAAGAAGGTATGAAGTATTTTCGAGAAGGTATGAAGTGGTTTATGTTAAAGTGAGACATTTGTTTACTATTAAGGTAGATAAATTATACCTACACTATAAATGTATTATTTCTATATTTGGTTTAAGATGTATCTTTGGCTCATATTGCCTTCTGATTAGAAGACATCCGTGACGATATTAACACATTTGTATCAGGTTTTTGTATTTCATATTTTGTGTTCAAACATCGTAAGAGTTACCTCCCTGTATATAGTTTACATACAAAAAGTCATAGTTACTAGTATTCCTGATGTCTACAAGGAGAGGACCTCTATCTTGGACCCTTATTATTTGGTATCACCGTCACAATGACAGAAACACTAAGAGCAACTATCCCCATTAAAAATATCGCTCTTAGATCTGCAAATCGTTTTGTTCTTTGGTTTTGAGTTCGTAAAAGTTATCTTTGATTAACAACGTCTCTTTACATTACATGCAATATACATTGCAAAGATTGTGATCTTTGGCAATACATTCTCGTAGAAATTGATTTACTTTTTTATTAGACATCTATTGGTAAACATCTTATAAAATCAATGGACCCGTGTTCGTATGTAGTGTGCTTTGGGAACTGGGGTATGATCATATTTTCTCCTTGTAAATACTGCTAGATACATCGAACAACTTATCAAATTGATAATACTAAACAGCTACAGAAACTCAGGATTTTCTATTTAGAATGCCACTTTGACAGCAGGTACCATTGAAACGCCATACATGGTCAGTTGATTTTAACACTCGCATGAGTATATAATTTTCTTATCAATGAAAGCTAAAGAAATACGAATATACCTATCTCGAACTTCGATTTATGTATTCATCATAATTATGTTCCTACGAGATACGATTTTATTTTTTCTTACATGAACTCTCTATACTTGACATGAATCGCTTGCCGTCCGAAGATGGACAAAAGCAGAAGCGGTCAGTAACCACGGGAAGTATAATTGTACCTCGTTTGGCTGTTTTGGACACGCCATGGCGTAGTCTCGGACGTCAAAAACACGCTAGAGGGCACATCAAGAGCGTCCAATTAGCGAGGGCAGCTGTCGGGTAAGTCAATTCACCAACTGGGGTGTGAATTCTCGACCAAATATGAGCTAGGGACCGGGTCTATATTTACATTTATTTCTAAAGCCGAGTGGCACTTGATCGATGGTCAGGACAATGGACACTGAAGCGGTCAAGAGTTTGGCGTGGACAATAGAAGACATGGATATGCGCATGCAATCAAAAGAAGCAATCTATATATCCGGAAGTCCGTTCCGTAATATAAAAGGTCGGTAATGATTGAATGCATTGATTGATTACATTAGATTAATTAAGTTTATAGTCTCTCAAACGTGGTTCAATGTCTTAAATTAGTTTTTTGTCGTCAACATACGCTACATGTTATTTCAAAATTGGCAGTGGAATTTCAGGAAGAACGAATCATGTTTTTGAAGAAAAAAATACTACAAAATCGTGTCCTAATAAAGGAGTTCTTGTATTGGAATAGAATCAGTATTTTATACCATGATGAATATTTACAACAGAAAACAATTAGGATTATGTATAATGTAGGAATGGTATTAGCATTGTACACGTTTCTTAATTTGCAACGGTCGTTTAGGCGACTAAATTTGAAATATTTTCTTCCTAAATTACTCTTTTGCTTCCCTTACGTTTCCCTTAATTTCCACCTCATTTTGAGCCTTGAATTTCGCGTTTCTAATATGGCCTTAGCTGATAACAGGATGTTAAGTCATATAAAAATATACCAATCTGAAAACAACAATATGAAATAAGTAAGGAATCTTCAAGCCAATGGTATATTGATATTCAGGTACATGACTCTAATTACGAGATATATATACTCTATTGACGTCCACAGAGGAAGTTGATGTGTTATGTCTAACATGCAGTACAATAATTGATATGTTTATGAATAAGGATAATATCGGTATGATGTATATGTCTGATCGGCAGCCTTATTAGGCGTGAACTATTCCGATCCATCACTCTGAGAAATGGAGTAGTATCCGAATTGCCAACGTTAATTCGGTGGGTTTTTTTTTCTTATTCTATTTCCAGATGATTTCAGCATCAATGGTATGTGGAGGAGTGGCAGTTCATCTTGGGAAGATAATGATATATGCGATGTCCCATTTTTTTCTGTTTTTTTTTTCCTTTATTTTTAATAACTACCCAATGAATAACTTCGAGATGTCAGTAGTAGATAGACAATGTATTTTGTTTTTAATTGAGTTGTGCTCGCCCCTTTCTGGAACATTCTGCATTTTTGTACATTTCCTGAGAAAATGATGTCATATATCTCAACTGAATAACCATTTTCTACTCAAAAGAATACATACTTACATGTACTAGACGCAAGTGCAATGATAGTCATCCTGGCTGTTGATAGCTTCTCGCCTTTGAAATCGTCTCAGTTTTGTCCTTGGGTTTAACACTCGCCCCGTTATGAAGGCTCAGGTTTCTGTTCCCTGGTCATAATTTATAAAAGTGTCAATTTCCGCTCCTCTTTGATATAAAGATAATGAGACAACTGTATTGTCCGTTGTCAGATGACCGGGTGGGGTATGTTGTCCAGTATCTTTAACCGCGTGCTTCAGTGAGATAACACTATGAAAGGACAAAAGTCCCACTATCCAAAGGAGACACAACACGAACATACCACAGCCTCCCAAAAACATAGACATACACACACATCACATTGTATTCAGGGGAGGTCGTCCTTAATTGAACTTAGCTGTTGACTCAGGTTTGTTTGTTTGTTTGATTAATTAACATCCTATTAACAGCTATGGTCATGTAAGGGCGGCCTCCCATCTCCCTCAGCGCAACGATATGTAGTCTTACAGGAAGGCGTTAGCGTCGACGTTTTGCATTGGCATTCAATTTCTAGTTATTATGAAAGCTAAGAAGATAATAATACCATTGATTCCTAGGATTATTTGAATATTAAAATATTGTTATGCGGAGAAAAAATAAATAATATCAAAACAAATGTTATTTTCAAGTTTGTGTTGAGAATGCAAATATCTACTGATCGTCCTTATTTACCATGTTCCTCTATCTATGATAACCATTTAGTTCGTTAACATTCAGCAAAACGTTCACGGAAGAAATTAACGGCGATATTGTATCCTCTCCCAGATTACAGCTGCATTTAGTATCTTATTGAAATAATCATACGTCTGAATAGTCCGCCATCACTGTAATCATCATTTGGAATAAGACCGCGAGTTTCCAATTAATGTCTGGCCCTGTTCAAAGCTGTAAATAAAACAGGCAGACATGATGGGCTCTGGACAATGGGGATTACTATGTATCAAACGTTGTCTCGGGCAGAGGACCGTTCTGGTCAACCGGAATCTCTCCCAAGGGCGAACAGGTCATAGGTTAGAGACGGAAAATACGTCATACAGGCATTGTTAATAAGTGTTAACATAATATGAAAATGTCCCACTTTAAGTAAATAACGCAAGAGTTATAAAATAGTGGGTATTGTCATCGGAAACTCTGGCAGGGTAACACGTATTGACAAATCATCCTTTATCGACTTCTGATTTCAAAATATGTCTGCTGCCTTGCAGATAGGGCGTTAAAATTGTACCTGCTGCCCCTATTTCATGATAATAAAAGGCAATCAAAATTAGGATGTTATCTTTTCTCTTCTTTCTAACTTACTCTCATTTTCCTTATGTTTCCTTTGACACCGCCTCTGTTGAGCGCTCGCCACTGTACAGTAGGCTCTGTTCCCTGACCGAGACACACCAATGGGACGAATGGTTCGACCGTTGTCAATATAACGTGACTGGATAGGTTGTGTTGTTTGGTGTCTTCGGCAGCATACTTCAGTGATATAGCACTATAAAAAGGGGACCATGTTCCACCATACAAGAGGACACAACACGAATACACCACAGTCTCCAAAATACGCACCGCGCACTTCATACACGCAATACACCACATACATGGGAGGCCGTCCTAACATGAGCTTGGCTGTTGATAGAACATTAATTGAATCAAACAAACAAACAAAAATATTTCTGAGTGAACGAGTTGAATGAGAGTTCCAATAAAGGTAACAACTAGTGTGTCCAGGTCCTGATATGATATCGATGTCGATAAAAACTTGCTGACCACAGCAGCACCGATTTGTCACTTACTATTATATACATGGCATGTCGAGATTTACAAGGGTGAAAAGGAAAAGATGGAATGTCTGGGAAGTAATAGTTGGTTATGGACAAGACAAGAGTAAGACAAAGTTTGTTGTGGTTATGTGCTTTATCTTGTTATTGGGCACGGACGGGGATTGCAAATGAGGCGTCAATAATGGTCAATGTCGTCTGCACAGTGGCAAGTACTAAACGGATTCCATTTGCTTTCAGGCCCAGCTATTGTATTGCTGCAGCAAATGTTTTGTATTACATTTCTTTTTACATTTTCGCCCTGCAGGTAGGATTCAAGAATTGTACCTGCTGCCTCGATTGCATGATCGTAAAATGCGTCTAAATGGATCTTGTCTCTTCTTTCTTCCTGACTTGCTTTCTTTTTCCTAAATTTCCCTTTTGGCTTTCTTTTGAGCGTTTTGGGTTCTATTCCCTGGTCTGGACACACCACAGTCTATGAAAGTGGTAGTGTTTACTCCTGCTTAGCAAGAACATAAAAGAAGTGGGACGACTGGTTCGCCCGTTGTTAGTACAATGTGACCGGGTGGAATGTGTTGCTTGATGGCTTCGGCAGCATGCTTTAGTGATATAGCAACATCAAAAGAGCAACAATTCCACTATACCAGAGGACACATCACGAATATACCGCAGTGTCCCAAAACACATCCGCACTTCATGTCCCTGGCTGTAAATAGGCCCTTAATTAATCAAACAAACAAACACAAAATATCTAACATTACATAGTAAGACCCACTACCTTTTCGAATCAAAATTTGAAACCAAAGTTAACGTCAGAAAATATATATTGATAGTTTTAGATGAGGTAACAACACCAAACAAATGCAAGACTTCCTGCATAATCTGTGTTAACAGTGAAGACTCACTTCGCAGTTTTTTTCTGTCTGGCGCAATGTTAGTCAACTACCGAACGGTAATTAAGATGAGGGCGTAGGAAAATTAATTCGACCCACGTTATGAAAATTAGCATTGTTCAGAAGGTGATGATAAGTGTAGTATTTACGGTAAGCTATTAATTTTTGTGACTTTAAAATTATCGATTTCGTTTTACATTGCCAGTTTAAAGATTAAAAGACATTTTTGAAACATAGTGGTGGGCCTGTAACTCTCTCTAGTAGGACTGATATTTATTTTTAATCTTCACGTTTTGTCGTTTGGAAATTTAGAGACATCGTTTCTTTGTCCTAAAGCTACCGCTGCTTAAGGTGGCAGTGTACAGTACATTTGAAAAATTCAGCAAAATAAAGTACAGGCTTTAATTATATTCACACAGTTTTTTAACCTTAAATGAAACCTATATAAAAGTACATATATTTTCAATCTACATAACATTTGCAATTGTTAGACAGAGTTCATTTTTGGATAAGTCTGCTTTTTGTGGTTTTGTGAGCCTGTAAAAATCATGGTCTCAATTTGTTTTTTGAACAAATGAAAAAAATTGGGATTTTTAACCTAAGTTTCTCCTGCAACAGTATTGAGTTTTTCCATCTAAGACGCACATTAGGATACCCTCCAGACCATTAAACTCGGACCCATTTTATTGAATTTCTTTATGCAAATGTGAAGCCTGTATATAATTCTCTAGATTGAATTCACCAATTTTAGGACATATATATTTTTGAATTTTTATGCATATAATAAAACAGAGGCTTTCTGCTTAATAAAAATCTCACCCATGGTCATTCGGTCTTACTGTACACTGCTGCCTTATACAGCATGTTTTGTACTTCTAAATTTTCCGAAAACACAACTAAATTGTGACGAACAAAATGACCTATCTGGCTACTGTGTATCTCTAATAGTCAGAGAGTAATGCCAATTTTCCCATAAGGTATATTTTCACCAATATTCCTCTAATACAAGTAACAAGGGGATTAATTGCTTAAACTCGGCAGCATGTCGTCGCTTTTGTACGTATATTGCGGTTATTATTTGTTCCTTCCGGTTTCTATCGTGCTTGTGTATCTGTTAGGCCGTCTTTCTGTCAATCTGTTTGATAACACGGATATACCGCACCAAAACATAGTGGAACTCTCATAGTTTTCTGAAATATTCCATTAGCATAAAGAAAAGAACATTATCTGCAGATAAATAACAAATTTATTGATAGAAATTTCAGCGTTGTGTATGCTGCTATGAATCACATGCAGCAAACACTCACGAAATAAATGTAATCGATTTAAATGATTGAGACATCAATTGTTGAATCAAATAATTTACT
The DNA here is from genome assembly GCF_041381155.1 of Argopecten irradians. Classification (NCBI taxonomy): domain Eukaryota; kingdom Metazoa; phylum Mollusca; class Bivalvia; order Pectinida; family Pectinidae; genus Argopecten; species Argopecten irradians. The sequence continues at coordinate 8,338,392 of NC_091138.1, read as the reverse complement.
TGGTCAAGCAAAACATAGATAAGAGAATAATTCATTTAAATTAACACATATATCAAGAAGCATATGGTATCTATAGTAGTCAATATGTGTGCACAAATAGCTACCATTAATAAATCTGCTATGAGGATGAGCAATATACCATCAAAAGCTGTTTTGTTTACGTATGATATGCACCAAATCACCGAGATAGAAACGTCTAGAGCAATACAGTTCAATAAAATTTAGCACAATTAGTTTACCACAGTACTCATACAAAATGTTCATAGCAAGTAGGAACCACTGTTGATGTTTTATCCTGAGTCTCCAGTGACGAGAAACCTTGTGTTAACAATGTTCTTCGTTGAAACGAAGTCGTTTTACTTTAATAAACAGTATTAATAAACCACTTTTTATGTTCACACAGTTAAACTTGTTGATATACACTACCCAATTAATAAGTAGAAAGTCTTTATACTGCGATCGATGTTTTATTCAAGTCTGATTAAATAGGTGGTCTCTATACACAGCAGTGGTCGCTAAGGCAGGTTTTTACTTTATGCTGATGAGCAATAAAAGTAAAACGGTCGGGCACTAGCTATGTCTGTAAACGGTCAGACGGCTTCAGATAGTGCTTATACAGCCAGCGCCGACATGTACAAATTAAATATCCATAAACATCTGGTCGAGCATGCGCACTTAGAGATCAATTGAGGAGTTATTAGACATATTCTATTATTCAAACTCACATGTCCGATTCCGTAATTCTAGTGGAGGCTCCGCCATAACCACCACCGTTGGTAACGAAAGTATGTCGATGGAAACTTCCAGGTTTTTGTTCTTGGCCACAACACGCCTCGATACGGAACGTGTTGATGAACTCATGTCTGAAGTGTCTCGCTGTGAGCAGGTAGATAAATATGTTACACGAATACTGCGACAATCCGATGGTGTCGATAATAGTCTTGGCCGTGTACCATGAGAAGTAGTCCCTCCACTGTGAATCGTTACCCATTTCGTACACCGGAATATCGTATGATCCTTCCGGTACACTGAACTGTAACGCAAACAAAATGGCCACCGGAAGTGTTGTAAATATTCTATAAAACGATATGCACAGAAGGGTAACTGTTGACGGAGCTATTTTTGAGCGTCGATGATGCGATGATGTCGATGACGATGGTCGTGAAGAGGAAATGGAATCGGTCTCATAATGACCCAAGGTAGATTCTCTACGCAGTTCTGACGCTTTTGCGGCAACTCTAAGAACAAAAATATTGAGAAAGAATGTAGCGATAGGAATGACACAGAAGAGAAGTACATCTGTAATCCAGGTCCAGTATTCGAAAAATTTCGTCTGTGACCCACCGCAGGCACCATCTTTGTACACCCATCCATGAGCCTGTGGCAGTGATAATCCAAACGCAAATATCGCAATGGCGATAATTTCTTTCGGTGCTCGATGATGCCGAGAGAATCGTTCACTTTTGAATGGTTTTACTATAGAAACCATTCGCTCTGTTGTGAATCCAAACACGAGCAATGGACTCATATACTGTGCGAACATATAAAACACGAAGAATGTAGGACACCATATGGGCACGTCGATGGTGGGGAGTCCCCATGTAAAATGGAGGTACCGCTGGATGTACAGAAACAAAAGTAGCAAATCAGTGGACGCCAGAACTGTCAGATATAATGCAGAAGTGTTAATATGCTTCATCCGCCTGTGTGACCAAATCTTCATCGTGATTATGTTTCCTACAAAACCAATCAGCAACCACATTGGCGTGACGTAACGATCCAGGAACGAGGCTAGCGGCGTGTTGATGACGCTGATACACAGGAACCAGTTCCAACTAGGGCTGCTGTAGTTGTCGGCGCGGGGACACGGCCCTTTCAGCCATTCGGGCGTGGCGTTCTCATTGTAGTTATATCCCGGCACCTCTGCCATACTGGAATTCATCATTTCTACCAGCCTCATGTTGGATTACTCTTCAGAGACTACCATGCTGGAAAATACAAAAATAAAAAAGTCGTCAGTATTGACTACTGCTTAAGTTATCTAAAATCTAAAAACACTAATACATTAGAAGCGACTTCAAATAAATATCAATTGTAGTTTTGTAAGATTTTATCGTTGATAAAACAATGATGGGCATTCGATGATATATCATTTTCTTGTTTTTGGATGAAGAAAGCTTAGTTCAGATATGCTGCACCTTTTCTAGTAATGACAGATCCAGTAAGCATTGTAAGCATTTAATCAGGCGTAATCTTTCTCGATCAGGCTGTTATTGCCCGTTTTAAGTTGTGTGCTGACGTCCCCAATGCCTTATTTGGTAAAGTGGAAAATCTGACAACGATATGGGTGGGCCGACAGCCGATGTGAAATGTACCACACATGATACTCTTTGACGTTATCATACTATTGAGCCATTCAATTGTGATTTGACTTAAGTATCTCCTGACTACATCTCATTCACTTGCTGACTTGAGTTCATTGGGTTTGCAGATTTGTGAAACGCAGATCCGCAAAATACACGGCCAATCCAATGGTATTACTGTAAATCATACATATATAACGATACCAGGTTTAATGTCGAACTTGTTATCATGCAACAAAGCCTTGTATATATTGTATTTTATTAAGATTTAATCCTCCAGTTGCCACAAATAAAACGGTATTGGTTTAAGTCAAACTTATCAGAGGCCGCATAAGTTAATGTAAGGTATAAAGCAGGCTCCCCTTTAATAAATCTAGTTTCTTAATTTCATAGAACCCGTACTGTTGTGGGTGTTCAACTGCCTTTGTGTCGCCACATTGACAGCGTTGGTCAGATAGGGAGGAACTAGGGAAAAGCTGTCTATAGCATTATTCATTTTAGTTAGACATTGTCCATGAGGCTGGGGAAATTATCAGTCTCACGCTGCACTGATATACTATATCATGTTTCTCCTCTTATGCACGTAGTATTTGTATGCACAGACACCATAATCACATCATGAATAAATGTCCTTTGTCAGCGAAACCAGTCGATATTACCCATACCGTATTCTACTGCCAATAAGGCCTATCCCCTTTTTTGAAGTCTTTTTGTTCTAGGGTCGAATTCGTCAACAACATCCTCAACTGTGATAGTATTTTCTTATTCTGTTTGCTAATTATTCACAGCATAAATACGATAGTTTTTATAATGGCCTGTGGCAGTCAATAACATTATAGACCAATTTTATTCTTAACATCAGTTCCAGCTTTGAACGACCCAATGTTTTACTTTATCTGCTAGAAAATGATAAAACTTTTCTTTTGTAGACTGGAAACATCATAAAGCTAAAAGATTAAGCATTCCATCTTCGCCCCTCTACGATGTCTAATCTTGAATCTCTCGTTTTGTGAGTAAAATAATTATTCCTGCAGATAAGTAGAACGTTCGTTATCACCCTAAACAGATACTAGACATATTCAATTATTTTTTAGAATGATCTTTCACACTGTTAATGTTGATGTTAGATAAATTAAGCACATACCGACGTTTGAAGAACCCATGCAAGGCAATTGATTTAACATGCATCATAGCACGTGTTTCAAAGTATTTGCTTGTTCAAGACAACCAAGAAATGTAATGAGAAGAAAACGGTATCGGAAGAACGTTATCATGTAGCGTTTCTGATATAATACGTGAATTTTGTTATTGTAAAAATCACGTAATGAGATTCTATTTCAGAAAAAAAAAATCCTTGTAAATCAAAGATAAAATCAAGACACTGAGCGAACCCCTGAGTATATACTTCTCATTCTATAGAATTGTAAATGGTAACTCCTAACAGAGCTTTATTGTTTCAATCAAACATATTGTTTTACATAACATCAAAGACCAAGGAAGCTAATGAACAAATACAATTACTGTTTTCAATGTCATAATGGTTATCATGTCAGACCTTGTCTTACCAAAGACAATACAGTATAAATATAAACTTTATTTATTTTACATCGATTACGAAACAAGTTATACAACTTATGTAAATCACTCTTGATTGCCCGGATGTAAGCGCGCGAGGGATCTTAGTGTGGGAGGAAACCGGAGTGCCCGGAGAAAACCCACATGATCGGGCAGGTGACCCCTAACCTTTTCACGTCCGTGCCGGGGATCGAACCCCGGCCGGCTAGGTGAAAGGTAGTGAAAAACGATACAGTATCGAAATACGAATAACAATAGTGAATATCAAGAAATGCTGTTGAGATTAATTATAAATACATCTCTAATGAAGGTTTCAAATGTGAAAAAATCATCTTCTGGCTCTAAAATATACGCTATATGCCAAATCCATTGGTATTTTAGCAGGGAATATTTCAAAATGACTTATATATTCTGTCAAACCCTTTGATTTTTATTCTGATTATTAACAGACGTTTCTATTCGATCTTGAAACCTAATACGACAAGGAAGTGTTAATTTATGACCGATGGTTACAATTTTGTATTCCTTCAAAATGAAAAAAGGACCATTTTACAGTCCTGAACAGCTTTTAAAACTCCATTTCCGTTAAAATCTTTGTACAGGGAAACGATTTCCTCTACCTTTGTCACTTGTTTAAATTCCTTTTCGTGTGAAATGATTTCCTAAAGAGAGAAGCATAAAGAATTCCATCCAAACATTTGCTAGTTTCACTGGGTTATTTTCATTTCAAATGAAAAAAAATATCATTTTACAAGTTAGCACATTCGTTTAGTTGTCAGTACGTTTCAGATAAAAGGAAGTAGGTCCGCCATCTGTATAATCCGCTTAAATAACATTTGATGTTGATATATATCATAAACAATAAAAAACAGCGATTTTAATCCAAAATTTAAAAAAAAAAAAGTTTCTGACATTACGGTGTGACATCACAGTCGTCCTGATGCGGTTACCTTTCAATTTAATTGTTCTACGTGTTAAATACTACACATGTCGTGTCAATTGTTCCCCTTGTGTAGCATTATTTTCAGTAAAGTGACGTAGATGAAACATAAAGAAGACACGTTAAGATGATAAATCGTTTATTAAATTATACATAGTAGCAGTTAAAACATTTTTTGAATATTTTGTATTCGGTATTTCAGATACGTATGATATTTTTCGGATACTCTGGTTCTAATTTACCGATAAATGACTCTAGATGTTAATAGGATACTAAACCAACCATCTTATCGAGCACACAGTGTAGACGTGATATTGAAATACACTTATAAATCTTACAGAAATACACACTTTATAATGTACGAAAATGTGATAGGGTTTGTATAGTATTAAGTTTAATACGAGTGAGACAGTAATTCAATCATGCATTAACATCGCAATATGGACAATTGGACTACAAAATTTCGTTGTTTTGTACTCGTGATTGTAAAGCAATGAAGAAACAAGTTAATCTGTTACAATAACTTTGTATTCCATATACTCGTCTATAGTGAAAATAGTTTACAATTTCAGATGTTTGCGACAAAGAAAATCTGAGCAGCTAACATCGTAAAATTGCCTGCTTACGTCACAATCATTACCAATCGGTATTACACGGCAACTTCCGTCAATGTGCGTAACAGTTCGGTCTTCAACAAATGTAATCAAAGCATTTGTCGGTTCGTCAACCATAACAAAAGTTTGACCATTAACGCTGTCGTGTTGACAAAAATTGCTGAACAATCTGACAGTGCTGGGAAATCAAACGTATCACACCTGACTGGACTGCATATGCATAAATAAGACACACGTTATCCATAGCGAGGTCCATGTGATAAATTACGGTGAACGCAAATCAAATCACCCATGACCAACCCAACTAGACTAGACATGGAGTGGAATCAAGTATTTGATGTGTGCATATAAAGACATCAATCATTTGATTTATACGGGTAGAAAGTAAGTAGCACACTTCACCTTGTGAGAGCATTGACAGAAACTACTTGATACAACACTGCTGCTGAGGCATGAATGCTAACCTAACGCATTTTTTTTTTGTATAAGGGAGTAATATCGTCCCTAAATTTACATGATAAACTAATTAGCTGCAGGTATTACGTAAGGCATTTAAACGACACGGGCGTAAACAAAAAAGGATTTCTTTTCAAGTTCTGCATCAGAATGTAACTACCTGCGTTTTACAAGTGTGATTAATTTGTATATGAATTAAGATGTGGTATAGATTTGTTTGCATGCTTTACCAATCGATGACGTATTGCCTTTTCATAAATGCTATATACGTCGTTTTCAACAAATTAAGCCAGAACCTGTTTGGAATTTCTGTGCTAATGGCCACTACGTCAAGTTGCTACCTTCAATTAAAGTCGCTCATCCCGAAAGACACTTTGAATTATTTGTGCAAGGATGGCTACTCAAAGTTGTTTTGATACCGGCCTCAGTTTCCAGTTTGTAGTTTTCTCATCGGTTGCATTTACGATCTAGACCGTAAAAATGCTTTCATCCACCCATTTTGTGTTTTAAACATGCTTTTTATCTGCTGTTTTCAATTTAAGTATTTCATTTTGCTAGAACTCGGAGTCTCACTATTCGGCAGGGGTTTATGGGACATACTGTCATTGCGTTGAACGCTAATGAGGTCTCAGTCGTAGGACCCAATGTACTTAAGAGAATGAGAAAAGTCTAATAAACTTGTTATACCAATAAACAGTGATAACTACGTTGACATGGTCAAAGGAAAATATACTTTATATAATACTATCCTGATTTATTGTATATGCCGAAGATGAATTACAAAAAAATAAACATTGGGAAAAGGAAAAGAATTACTTTGGTGTGTTGCTGTTACTTTCATATATCCCCCCCCAATCTCACGGACTTTGACCAATAACAGAATTAGAGAGAATAAGCACTATTTATCGTTAAACCTCTTTACTATACAGGGAGGACGTTCTAAAAGTTTGATTGGTTGGCTAATTTTGTTTAACGCTCTGTTAAAAATATATTATAACTCAACGACGAATCACAGTCGCTGATACGTCACGCGTGAGAACGATATGACATTTTATTAAACGTCACCGATGAGTCGCAGTAGCTGATTGGTCGAGAGACGTCAAAAATCATGTTTCCCCAATGCGGAGACACTCGTAAGTTTAACAAGAGTTGTCGTTCGTGTAACGGAACTATCGGAGGTATTCCGATAACAAACAAAATGGATGGCAGACGACGCTTTCGTCCCAGGAAATGCACTGTTTAATGTTCTTATGATAAAGGATATAGATAACTCAATTACAATTAACGTAACATGCTAAAAGGGAGTTGATTTTGGCTGAAAGATACGGTAGTTCTAACTTCTGATTTAACAATAACCGTAACGTTAGCCAAATACGGTAACAATGTTAACGTTTTGGGCAAACAACCGAAAGTCTAGCCATTACGTTAGACTTGTAATCTAGCGCGGAAAAAAAAAACTTTGTTTGTTCGGTATCATAAACAATCTATTGCCCTGACGGTAGGGAGACATGACGCTTAATTTACCCGCGGCAAGTCATATTTCCCGAGTGCTACGCCCTAGGGAAATATGACATGCCTTGGCTAAACAAAGCGCCATGTCTCCCTACCGCCAGGCAATAAATGTATATAGTGTATTCCTCGGAACGGTATGCTCATATATCGTGTTTTCCCATGCGGAGTACCTCGTACGTTGAACAAGAGTAGTCGTTCGAGTAACGGAACTCTCCGACGTATTCCAATAGCAAAACAAATGGATGGCAGACGACCAATAGTGTTATGTGTCGGACATTGAAGGGATCCTCAGGTGGAGTGTGATATCCTGTGTCTTTGGCAGCTTTTTTAAGTGAGATAATAAAATATGAAATATGCAACCAAAACACAAACAGCCGCATTTCGGGAAGCAAAATTATATCAAGCCATGTCCTGATATATATAAAGTATAAATCAAGTTCTGGTCGACAATATCTGGATCGTGATGTTCAGGTTCACATCTTTAAACTGAACGCTTTTTAAATCGGTCGAGATTTTCTTTGCACTTACTATGACAGGTTAAAGAAAGTTCAACTGTATATGTTCATCATATTGTATTTTGAGTTCAATATACACGAGATCAAATACAATGTTGACGTAATTTCCCCAGTGAAATCGTTGCGGAATCACAACACTTAGCAGAACATCATTAACAATTACGGAACAATACGGCCGCTGTCTGCAATAGCAATGCTCCGCTAACTCTAAAATCGTCGTTTTTATTTACTACAATGGCAAATTGGTAAATGGAGACAAACTGGCAATAGACAACCATTTCCGGCGCTCTCATTAATACTTCGTTGTAAGAATGAACATATTCCAGATTTTCGTGTCGGCGTACCATATGTCCCCGTCAACAATGCTGTCCTTTGCCTGTAATGGACAATGATGGTGTTACATCATAACAACTTAATTGCTGGCGGTCATACGCTTTTATCATCAACCAAGTAAGGAAAAAATCAAATGGAGACTATTTTGCAATTTGGTACTATAGCAATGAACTAACGCAGCGTCCTCTGGTCTAACGTTCCTACATACACAAGGTGTTGTTTGTGCTGACTGCCGTGCCATTCTTTCTTCAACCATGAGCGAACGAATAAAAGAAGTCAATACCCTGGAATGGACTACTTAATTAATTTTCACAGTTGTATATCGGGCTATCAAGGTTGAAGTAATTGTTTTTGCTGCTCTATTAACCGTTCATCTGGTTCGTAAGGCGAACCATAAGATCCTTCTATTCAGGATAAGATTGTCGATCCGTTCCATGCCATCGTGTCAAGAGGTTCTGAAACCATCAGTGATCTGAAGTATTCCTGAATAAATTATTAACTGTGCCAATCGATGTATCTCTCAATGTTCGACCAAAGGGATTATCAGAATGACCAATAGTGTCATGTGACTTAGTTGATAACCTGCTTTAACTCCACTATAATTAATCAGACAAGAACACGAAAAACAAGAACTTTGATCTACAAATAATAATCTAATCCCACCGTCATCACTTGTATATTTTTAATTACAACCACAGCTATTAATTGTGCCTCAGATATGTGTCTTTCAATGCTGGACGTAAAAATTTGGCCTGGTTATTAAACTTACGGTGACGGCGCTCAAGTCTCTCCTGATACAATCGATCGCCTCATCAGAGAGACAATCACTCGGGATGATGATGTATAATTTAAATGACTAGCTATCAATATGCTGCTCATTGTAAGACACCGTAAGAGACATATCTCAAATGAACGTAGGCAAACATTTTTGTGGGATTATTAGTGCCAATGTAATTTGATCCACATCGCCTAGAAGCATTCACCATGGAGAAAAATACATCCATAACAAGAAAGAGAGATGGAGAGAAACCGTAAAATTGTTATACCGAACTTAACGAAGCTTGATGGCTGCCACTATTCATTGATTAAGATTTTTGGTGTCACCCCAGCTATAGAATGCAAATACTTTATAGATAAGTGAACAATTGATAATCAAATTTGATTTAACACTTATTCCACATTTCCCTGTTTTATAAATTCTGAAAGTCTACGAAATGCACTTTTGACATGACAACCGAGACCTTTAGCGAAGTTTGATATTCGTTACTTAAAAACTTAATTTATGTAACCTGGTAAGAGTGTTAGTTGAGCTTTTTTGTGTATTTGTAATAGCTTACAGCGTATAGCCCAGCATATTTTCATTTGGTTTGTCATGTAGTTTCCACTGATAGCCCCACATCTGCAGATAACCCGCATAAGACAACATAAGGATGTGACAAAAACGTATAGCCCGTGTATATACGCAAAAACTTTACGGCAATGTGAATATTGCATAAAAAAAGAGAAGTACACGTTTACGCGAAACGGAGAGAGTGTATGTTAATCAGTTATCAGAACATATCAGCACCACTTGTGAAGTATAACCCACATGTCCTTGGCCTCTTATCAAACAGAACACGTGTACGTCAATACGATTATAAGAGTGAAAATATACGGGATAAACAGACTGAGAACAATAATAATTCTTTTTTATATGCTAATCTCGCCCTTGTAATTGCTGTAAACTGATGTAAGTTTCAGACTTAATCCGTCTTATTTTCTCGTGATTTTTAATAAACACTTGACCAGCACTAGATGCTTAGCATGATTGGTAGAGGTGATGACTTCTGGGAACAGTTGCCATACCTATAAGGCCCAATCCCTCTTTCCAGGTAAATCAGTCACTTAACTCGAATTAATTGTGTTCCAAGTGCTGCAACAGTCGGTATTCTACTACGCTGGTTTCGGTGACCCAGATGGCGAATTAATGGAAAATGATTGTCAGACAAGTGTTAGACCTAAATACAATGTATTTAGCCCTAAGTAGATAGTACCACTTGGAATCATAGAGGATCCCATATCGAGTGGTCGGAAATGGACTTATAAACAAACATGTTTTTGTTTTCTTTGTTTTGTGTTTATTTTAGTGATGTCCTAATATGTAGGAATAGACAAAAAGATGTCCATATTTAAGTCGGCCTTTCCAAATTATGCGTTAGGGTTGAAGAGACAAATATTTCAACGCCCCTACCCTGCGGGGCAGTGTTATTTTTAGTCGTTTTTGTAGATCCATTCACGCAAATGCACATTTGAATGCTATTTTCCTTATATGCAGTTTTTGGTCACGAAAAGAGTAAATATTATAAATCTGTCTCTTGTGCAAGGTTAAATACCAGGAATTTTTCTTACGTATTTTTAACCTTTAACGGACAAGTATTTATCGATAGCTATAAGATACCTACGGACAAAGGTATTTTCTCATTAGTCTATTACGTTTGGGTCAAATAAACAAATCAAATATCGAACTGCTTAGGAAACTGTGTACTTACTTTAAACATCCCCAATGACTGCATGAATTCTATAGAAAGCTCAATCATTTTGGATAATGGTAATTAAAACGCCACGAAGTTATTACTTTTAAAGTTTAAGGTGACTGTTGTATACAGTAATTTCTGCTGAACGAATCAAGAAGAACATGTATATTTTATTTAAACACCAACAGTTCTAAAAAAACTATTACTATCTTACCTATCCAATGCCTAACTGTGAAATTAATAAATTGTATAGGATCCATAGTAGATTCATTTGATGTAGTATTGGTGTAATATATACGAAGTCTATCAGACATTATGACTGTGCCGATGAGTTAATTTGTCAGTTTTGTTGCGACTCAAGTTGAGTTAATTTGAGAAAATGGGTTTTTCTTTTTCCTGAATATGAGAAAAGAGTATAGAACTCATAATCAAATATTCTTTTATGTGCGCTCAGTACATTCCTCAATTCGACCAGTACATCAAGTTTCAAGATGCCAAAACGACGTGAGTGATATTAGAAATTTACCGTCAATTAATACCACCTTTCGGTGGCATCATGCTTTGACGTGATTATCTGTGACGTGTCAAAATGTCATTGTTCATAGCTATTCATTAGTCAGATTTTATTCGTCGTGGCAAATATCGGTTCTATTTTTTAAATGAATGAATTGATGTGTATTTATTAACTTGATTCACAATGGAAAAGACATACAATTCTCCAAATCTAACAAAACAAATCTAAATACTCTGTTGGCCGAGCACGTAACCTTATATATGTAATAACATTTGTGACGTTTGGTAATTATCGAAACCCGGTGTGCCAGCACACATAAAACTATTCACTGACTGATTTCTCAATCAAAAATGTATGATTTGTCATAGACTTGAGTAAAAAATCTGTCTGTGAAAGTTTTATGGAGGCGGACAGGTGGTCGCATTTGTTAGAAAGCAATAGAAAACACACTGTACCAGAATAACGTGCACATTCTTCGTACCGACGATTCCCAAAATGGATTATTTTATATCTGCGTGATGGCATAAATTAAATTTCGTGTATCCCCACGAACTACTGAAACAAACGGGAAGCTTGTCAACCTAATTAGTAATTCTCATTATTCTTTTCGGGAATAAAATGTTCGTTTAATATTTCCATTAGGCAATGGCAGCTGTGCTGAAACAGAACGCACCTGAGGCGGACAAACGTGCTAACATATCTCTAACATAAATTGTAAGTTAGTTATACCTCTGTAGAAAAGAATGTTGGTACAGCACTATCGAAACACCCGAGTTTTGTTTATAAGACAGATTACCGAGCTTTATGAATAACCAAATTTTTTTCAGATCAAAATCGAGTACACTCCATTTTATTTGCTAAAAAATAAAAATTCACACATATGCCCGGCTCTGTACATACGATTTTTTATTTCTTAAATAGCGAAAAATTAATAGATATTATGGAAACACTGTAAGAAATAAGTAGTTAACGTGCGTAACAACACTATGTCTTAGGAAACACTACTCCTATTAATCGTAAATAATAATTCTTAAAACAACATCAATACTTTCATAATACAACAACCTTCATTAACAAATGTATGAAGATAAACGCATTTCTATAGACGTGATATAATTATACAGCAATAAGCTTAATATAATAAAAATAACAATGTGAAAAATAATGCAATTTGCATACCGTCGAACTGGCCAGGAAATCGATCAAAGCGAAAATGCAGATTAAAGTACGTGACGTGAAATTATATAACCTTCATATATTAAGTGCTAAGTTAACATCAGCTCAACTAAAAACACTTGTGTCTTCAAAAATAAACGGAAATTGATTGTCCAGCTTTTATATAACCTGGCATAGTTTACTATAAAAAATCATTGCCAAAGGTCTGTCATGCTTTAAAACAGTGACACCTGGAAAGCATATCAATAAAAATAACAATAACAACGGTTATTTGCACAAAAAAAGCCTCCAAGACACATTACCATTTAAGAATACTTCGACATTAATATAAACAAATGTAAATAACGAATATATCTTACATATAGACATTTGGTTTGATCTATGATCCATAATATTATGCATATAACCTAATTTCTGACCTCTCTTCATTTGCCTTTTTAATAAAGATAGCAATATTCTTTTTGTTAATTGAGATCATTTGACAGAAGGAGTCTAGCTAGCTTATCCATTGAAGAATTTGTGAAGCGCCATCTAGGTAAAAAAATGAAGTCTGAGGTCTGAAGGCATACCGGTAGTTAGCGAGCCGTTGGTTCCCTTGTCCCTTTATATATATGATATAGTACACATGTATACACAGCAGACTTTCTCACAACCTACGTTACAAATCCCTGTGCACGTGCAGGTCGTGTAAACGTCAGTCAGGTTCTATGATTCGGAATCCGACAAAACTCGAAGGTACTAAGCATGGCGGTGATTGAAGGCCCTTTATTCAAAACCTATGGTGGCTGATTACGGCCATCTCGTGTTGTTGTGTTGTCGCCTTGTCGTGTTGTCGCCTTGTCGAGTTGTCGCGGTCTCAAACTGCGACAACCCGAGATTTAACAGTTAAAATGTCGACTTGTCGCGTTTTCGAACCGCGACAAGTCGACAAGACGACAAGTCGACATTTCAAGCACGCTAATTAGCGAGTACAGAATCTCGTGTTGTCGCGGTAAAATGTCGACTTGTCGTGTTGTCGACTTGTCATGTTGTCGAGTTGTCGCCTTGTCGTGTTGTTGACTTGTCGTGTTGTCGAGTTGTCGACTTGTCGCCTTCCTGTTACACATGCGCAAACAATGGATAACACTCGCCATATTGGATTGCTAATGAAAATAATTGTGTGCATGTGTTTGTAGCTAGATGAAGATATTTGATAGCAATTTCTTTACCGAGAGTTGTCAAAGTATTTTTCTCTGAACTATGAATTTCAATAATTTGTTTATTATATGATAATCGTGTAATAATGGTCTGGTCACGCCGTCTGATTAGTACGCAGTCATTTTAAGGTCACTCGAACCGCTAAGGCCTAATAGTTCGAAGGCCCGTTAATCCGAAAATTAGAAAACATTGCAATTTTATATGGTGGCATATTTCTGCCATCGAGTTGCCGACATCATATCGGAAGATGTCGACATAAACAGAAGAATATGTCGACTTACAACATGAACCTGCCCACATAATGATACCAAGATAATTATGTAGAAAGTCGGTAACTCGGCGATTAATCGTGTTTATGCTCGGGTGTGACACCGACTTGTCAGTTATCGATGTCGACATCTAAACTTAAAGATGTCGACATCTGGTCTTGAAAGTAGAATTCAAAGGCCACCCTTTCATAGGGCACTGTGTATATGCAGCAAGGCACCATACAGCAGAGTTCGACGTTGATTTTGTTAATTCAAAAAAGTTTTTATTTATTTGGTTTCAAAATTAAAAATTGTTATCCTGCACATCCCGGCCATGCAGCTGTAGCCTGCGTATATGTACACACATTGTAACTGTTAGTCCGAGCTGAGGAAGTTAGAGTGCAAAAGGACTCTGCTTTGTACAACGAATTTCCATCCTCTTGGCCATAATCATTTATTAATATATAACCGTGGGTTGAAAATTCGTTTAAAAGCTGTGTGTGTGTGCTTTGTGGATTAGCATTCGTACCAAGTCCATGTGGTACATACCGTACTATACTATATTACAGTGATTTTTTCAAGATTTCATTTTTTTTTTTGCAAATCACGAAAAATACCAGTTACGTAATTTAAAAGCCAAAAAGGTCACAGTACAGATACACAATACCCATTTGGAAACCAGCTTTACTTGTTAGCTTGCCCTGTCCATATACAAAAATGTATATACATAAATATTTACATCCCTCGATACACTTAAATAAAGGCACAACGATTTTCTGTTACGGTCTTAATGGCCAGATTCAATCTTTGGGCTACAAAACCTCCCGCGGGACGCGGTTTTAGCTCCAAACTCGGGATTTATCTGCATCTATATTTTGTAGTAAAAACGTAGTAAAAAAAGTCACGTGCTTATACCTCATTCATGTCATTGGCCGGAATATACAATTGCATTATGGGTAACTAGTGATCACATGATTGTGTGTTTACTTCCAAATATGGTGATAGTTTGCTTGCCATTTCTTCGGAGAAATTGATTTATTTGAAAATATTTAGACTCCAAAATGTTATTAATATTGCATGCATATCATTTTGACTTGCACATATGTATTATTTTACTACAGATAATGAACTGAAATGAGTTATAAAACTGTCATTTCCACGTTTTGTAAATAAATGATATAATGCGAATTGACCAATTCAATAGGTCTAAACGTCTAATCTAAGATCAGCGAAGATCGGCTACTCCCGGCTAAATTCGTATAGAATTCTAAATCTATATTCATATATATTATTACCTGCTTTAGGGTTCAGAACATATACATATAACACAGAGAAAATAAGATCTTCTTCAAAAGGCCTAATTATGTATAAATACCAGGTCAGAGAAATCACTCTATTTGGAAGTAAATACAAACTCATGTTATCACTAGTTACCCATAATACAATTCCATATTTATTTCGGCCAATGGCATGAATGAGGTAAAATCACGTGACTTGTTTTACTACGTTTGACTACAAAGAACGCGTGTTTTGTACCATTATTGGGAAAATCCCCCACGGATCGTGATTTCATTTCCACCATTTGAAACAGAAGGCTTAGAGTAGACTTTGATTGTGAAACATTGATAAATTGAAGATTACATGTTTTGCCATGGCAGATGTCAAAGTTCATGTATATATACTCGACAATTACTTGAAACATCATCTAATTAATTTGTGTTGAAATTATAATTGATGTTGACCAGGAAATGTACCAGGCTAAATTTGGTTGAATAATGCATAGGAAGTGAATTAATCTTAACTTTTCCACTTTGTGGAAAATCCTTCAAAACGGATTTATCTCCCTTGATTAAAATGACAAACCATGTACCTTTGCTATGATATAAAAAAAATTTTCATTTTTTTTTTTAAATTCAATAATGAATGCAGATCAAATATATTAATCAAATATATTTATTAATTTAATTTGAAACATGTTTGTTTTGCTGAAAATTTGCAAAAAAAATGATATCAATACAAAATATTCATGCTTGTTATTTGATTGTTGTTGTTTGTACTTGCTGTAAAATGTGAAAAACCGTGTTGTGGAGAAGAAGTTTGTTAAAATTTGAATTGTTTACAAATGGATGAGAGTTGAGAAAGAGCAGAAGGCAATAAGGATATATAAGTCTAACAGTCACCTAAATTCCAATATGCACAGTTATAAATAATGTTTTGCTTTTAAACAAACAAATAAATATGTCTCAGCCCTGTGACTTGGCACATAGGTCAAGATCATTGATTTGAACAAACTTTGTATCCCTTCATCCCAGCATGCTATGGCCCAATAACATGTCCATGTATGAGGTTCTTGGTTATTAAGAAGATTGTAAATTGTTTACAACAGACACTGGATGATGCCGGCCAAAAGACAATTGCAATAGGTCACTCAGGAGGAGATTAATTCAACACACAACCATAATACTTTATATACTTTTTCCCATAAATCATTACATATAATCATTGTACACATCCATATCAATGGTGACGCTAACAGGAAATTAATGAATATGCAAAATGGCGTGCGAGCGTCGAAGAGTCGAGATTTTGGTGTTCGGAGGTCCGGGGGTCTCTCCCGGAAAAAAATATTACGATTTAGAATGGCTGAGATAATTTTTACGATGTATTTTGATGATTTTGCGAACGCCGAATGCGCCAGATATTGGTGTTTTGAGGGTCCGGGGATCTCCCCCGGAAAAAAATTACGATTTTGATGATTTTGCGAGCGCCGAATGCGCGAGACTTTGGTGTTCTGGGGGTCCGGGGGTCTCCCCCGCGAAAAAATATTACGATTTGGAATGGCCAAGATGAGTTTTACGGTGTATTTTGAGGATTTTAATGCGTTCTTAACGTGGTAATTTTTCGATTTACATTTACCTGCATTTAGAAATTATAATTGTGAATGTCGTCATATCATTATGCAACCCTGCTCGATCTCAACACACGACTTCACACCATCAGCACATTGTTGTTTAACTAAAAAAAATGAATTGATTTAATTGTCTTGCTTAGACATATAAACAATTCAATATTTTAAAGATGCTCCACCGCCGACAGAGCATAAATGATATTCATTATTTGAACAATAATTGGTGTTTAATCGTGTATATATATGCCTAATTAACACAAAAAATAACATAAAATAATTTATTTCGCCTTTAGCATGCGCAATCCTTACTTCATTCCATATAAGATATAGTGCCACGGAATTTTTTCGGGATTCAATTAATTATTTTTTCGTATATTTAACTTTAAGTAAAATTAGAAGCTCAAACTTTTAAATGGTGGTAATAGTGTAAAGTAAGTAACTTTTGTAACTG
Source organism: Argopecten irradians (assembly GCF_041381155.1). NCBI lineage: Eukaryota > Metazoa > Mollusca > Bivalvia > Pectinida > Pectinidae > Argopecten > Argopecten irradians. The sequence goes on along the minus strand of NC_091138.1, from coordinate 8,321,077 downwards.
AAGAAAAATACTAAATCGTCTGCTCCTGTTTTTGATAGTGAAAAAATACCATTTGTCGGCGGTGGAGCATCTTTAAGAAACATTTTTGAAATAGTAGAATCCCTTGATGGACATTTTTAGTCTAGTTCATGTGTATTGAATTTTTATTATTAAAGGTTTTGAACATTACGTGCTTGAACTTTTAGGAAATGCGCCGCAAAGCGGCAAAATTTTCTAAAATGAAGTACAAAAAATGTGCAGGAGGACCCTTTTTCTTCCTACGCCCCTGCAGTTGCACATTTAAAAAGTTTAATGAACTTGGTACCCACTACTGACTGATGTAAATCATGCCAATTAAAGATGGATCTTTTCTCTATTTCTGTAATTTTTTACCTTTTTCTTTCCTCTTGGAAATGTTTTACAACATGGGAAAACTAAAAATGAAGTCTATATAGCATGAATAACAAAACACATAGCCACCTGTCAGCCATGCATGTTTTTTTCTGATTGGTCACCAGAGTTCGGATACAGAATGAAACAAATACATACACTGTATATAAGCACCATATATTAACCTATCAGGCCCATGAAATCAGCCAGTGATGATATCCATTTAACCTTTTAATATATGAAGAGTATTTGATTCCATTACATCTGTTTTCTGTGAAAATTGAGCAAATAATGCTCATAAATGTGTTTCCCTATATAAACTAAGGTAAAGACCCTATCCCCTGGGGAAAATTCCCGAGACCCCAGGGCCATGAAATTAACAATATTGGTAGTGGGCCTTGAGACCTTTCAATCTATGAAGAAACAAAATGATACATTTTCGTACGGAACCTACCGAAGCATAATGAGTTACAAAAATGTAGGTCCTAGGTCCCAATTTACCAGGCGGGAAGCATACGCCCGTGTTTCATAGTATATGTGTACATAAGTATGTATTAGATTCCCAAAAAGCTAAGTGGGCTATGCGGAAACTTATAACTATTTGTTTGGAAATAATATGGAAAATAAACTATGATATGATAGTATTGCTAACAATTTCAAATGGTGGAAATGAAACCACGATCCGCGGAGGATTTCCCCCATAATGGTACAAAGCACGCGTTCTTTGTAGTAAAACGTAGTAAAACAAGTCACGTGATTATACCTCATTCATGCCATTGGCCGAAATAAATATGGAATTGTTTTAGTGGGTAACTAGTGATCACATGAGTGTATGTTTACTTCCAAAATAGAGTGATTTCTCTGACCTGGTATTTATACATAATTTGGCCTTATTTTCTCTGTGTTATATGTATATGTTCTGAACCCTAAAGCAGGTAATAAAATATATAAATATAAATTTAGAATTCTACGAATTTAGCCGGGAGAAGCCGATCTTCGCTGATCCTAGATTAGACGGTTAGACCTATTGAATTGGTCAATTCGTATTATATCATTTATATATAAAACGTGGAAATGACAGTTTTATAACTCATTTCATTTCATTATTTTTAGTAAAACAGTGCATATGTGCAAATCAAAATGATATGCATGCAATATTAAAGACATTTTGGAGTATAAATATTTTCAAATAAATCAATTTCTCCGAAGAAATGGCAAGCAAACTATCACCATATTTGGAAGTAAACACAAAATCATGTGATCACTAGTTACCCATAACACAATTGTATATTCCGGCCAATGGCATGAATGAGGTATAAGCACGTGACTTTTTTTACTACGTTTGACTACAAAGAACGCATGTTTTTACTACGAAAAATAGATGCAGATGTATCGCGAGTTGGGAGTTTAAAACCGCGTCCCTGGAGGATTTTTAGCCCAAAGGTTGAATCTGACCATTAAGACCGTAACAAAAATTCGTTGTGCCTTTATATAAGTGCATCGAGGGATGTAAATATTTATGTATATATATATGGACAGGCCAAGCTAACATTGTGTACCTGTACTGTGACCTTTATGGCTTTTAAATTACGTAACTGGTATTTTTCGGGATTCACAAGAAAATACAACATAAAAAAAAAATCTTTTTTTTTAACAAAAAAAAAATCTTTTTTTTTTTTTTTTTTTTTTTTTATTTTTTTTTTCATTCATTCTTTTAATATAGTATATTACGGTATGTACTACATGGACTTGGTACGAATGCCAATCAACAAAACACACACACAGCTTTGAAACGAATTTTCAACCCACGGTTATATATATTAATAATTCGTTGTACACTTCCTTGGCTCGGGCTAACAGCTACGTACACGCAGACTACAGTTTCATGGCCGGGATGTGCAGGATCACTATTTTTTTATTATTTTGAAATCAAATAAATAAAAACTTGAATTAACAAAATCAACGTCGATCTCTGCTGTATGGCTTTTGCTGCATATACACAGTGGTCTATGAAAGGGTGGCCTTTGATTTCCACATTCAAGACCAGATGTCGACATCTTTTAGTTTAGATGTCAACATCAATAACTGACAAGTCGGTGTCACACCCGAGCATAAACACATTAATCGCCGAGTTACCGACTGTCTACATAAATAGCTTGGAATCATTATGTGGGCATGTACATGTGGTAAGTCGACATATTTTTCTGTTGATGTCGACATCTTCAGATATGATGTCGACTTAATGCGAACCCGGGACCCTCAGAATACTAGCCGAGTGCTCTACCGACTGAGCTTACCTGGTCACCGATGATCGACCCAGTCCAATCCCGCTACACTCCTCCCTCCTTTCTCGAAGTCTTCGCCCTCGAAGACACACGAGACCCTTCCAAACACCACCACCGTGGGTTATTTAGTTGGGCGCCAATTCTGTAACAGGAGAGGAGAAAATGTAGCGGCCAGACCGGGATTCGAACCCGGGACCCTCAGAATACTAGCCGAGTGCTCTACCGACTGAGCTACCTGGTCACCGATGATCGACCCAGTCCAATCCCGCTACATACGTACAAGATAAAAAAAAAAATATGTAGTGGCCCTAATACGCCGCCGTACTATTTGGACTTCTGTACACGTTTCCAATAAGCAGTGTATCATTTTTTAATAGTTTGATACTACACCAAACATGTTCGTCAAATTCAACCGGCACATGTACTGGACTTGCTTGAAGGATTGATTTGGTTAAAATAAGGACTCCGCGTTTTCCGTTTCCATTTCTGAAGGAATCATAACCCGCCAGGTTGTATAGCTCTTCGTATACTGTAGATGACGACTTTGGATATATTTCTGTTAATCCAATTACGTCAGGTGATTTCTGAGAAATTATTTGTTCTAATTCTATTCGCTTGCTTGGGGTTAACGTGTCAATGTTTGAGTAATAAACAAGGATAGTCGAAGGACGATTGTTTTTGTCATTGGCAATTGTTACTGTATTAAAAACCTCCATAAAAGTAGTTTCCTATGCTCTATCCACGACTGGAGAAGTCGGGGCGTTGCTATCCAGAATAGTGTCTTGGCTGTATACTAAAGTGGATTCATTTGATGAGACGTCATGATTATATGACGTCATGTTTAGAGAACGTCTGATAGGGCTAATGTTCTCCATTGTCGTCATTGGTTGGCTTGATATTATATCTGTGTTTGGCGCATTTATATCTTCGACTTCCATCTGATCTTCATTGGAGTTGGATTCATGAGCTTGTACTCTTTTTGTTTCGAATTTTCTTTTTCTGACTTCACGCTGCTCGATAGTCAGATCGCGGATCACGATGACCTTTTTGAATTCTCTTGGAGCTTTGTCTTTGATTTGTCTGGAATTTTCTAGTAGGGTTTTTCGTTGTTTCTTATTATTTATGATGATTTTAAGAGGTCTTGTTTTTTTGTTAGTTGGTTCGGGCCGTCCTAATCTAAAAATTGCAGTCGTGTCCAAATTTGAAACACCAATAGAATCAGCTACTTTTTGAAAATTCCTTCGATCCTCCTCTTGTCTATTAACAGAGTCACAATTGTTTGATTCAGGCAGATTGAAGATGATGACATTAGAGTCCCTGCTCTTTCGGTCTTGTAATTTCCGAGTCCTTTTATCTACCATTTCCGTCATTTCGCCCTTTATTTCTTGGATTATCTCGTCCTTCATAGAAAGTTTCAGATTTTCCATTTTTGCCGATATTTGGTTTTCGTGCTTGTCTTGCCTTTCTTCTATTGTTTCTATTCTTTCTTCAATCTTCGTAATTCTATGTTCACTGGTATGTTTCAACTGTGTGAGTGAACTTTCTATTCTAAGAAGTGTTGCTTCTGTTCCTTTACAACAGTTACAGGACCATGTGAAGCCTTCCAGATCGCCAGCCTCCAGTAGACGTAACACGCTTGTTTTCTGTCCTGTGCAGACGTAACAGTATTGAAGCTTACAGACGGCGCAGTCCAAAAACCTGTTGTTTGTAATCTTGGCGTCACATTTGTAGCAGAATACATCGATAGAATCGTCTGTCCTGTATCGTTTCGGGTCAGGAAAGCTTGCAGTGGCCATTTTGGGATCTAGTAGTTGGGTAGGCTGTGCAGCTCGTGCTAAATACTTGGCGAATCGAGTTTGCTTAAGTTAAATGGTTTTTATGAATATCACCTACGTTCTTGGCATAAAAAACTATGATAATGAATAGTTGTGAATATTTTGTGAACTCATATAATTGTTATTTTGTATATTGTGTGTTTTTAATGACCATTTCCACAAGTCTTTGCTTTCAGACTTACAGACGTGCACATGTGTAACAACCACGCGCCCGTTCAGTCTAGCTAGCTTCGTGCACAACTTAGTGTCACACACATGTAAATGGCATGTGCCGTAGCCTGTATATCTTGTACAACAGACAATGAATTCGAATAGATTTACATACATTTAAAATTCTTATTAATTTTGTGAGTTTTATCTCACTTTATTGTATCCGATACTCATAGCGATATATTCTGTATGCGATATAAGTAAGGTATCTACAGCATACATACCCGCAAAGAGAATCGGACTAATACCCTTGGCTAGCGAAGTTGACGTACCCGTACCCAAGCTCAAACTGCATTTATTGCCTTTCTCAATTACAACACTGAAGTTTGATCTCCTATAGAAAACCATTGAACCGTTATATGACTGCATGTACCCGTGGTGTTCAGGTAAACGCCTGTGGCTATGACCTGGCAGCCGTCGTTATGACAACACACTCAGTACATGTATTTTACACATGACTGTACACATGCATACATGTAGCTAGCTGGTCTTGGATTTTCTCGGCACGTGACGACAACAAATTGTCCGGATTATTGCGGGAATTTATTAACGAAAATTACATTCCGTTCCCAAAATGGAGTTCCGGATTCGGAATACGAATTTCCGGACTAGTGAGTATAAATAACGTTACGGAAATCCGTTACCTGACATTTCCGCCCGGATTGTGAGTTTTCTTGGACTATCGGTGTCTGGATTATCGCGGGTACCCTTGAAGGCTTTAGCTGATTAGTATAGCTCCTTGTCTACTTTTACTTTCATTTCTAGGCTACAATATGTATATCTGGTTATCCTATATATATAGTTACTACTTCTTCTTATTTTATTAATTTTATAACTTTAAGGGAAGCTCTGAATTACTAAAATCCATTTAGAACTTTCCAAATGTTATGAAAATCAAACAATATTTAAGTATTTATCAATTATTTTGGACTGTTCCAAATAAGAAAATTTTCATATAAGTAATGGTTGTTCAAATTTCGGACACCAAACTAGATATAGTACATTTAACAGTAAATATATAGAAAAAGATCCATAGAATATGTTTAAGAAATGAAAAATTACGAACTGCTGGTTAGGAAGTCATTACAAAATATATATTTAAATGACCAACCAATTAGACAAAAGGTTGATCGGTGGTTGACACAAGATCTCAGTCTTCATGACACTTTCTGAAGCACTGAATACAGAAAAGCACTGCACCATAAAATGTCTGTAACTTTCATCTTGTATGAACCACACTGCAGCTCCATACTTCACTAAATCCCAGCTAAGGGCTCCCTGCTGAATGCGTACGCGTTTTACTGAGTCAAACCGACCACGATATCAATTAAAATTTGGTAGAATATAATTCAATTTAATAAAAGCGTTTAGAATGGCGAATAAAATCACGAACTAATGAAAATTAAATTTTATCTGTTTCAGATAATGTATCACAACAAAAAGTATCAGATCTGCAGTTATATCAACAAGTTTAAGTAATGTTAAAGTTTATGTATCAATTTCTGGAGAAAACAAAATAAAGGACATTATCATAAAGTGTTTAACAGTTCCTATGGCATGGGAATATCTACATAGAGGAGAGCAACTGGATTAGATTAACAAGTTTATGGGGGGGGGGGGGGGGGCGCAAACATGTCTTTATGGACCCATTTTTGTCAACTGAAATGTTCTAAAAATGCACATTTGAAAGAGAAAAAACATATTGCAGTGCCTTTCCTAAAACGTTCAAGCACGTAACAAAACTTTAATAATACAAATTCAATACACATCTGAAACGCATCAGTTAAAACCTGTGAAAAAGTGGTTTGGCTCTGTTACAAATCCACAACGACATGCTCATAGATGCGGATACCGTTATACATTGTCGATGGGCAAAAACAAAACAGGAGGATGTTGTTACACCGGATTTTGAAAATAAGTGTACAATTATTACCTAAATACAGCTGTTTGTGTTGCTGCTCAACCGTCGTCGTCATCAGCCAGGTCCATCTATCTTCGAGGGTTTCAACCTTTATCCTAGAACTCTCTCCGGATGGTGGGTCAGTAGGGGTGATCAGTCCCTACTCTTCGACGGTTGGCTTCCAGCTACTATCGCCTCTGCGTATCCAAAGCCAGCGGGATGCTCTCGCTGCCTCCTTCCCCAACTCTTTAATGACAGTCTTCCTCGACTTCCCCATGATGCCGAGGGTACCTAACATCCTCCAACATGACTGACTAGGGAACCCCCGACAGCCTACCTCCACTGGGAAGTTCCAAGTCTTTCAACCTTTTCTTCCGCACTCGTCGGTCAACTCTGCATACTTAGTCCTTTTCCGCTCGTGCGCCGATTCGCATCTTGTCTCCAACGGCATAGTCAGTTCCATCATTACCAGTTTCTTCTTGCTAGAAGATACAAGCACTATGTCTGGTCCTATTGCTGTCTCCACCACCTCTGGGAAAGCTAACTTCTTTCCCAGGTCCACACGCATCTCCCAGTCTCCTGCACATCCTAGGATGCCTAGGTTGGTCTTTCTAGTTGATGTTGTTGCTGTTTGCCCCTCTTTTTGAAACCGGATGAATGTTGGTCCTTTCTGTATTCCCTTTGCCTTTGTCCTCTCTCTTTCCAAGGTGTCCGCAAGCGTCCTTAGCACCTGGTCATGCCTCCATGTGTATCGCCCTTGAGCTAGTGCCACTTCACACGAAGAGAGGATGTGCTCTAGGCTTCCAACCCTGTCACACTGCTGACATGTTGGATCTTCCACCAGTCCCAATCTGTGAAGATTGGTAGGTGTTGGAAGTACATCGTATACTGCTCTAAAGATGAACTGGAGCTGTCATGGCGTGTACTTCCAGATTTCTGGCTGGGACAATTTCCTCTCCTGTGTTTCCCACCTGGTCCATGCCCCCTGACTTCCCATTTCTACTGCTTTCACTCTCCTTCTTGTTGCCTGATCTCTCTCTGTACTTGCTGTCTTCTCTCAGTTACATTGGCTTCTTTCCATCTAGTTATCTGACCTCTTCCCAACCCCTGTCTTCCTATGCAGAATGTCCTAACAATATCCTTGTGGCGAAGTCTGCTCTCTGCCTCAGATACAGCCTTGCTGGCTGACCACCTCCTTCCTGTTCTCACCCCTATTCCTGCTTGTCCTACTGTCTTTGAGTGTCATGACAAGTCTTGCTTTCCCGGTCTTAAACTCCTCCGCTAATGATGTTAATGGGAACTGAAGTTTTGATGTCCGGCTGTATAGTCCTGTTGATGAGAAGCACTGAGGAACCCCTCACCATCTCCGGAGATGTTTACTTATTCTCCTTTAAAGTCCCTCGACTGTTGATACGGAGATCTCGTATAGCATCAATGGCCAGGATAGTCGTGGAAGTAGTCCTTGTTGGAATATCTATGCCTTGAAATTTCCCGGTAGGCCTGTCTTGTCGATATTCCTCAGTCCTTCACATACTTGATGCTCTATACCTTATGTAGATAGAAAGTACAAAATTATTAAAATTGCTCTACCATTTAATCGCAGTGACTCAAGCGCGTAGCTGCAATATAAGCAAAAAAGCTCGTGCATGCACATCACTTTCCTTAGTATGTGTTTTAATGTCGAGAAATTTCAATATTCGAGGGACGTTTGGAATGTAATGGTCAGTAACTTTGGAATTGTATGTACCTTTTTTTGTGAAACATTGTTAATAAGTTGAATGAGTATTACCACGTGTGAGAGTGAATGTCTATACATTGTAAAAGTGTTGGAAATTAATGAATAAAAACTGTATATTGTTTTACCTGATAATATTCACGACAAACCAAGCTCATCTTCGTATCAACAGCAAATACATAGTGTAGGTCAAAATGTACTTTAGTGAGATTATATCCCTCATGATGGATTGCTAGTTAATTTTAGGAGATTAATGGGGGTTTTCGCTCGAGAGGAATTTTAATCTGATTCTAAACTTTTTCGGGCTTTTCGGGTTTGGAAGTCGTGAATTAGAGATCATTGTATGGAGAACATTTAATAGTGTTTGAGTTTTGATGTTGTGATTATCACATCTGTCTAATGAGCTCATTTTCTTTTTGTTGTCGTTTATGAATGACAACAAAAGGAAAGGGAGCTCATTTTAAGAGACAGTTGATGATGAACGCATTAAAAAGCAACAGAAAAGAAAGGGAGCTCATTTTGAGAGACAGACGACTCGGTCTTTATATATGTTGATATGCAGAAGTTTCTCTGGTGAAATCATTGCATGAACAATATGAAAGTAAGAAATAAAGATGTTACCTATATATTGGGGGATGATCTCAACTTTGCTATTTCTAAATTACGAACTTATCTTCTTGTTAACAGATGGGATGCTTTTCGTATCTTCCAAGTCAGTATTTATATATATGTGCACATCATTGAACATTTAGTTTCAAAGATAACGTACCTACCTGTAATAATATTTTAAAATGAATTCATTTTCTATGGCATAACGAGACTAAAAAATACTTCATATACCCTACAGATGTATCAGCCATATTTTCATTTTTTCCTGGGAGACTCCAACGGACCCCTTTCAAACCTTCTCGCGCCTGCGCGCTAGCCTCAAAAAAGTGCTTTAAACACATCCAACACCCTTCAGCTACGCGCCTGAGTGTAGTACTAGTAATCACAAAATACACAGTCTGCGTCTGGCAAAAAACACAGTACATATTTGCATAAATTAATGACGACATTTATAATTATAATTTCTAAATGTAGGTAACTTTCAATTTGCAATATGAATTAATCGTTTGTAGTGTTATTTTTTCCCAAAACAATGCATCGTTCTGAACGCGTTAAAATCATGAAAATACATCGTAAAACTTATCTCGGCCATTCTAAATTGTTCACCATGAACACCAAAATTCTCGCGCCTTCGGCTTTCGGACCACAATTTCGATGCATATTTATTTCCTGCTAGTAATGCCACTTGTAGCCGGTTTTTTTATTTAGATCGAGCAGAGGTTTACATTGGAAACAGCCCTTTTCATATTCATACATTTTGACAAATTACTCTCAGAACTTTTGAATTGAACAATTATTCAGGATAATGAAGTCTGACTCATAAAGATGCTCTACCGCCAACAAAGCATAAATGATACTCATCATTTGAACAATAACTTCTTACGCAACTGTAAAAATTGAGAGCACATTCGCCATGATAAGAAACTTTGTTTTAAACGCTGAAATAGAATTACGAGAACGAGTTTGGATATCGAGATTATTCCAAAGTTGTATTGTATGAGGTATAAATGATTTTTCGAAAAATCCCTCATCTGGTCCTTGAACTACGTTAAGATTTCTTAAATTGTAATTGCTGACGGTATGTACTGGATTAGACATGAGATCGTGTACATAGGAAGGAGTAAGGTTATTATGTATTTTGTAACTAGTAATAGTGTTCTTGACATTCGACTTAATATTTGCCAGCTTCATAATATCTAATTTTTTGTCTTGTAAAAATAGGAAGACTAGTCACAATTCTGACTGCCTCTAGTTGGAGTTTTTCTCGTCTGTCTGAATTGTAAGTATGATTGCGTTTATCCCAAACTTTACAAGCATAAAAGAGGTCTCATAAAAAGAGATACAATTTTGAAAACTTCAATCTACTTAATTCCTTAACACAGAAATGTTTTTTATAACAGATTTAACTGAATGATTTATATGTTCCGACCATTTACAATTTTTGTTTAATGTTATTCCTGGGTGCTATTGATTAACTACTACCTATATCTACTCGACACTTGTAAGTAAAGATTCCAATCGGACTACTGTAAAAGTTTTCTTCCCTTTCACAAATGATGAAACAGAAGACATTTTCTCTATCGATACTCAAATTAAAAGTCCTTGAAATCTAGCTCTATACTAATATCAGGGATTGACTACTATCTAAATCTACCGAATTTTGAAAACGGTTTTTTATTGTTACGATTAAATTTTAAATAATCACTAATTATAGTACTTGAACCTGTATATAACTGTAAACATTTATTTGCTGTTTGATTAAGGTTTTCAATGTTAATGGATAATGAAGTCATGTGTTGTATGTGCACTTTCCCTTTTTGACTATTTTATTCTATTTTATTATTAGATGTTCAACAATGGAAAATTCTGTTTCTACTTACGTGCCAAAAAAGCTGTTTTTAGATAATACTACATACCTTCATGTTGCACGTTTGTTTTATTTATGAATTTTCATAGAGAAATGATGAAAAACAACGTTTTTAGATGTTTGTATAAAGACAAATCAGAAAATGTGTTCTAGCCTTCTAGGCACCTGAAGTTACCCTCTTCACTTGCTATGTTTGCGATAACTTCTTGTCGGATAGGATTATATTATTATAATTAAAATTATGCATCGTGTCGTTTTTACATATGAAAATATATCGCCACAGAATAGGCTAGATAACGATGTTGCCTTTTTCAGATTTAGATAGATTCACAGGAAGTATAGTGCTCTCCATCTGTTCAGTTTAGTCTGCCAAATAATAATAAAAGTAAAAAAGATGTGTAGACCACAGGGCCTGGCACAAATTTTTTTAACCAACAGTATACATATATATATTATAGTATAATATATATATATGTATACTGTTGGTTAAAAATTTTCGTGCCAGGTCCCTTTGGTATAGACCATTGGCTAGAAGGGTCCCACATGCATCCCCAACCTCCGAACCAATACTTTTCTGAACTCCCCAACTTATACAATGTTAATATTTTGATTTGTAATCAGTGGGTCCTAAGGGTTCAGAAAAGTATTGGTTCTGAGGCTGGGGGGGGGGGGGGGTGCATGTGGGACCCTCCTAGCCCATGGCCTGGTACAAGATTCTAATTTGCTGTAATACTGAATCTCCACCACTAAATGGGAAATAAAGAATGATAATGATGCATGATGGTGGTTTAGGAGAACTTGGAATCATGTAATTGTTGTTGACTGGAAAATTTGGAATCGTTTAATTGTTGTTGACCAAGGAACACAGAATCGTATAATTTGATGGGACTGGAGAACTTGGAATCATACAATTGCTGTTGACTGGAGAAATTGAATCGTATAATCGTATAATTGCTTTTGACCGTGGAACTTGGAATCTTATGATTTTGTGTTGACTTGAGAACTTGGAATCGTATTATTGCTATTGATCGGGGAACTTGGAATCGTCTAATTACTGTTAATTAGGAAATTTGGAATAGTATAATTATTGTTGATAAGTGAACTTGGAATAGTATAATAACGGTTGATTAGGACACTTGGAATCGTATTATTGCTTTTGATCGGAGAACTTGGAATCGTATAATTGTTGTTGATTAGGGAACTTGGAATCGCACTATTACTATTGATCGGGGAACTTGGAATCATATAATTGCTATTGACCAGGGAACTTGGAATCGTATAATTGCTATTGACCAGGGAACTTGGAATCGTATAATTGCTGTTGATTAGGGAACTTGGAATAGTATAATTACGTTTTACTGGAGAACTTGGAATAGTACAATTGCTACAATTGACCAGGGAGTCATATACATGTCAACAATGAATATGTCCGATCCTCTTGCGTTCATACCACTTTTAACGAAATTAAAACATTGTTCAAGTTCTTGTACTACCAACAAATTTAAACGTCATTACAGGTCATAGCTGTAAATAGTACATAAGATCAGTTATTGATAAACATTCAGGCTAATTAAAAGATAGTAATGTGATATTCCCCTCAGTGTTCTTAGTTTCCTTGCTGTCCGTTTCATTATAAGATGCTATATATTCATATATATAAAATTATAATTTACCTGTATTTGTTGAAACAACACATTTCAAGTCAGTCAGGGATATATACGTACTAATTAGAATGTCACGGTTCAATGGAGTAGTTCTTTCTGACATTCGATACCCTTTAATATTAATATCACCAAATGACAAATAACACATGAATTATAAATTAAATCAGCGAAAATTCAATAAGTAGATATATAGAGAATACATGGTTAGTATATTACAATACAAGGTTTATTTTGGCGCGAGACTTAGGAAAGCCGAGATGACGAAGCTTTGCCGAGACATCTCGGCTTTCCGTGTCGAGCACCAAAATAAAACTTGTATTGTAATATACTAACCGTGTATTCTGTTCATCCTACAACCAATATGACATTCAAAACGAAAGCAAATTGCCAGTTATATACTTGGTTTCGCTCGAAGCAAGACGCTTCTTTGATGCGGAGGAAAAGATCCATTCACTTAACAGAATGAGAGTGTACTCCTTTTTACTTCCATGGGTATTATATAAGCGCATTCGCAAACAGTACATATTAGTTTAGTGTGTAAAATCGCTGAAACAATATGGTTATACTAAAAAAAACCAACGATTACCTATCAAAGAATTACTTTACAATAATACCTTTTACAACGAGTCAAGAAAACGACGCCACAGTCATACAAGGTTTTCGATATCGTAAAAATGACGTCATCTTAATGAATGACGTTTCACGTTTCGAAGGTTAAAATTCGGGGTCAAATAAAAAAAAACGTTCCGTCAAATGTGGATTAAATTCACGTGATCGTATTGACGGATAAAGCATTTCGTATGGACGGATAAAGCACAAGTTTATCCGACATAAGTTATCCGTCAGTATGTGGGACAGTTGCAGGATAAAAAAACTTTTAATAATACCCTGCTACATGTAAAATGTACCAATAAACTAACTTTGATACGTAAATTAGGATTCCGCTCACCAAGGGCGTTATAGTGTAGTAAATATTGCTGTATGCTAGAGTGATACATATGTCACAAAAGGCACCAGAAGAGAGGTGATCATTCAGTAGGGTGTGGTATGATTTTTAGAGGAAGTGATACCCACAATCACTCCACAACTTAATTTGTGATGGAAGAGAGATCTACATTTGATTCGGAACTTAATTTCTGATGGAATAGAGTTCTACATTCGACTCGCAAATCTCTTCTGTAACTAACATATCTGATGGTAGAGCTACGCTCAATTGGGAGTTCACGTCTCCAAGGAGGAAAGTTTAACCGTTGAATATAAGATATTAATGATTCACACTGAGTAGCAACTGACATTTCTTCTAAAATGAAAAAAACAAAAACGACATACAGGGATGAATTTATCTATCGGGAGTAAATTGAAAACTTCACTGAAAACTAAACTATCCGGGAGAAAAGTCGCGGAAATGACATGACAGGACAACAACTAACCGGAGGATTGAATTCAAACCCAGACCTGGCGATTTATCATAATAAATATGTTACAGTTGAGTGACAAACAGCCTTGAACTTTAACTGCCACACTTGGTCATAGGTTTTGTTCATCCTTCAATGATTAATTGTGCCAGTTACTGACCATGACGTACATAAGCACCAACACAAAACATTACCCAAATCAGGAAGGAATTGGGAAAGGATATAGATATTAGTAGAATAATTAGAATAATTAATTTTCAATTAGACTTGCGTACATATTTAATAAGTCAATCAAACGTGAGTACGTTCGAATATCCTGAGCAACAATATTTTGTCGTGTATATAAAGTTATTGACTAGAACGCGGCGCCATTGCCTTGCAGTGATACAGTTCTGGCTTACTCAAAATCTCAACATAGATTCATTAGATTGTTGACCGTTCAACTTTTCACGGTTAAATCAACACAGAAAGAAAAGAAAGTATAGTAGTAGCAGACACGCAGACAAAACTTATTTTACTGACATGTAGAGGTTTCAGAAAATAATAATCATCGCTGATTTGATAAGCCTGGCAGACGGTAAAACAAGGAAAAGCACTGAGAATTCGTTGTTTCAGTGAAAAAGACACTGGCTACAAGAGAACTTAGAAGGTGACCTATCCTACTCCAGAGGGAAAAGCCGCTACATGATTTATAGAGAGAAATATGGAGAGACATTGGACACTGTTGTGGAAAAGAGACACCCAAAACACGCTACTTATATCTATAATCATCTAAAGTAAGAAAGACTATTCTAGCAGGGACATCTCCCTAAATTAGACGGCGATTGGAACAATGGACAGGTGTAGAAGTCAAGCTGGACTTTTGATGACGTTGATCTTGTTTTGGTCAGCTACAGGTACGTTTACAATTACGGATTAACTTGTATTCTAGACTTTTTCGAGAACAAATGAAATTATTATCTTATCATTTGTTCAGTTTAATAGGTAAATATACACCATACATTTTCACAATTTTCAGAAAATATATAACGTCCGTGCAATTATTATCCGCATTGGTATATTGCCTTCTTATATCTCAAACAATTACGAATAATATCTACGTATAGTTCAATCTTCGAGGACGGAATTACGTTTCAAGCAAACATTGGTATGTCATAATACAGAAAAAATAACTAATAATTATAAAATGAATATATGTTGTTATTTACATGTTATACTGATATTTTGTTATAAAAAGACTGGATTGTAATATTGGAAAATCAGGAAATGTTATTTAACTAAAGGTCGCCATAACCGGAGCATGAACTTAACCATACTGTAAATTCATGAGTCTGATGAAAAGAAATTATATAGTTCATGTACTAGAAAAAGTGCCATGCATAAAATACATGTGTGAAACGCATGGTTTTCATGCGAAAATTTCATGCGTGTTTTAGTTGTAAAGAGCACACCCGTATATCATGCGTAAGATTCATATGAGAATCATGCGTAAATTTCCACATGCGTAAATTAAATCATGTGTAGCCACATATGAGAATCATACGAGAAACGCATGTGCCTCATGCATAAATTTAGCCATATAAGTGAATGGTGTGAATTATATAAAAAATATAACAAATTAATGAACAGCTGAAAACTCATCAGATAAAATGAAAATCATCCATTTCGATTTGATTATGCACAAACAATAAAAAGATACAATGTAAAACAAAATCAATTATCATTGATCCCATTTAACGTATGCAACATTTTATATGCATTGAAATTGTCAGTTTTTAAGTGAGACACATTAAGCTTTCAACTATCTATGCGTTTTGCCTTATTTTTTCAACACTAGATTCACTACTGGGTATCAAAGTCCATTTCCTGTCTCCAGTGGATATAAATGTTCAGTCTTTTGTTGTGGGATAAAAACACTTGCTTAATGCAAGTCCAAGTTCCCATGATTACCTACTGAGGTCAATATTTACACAGAATCTCCTGAGCACCCTTGCTGTTTTATTTTTACTGTTGACACAAGTCCGTAATTGTTGGATGCTGATCTGATCCATCGATGGTATCTCAACCAATTGCAGTCTACCATTTATTGATCACTTAATGCTGTAATTTGCATAACACAGCTTCACGTTTTCACAAATTTTGCAGTTTTTCAGCTCCTCAGGTTGTTGCATTATTATAAGTTTCCTTTCACTGTAAAAACCGAAATGAGATAATATTCCAATGGGTAGTCTACAATTATTTATAAAATTTCAGGAATGAACAATTATTAACACAAAGGTATTAAAGTACATGCACAAATACAACTACAGTCGTTGGACATAAGAATTCGTCACTGTGTTTTTCCCTATATCTTCTATGTACTTTTTCTTTTTTCTTTGAATTTTCCTGATCTCATTTATTAGTATTTAATTATATACGTATAGAGAATTGTATACACTTTCAGCTCATATGTCCAAAATGTATAAAGTTTTATTTTCAAAATATCATTATTTGTGCACCGCTTAAACTTTTGACATCATTTCCTTCTTTGTTCTTACCAAAATAACAACAAAATAGTTTTGCTTACTAATAAAACACTGTTTTTCCTCAAAAAGTATGTATGGAATAATTATGTAAATATTACGAATTGCAATTGCTAAACCTGTTAAGAATAAATATTGAATAAAATATGTTACTATTTACTGTTTATTTTCAGAAACCCAACAACAAGATCTCACTCAAAGGTACCTCAGAAAGGGGATCAAAGTGGATGCAGCTGCTGTTGTCGACCCATTGAAGGTTGTATGGAGCGGTGTATCAAATCGCTTTATGTGTTCCTCATACTGTGTACAACGCAAATGTGAATGTGTTTCATTTTCCTTTGTTAATGGGTCATGCCACATGTTTGCTAACATCTTGTCTGGTCCGCCAGGGGACGACATTGGGTTCAACAAACTGACAGGTAAGTATCACCCATCTTCTCATAAGTAACGTATATAAGTAGGATTCAACAAACTTACAGGTAAGAATCACTGATCTTCTCGTAAGAAACGTACATAAGTAGAATAAACTCACAGGTAAGTATCACAATGTAAGTATTTTTCATAAGAAGCGTACTTGAATATGATTAAACAATAGCCACGGTTAAGCATAGAAGCGTTTTGATTATAACTCTAAAGTTGGAAATAGCAATAGTGATCTGGCAGCATTACACCTCCGTAGTATCACATGTGTATTCTCATTATATTAGTTAGGTTTCAACTCTGACCTTTATAATGAATAACACAAACAAGTACGGCAGAGGTAATTATAAGCGTCGATATATGTTATTGGCGAGCTATGATTAAACAAAGTCAAAGGTACGTGTAACCGTGGCTAATAAAGCAAATTGTTAATACATAAAATAAAACCTATTTTCCTCTTATAGATTAATGGTTTTGTGAGTTATAATCTGTTTCGTTAATTAACGATAATATGATATATGATGTCATTACCTGGGAATTAGTTTCATGTGTATGTAGATTACTAATTAGTAGTAACTTAAGTTAACATCAATAACTATCCTTCACTGGTTGAGTCGTATTAGAATAATGGAATCAAAATAGAAAATATTTTTTTATTATTTACATAATATGTAGACAGATATAAATCCTAATCAATTAATTTAAGGTGTTTGAATAAATGGAAAAAATGTGATGATATGTGACAATATGCGCATTAGAATACAGTTAAACCCCCGTTATTGTATTAAATTCATCGTAACACATTTCTATTTACAAATCAGAGAACGTTCCAACGCCAAACCAGGCAACATTTGTAACACATGTATGAGCAAAGCACCATTAAGCATTAATAATTCATTTAACACATTAAATTAAATGAAGAAAGGCATGATTATTTCAGCTTGATGATGTATATATATATTGTTTTGAAATAACATCATCCAATGGTTTATTAATTCTAAACGAACGAATGAAGGCACTCCCTCATAAAACCTGTTATGTAACAGAAGGGGAAAACTAAAACACATTTGCAAGAAGAAAATGGTCGATTAGGTTAGCTGTTTCATCAACATCATCTGCCTTACAACCCTCAGGAAAGCCGACTCAAGTCGCATTCTGAACATGACGACAAGTAACGTAACAAGAGCTGCAAGACATACAAGAAGTAACGTAGATCACAGAGACAAATCTTAGGACAATGGGGATTAGGGACTGGGAGTTCTTAGAGATAAAACGTTGTAATAGAATGGACTAAATACTATATGATTGTGTAACGTTGTAATTGATAATCTGTAATACTTTCCTTGGTTTACAGTAATACCATTCATTTGATTAACCAGATCAAAACAAGAAATCATCAAAAGGGCTTAGTTTCAATCATACCAATAATCATTAATACCGGTACGTTAAAACCATAGTGTAAAATTAATACAGTATTTATAAATTAAACAGTCAAACGTGGTACGTGCATTAAAAAATAGCTATATTTCGTTTTATTGTCATACGGACTAGATAAGTGTATGCGTTCTTTAAATCGTGCTAAATGAAGGCTATTTGTTTTTGATAATAAATAAATAAAATGATATTTTATAACTCTATGTGTATTTCTAATGATGTTGGTTATGTGTTTTTATCTAAGACTGTTCTGCTGCTAAAGTTCTTCCTCACACAAGTCTTGTCGCCTACACTGGTTGTAGCGCTACCTATGCCTGTGTATTTGGCTACATCCCTCAGACCTCGGACTCCAGCACTCTGACGTGTGCGGCCGACGAAACGTGGACACCCACTGGATTTAGATGTGACCTCAAACGTTCGTATTAACATTAAAATTAACAAATTAAAAATTGTACTTCTTACTTCCAATGGTCATGTATTATTCACGTGGTCATTGTAATGTCACGTATACAATTTATACAATAGTCAAGTTACTATATACATGTATCAAAGACAAATTAAGAGGTAATTATCAATATTAATTGATTAATGAATTTTGACAATACATTATTTTTTTGTGTATAATGGTAATGAGAACAGAGAATCAATAATTCTAAAAGGCTATATATGGCTGAACGCATCATACAGCCAACAGAGCATTTTCATACGTTAACTTTACATTTGATGATGTTGCAAAATCCGCCCACGCTAGGCTTTCTTTCAAATTTTGCAGTGTTAAAGTTGTATTTCTTGTAATTTTCACCATCACAAACTCTCATAAAGCATACAGTGTGTGAATATGGATACTTATATATGACGGTATAGATCCATGAAAGCACCAATATACTATTGACATAGCGGCAAATGTCGCATGAAATAGCACACGTTTTGAAAGAACCGCCACAGTCAAGCCATGTTTTAAACGTTCGTGTAACATCGGAAAACCCGTGTTGCATCACGTGGATGACATCGGCGATACCCTTATAGATCGCAATCCTCCGAGCCGTATCACTTGGTAAAATCGGCAATATCCGTACAGATCGGAATAGTTCGGATATTTCCGAGCTATTTTAAACGTGGACACATTAAAAATCAATATTTGATTTTAATTGTTTAATAACTTTGCGAATAAGAACTTAACCAAAAACGGTAAATATCGAAAGTTTAAAATTAGAGGTGAGGAGAAAAATATGTAGAGTACTTTGAATACTTTTTCTATGCCAAAAATACAACAAGTCATAGACCATACAACTTTAAAGGTCTAGGTCCATTTCCAATTGATGTGTGCTTTTAAATCTATTTTGCCTTTTTTTCAAAAAACATGAATGGCCTAAAATAATGTTTTCTATCAATATTCTGGGTATTCGGCGTAGCAAGGGAAGCCTTTGTGTCCATTTTATGAACATATTTTTGATTAAAAAAATTAGTAATGAAAGAGGTTTAATTTTTATTTTATACTTAATCATAATGGTATTTACAAATAAGTATGACTACGAATTGATTTTTCAAACAAACAAAAAATCAAATCTTTTTGATAAAGTGAATTTATCGATTTTGTCCACACTTTTAAATCATTTTAAAATCATGCCATATGTATTATCTTTAAGCAGATTCTTTTTTTAAAATAAAAACATGAAATCCAGGGAAATAGCTTTTCAAAGGCTCCAATGTAGCCATTGATTTTTTTCCTAAAAAGTCAACATATGGCCCAGATGATTTCAAATTCACAAATGACCACAGGTACCTTATTAAAACAAAAATTATTGATTAAATTTTTGTAATCTAACATATACATGTATTCTATGAAATAAGTGTATTTATATTTTCCACAACAGCACAAAAACATTAACAAGTAGATATGCTCTTGCGTGAATAAATAGTTTCAGATATAAGATAATAATTGGAAAAAACCATATTGACTCAAACTCAAAATATACAAAATAAGGTTATCTTTCCCCCCTAATGTAGATAAAAACTATTTGAGATTGAATTAAAAATGAAAAAGCGAAACAGAATATCATTCAATTTTCAAACAAAATTTGTTTTAACTAAACGAATTTAAACACCACAAACGCTACAATCTTAAGTTTGACCAATCAAGGGCCTAGATATCAATGCCAAGTCAACAAAGTATTTAAAAACTTTTAATATCTTATTTAGCATACCTCATAACCAATATGTACTACATTTCACTTATATCTAAAAGAAATATTTAAATGTCAGCCAATCAGAGTCGCACATTTCGTTATCATGGAAACCAAGTATTTTGAAAGTGTTCCCATGTTATTCTGCATACTTCATAACCCCTATATTCCAATTTCCACTTAAAAATGACAATATTTTTTCAACCAATTAGAGGCTTCCATGGCAACCAATCGTTTTGAAAGTCATACATGTACCATGCTATTCAGCATACCTCACAACCCTTATATAACAGTTTTCGCGGAGATATGTGATATCATCTAAATTATATACAATCAGAGGCCACGATTTTGTTACCATGACCAATATTTTCGAAAGTGTTCACATTATATTTAGCTATTAAATCATACCCTGATTTTCACTTCAATTTTAAACTGGAAATATATAGCTGGGTATGCTCCGTTGTAACACTGTTGTTTACTTTTGAAACTAATTTACAAAAAGGCAGTAAATGTCCTGAGTGTACTTTTAATTCAGGGTAAAAGTGTGGACACACCCTTTAACAGTATGAAATAAGATGACCAACAGCGCAGTTTCGTTTTCGCTTTTCCCCTAAAGTGTTAATAAAGTGTTTTGTAACACTTATTATTTCAAACAAATTTTTCCGTTAACATCTAAAGGAAATGACTTGGATACTAAGAATACGATCTATAAAACATTGAATAAAACTTACAGAATATTTAACAAAGGATGACCTTTTTGGCATGTTTGCGCTGGTAGTTTTAATGAAAATGAACACGAAGGTCTTTCAAGCCCTTTAGGCCTTTTTAAAGTCACAAAAAGAAAAAAATGGTTATTTTATAGGGACAACTAGTAATACTTTCGATATGCAAACATTAAAGAAAATTGGGTTGTGGACAATTTCTGTGGGACTTTTAATATTAGCCTGCACATCACAAAACATCTATGTATTTACGTGGGGTGAAAAGCCCGACCTGATGAAAAAGTGTTTTGATTAACAGCGATGTTCCATCTAAACTGAAACTAATTCAGGATGTCACTTTTGGGGAGTCTAGCTTCCATTTTATTTGTTGCGCAGAACACATGTCTGCCATTTTAGCCAGCCAATGAAATGACAGTCATCCTCATGCACAACCGCTAATTAATACGTTCCCATTGCCATTTTGATGTGTTGACTTGTTGTGGCGATTTAAACACATGTTGGTTTATAAAACGTACCTAAACGAAAAACACCAACACAAAGTAGCCGTAACCAAACGCCGTAGTCAAACCATACAACTGAACAAAATATCGCTGCTCTTAATTCAATAATCATCAATTTCGTATTTTAGCAGTACTGACAGGAACATTATATCATGTAGACGTGTGCGTTGTTTTGATTCAAAATGTCCAATTCTTTTTCCTATTCCATGAACTGCTACTGTGTAACGGGGTGATATCATACAGCGTGCACTTCACCTTCTTCCCACCCCAACGCTGACGTTACAGTGAACACTTATACGGTTGGTGGAATCGCCCAGTACACTTGTTGGACAGACTATACAAACAGGGGAGGCAACTCGGACTATAAAGTCTGTGTATTAGGTGGCACGTGGAGTAATGTCATCAATCTGCTGTGTAAGTAACAGCTATTAAGTATTTTGTTTGAACCAATGAGTTAAAATGCTCGAACATGACAGTACATATGGTATATCCATTGTCTGAGATGTCTGGTATTGTTCTATTAGCGTATTTTCCGTTTCCAGAAATTCCTCACAAAAATAAATACGTATGGTGTTTGGGTTTGATTTATGTATTACTCTTTTTTTTCAGAATGTATACTGTGGTCTTATAATAGCAATCTGATTGAAACACTTATCTCCGTTATACACTACATAGTCACAGAGTTAAAGGCCGCCAATAACAAGACATTAGAATGACCTAAACGATTATCGTACAATGATTTAGTTACAATTAAACGATTATCGTACAATGATTTAGTTACAATTAAACGATTATCGTACAATGATTTAGTTACAATTAAACGATTATCGTACAATGATTTAGTTACAATTAAACGATTATCGTACAATGATTTAGTTACAATTAAACGATTATCGTACAATGATTTAGTTACAATTAAACGATTATCGTACAATGATTTAGTTACAATTAAACGATTATCGTACAATGATTTAGTTACAATTAAACGATTATCGTACAATGATTTAGTTACAATTAAACGATTATCGTACAATGATTTAGTTACAATTAAACGATTATCGTACAATGATTTAGTTACAATTAAACGATTATCGTACAATGATTTAGTTACAATTAAATTAAAAAACGATTATCGTAAACAATGATTTAGTAAATAAACGATTATCGTACAATTAAATTTACATACGATTATCGTAAACATATCGTACATGATTTAGTTAATTAAACGATTATCGTACAATGATTTAGTTCAATTAAACGATTATCGTACAATGATTTGGTTACAATTAAACGATTATCGTACAATGATTTAGTTACAATTAAACGATTATCGTACAATGATTTGGTTACAATTAAACGATTATCGTACAATGATTTAGTTACAATTAAACGATTATCGTACAATGATTTAGTTACAATTAAACGATTATCGTACACTGATTTGGTTACAATTAAACGATTATCGTACAATGATTTGGTTACAATTAAACGATTATTGTACAATGATTTAGTTTCAATTATCCTCGTGTTTTTGTTTGTTAGTCATAATGTTGAGAAAGCATAAAGTCTTGTTCAACCAGAAAATGGAAATGTCAAGCGACTGGTTGAACGAGATTAAGAATGTCTCGTGAACTCAACTTTATACAATTTTAGTAAGCTGCAAATTGACTGGTAGAATGCAAACATTCTCTGAAATAGAATGATTAATTGAATTCACATATCCAATCAAATGCTGAATCACTGAACGGCTGTTGGCAGCGAATACATTACTCAAATCAACGAATCTGCTGCTAAAAATCTCAGACCCCTGCAAATGAAGATACACAATTTAATCAAATTGTAAAAAAGACACAAGCACTTCTGACATATTATTATGACAATGAAACATGAAACTAATTGTTTTTTAATGAAGTCATTACACCGATAGGATGAACACAAAAACGGGTTGAAATTATGTTACGATTATAAATCTATCTTTTAGGTTCCAAATTAGGAATTTCATTCAAAGTTTAAATATTGTTATTGAAAAACTAATGAACGGGCTAAACATGTGTTACTAGGTGAACCGACATATGCTGACTATGATGTTGTTATCGTGACGGGCAGATCAATGTCCGGCGGAACTGACGCAGAGGTCTACATTGACCTGGTTGGAAGTTATGAATCCATCCAGATCGTTTTCTACGATGGTGACGGATACTCGTTTGAAGAAGGAGATACCGAATCAAAATCAGTAAGTTAAAGCAAATTAATTAATATATCAAGCTCTTTAATTCACTTATACTAAATTATATTATGTCATGTTTGTTCCTTTCCTCCGAACTTATTAAGTCTTTTCTTCTTTGTTGATGGATACTCGTTTAAAGTAGGAGCAACCGATTCAAAATCAGTAAGTTTAGCAACATATTCACGTGTAAATTGTTAACAACGAATATAAGTGGTCACTGCAAGTGTTTCCAAAAAGACAAATCTCATGTCTGTTCGTTCCCCGAACGTAATCAATTCTTTTCTGTTCAGGCCAAATCAATAAGGGGAATATGTATATCGAATACTACGATCTACAGCACTGTTCAATCTTGATTAAAAAAATAGTGATCATACTTTTGATACCACATTTAAAAGATTCTCTGTCATGTTTGGTGTCATGCGAACCAAACGACGTTTCCAAAATAAGCGTTTATAATTAATTTTGAGCTTGATATGAAATATTGTCTCAAAAATAAATACTAGGTATTTTTAACATGAGCTGACTGGATAAAAAATAGAGTTTTAAAATGCCAGCAAGGTAAAACAACTTCGGTCGTTCTATGGTCCTCAAAAACTTACAAAGATGAAGTGAATTAATAGGTAAATCGGTGTGTCTTATATATATTCCATATTGGAAAAAATAGCGTTATACATATTTACTTTAAAATTTATCCATGTCTAATATGACCATACAACCTATTTCGATACCAGCTTAATGAGAGTGTTTTATCCACGCAACATCGAACCCCGTTGTCGCCTGGTTGTCATTTATATGTCTGTTTGTAGGGGAACTACTTGAATGTGGGAACCTTAGAGTATATCCGTGTTGGACATGACGACACGGGGATCGGCCCTGGGTGGCTAGTTGACACGGTAAGCAAGGGAGATAAATAGTCTGAAAGGGACGTGGTTTTCTTATTAGTTTGTTCTTAGATTTTTTCACTTTCAATAAGTGTTGTTACGTGATAATATTAAAATAGAGAAGCATGCATCATAATTCAAAGCACAACTTAATTATATGTACAATTATGTACAGAAATAGTTTACAACAATGCAGACATTTAAAATTGTTTCTTAGCTGTATCGAAGGTCCTTGTATAATCTTTAATCCATCCAGGTTCTGAATAAATAGTGCTTGCAAATCCACAGATGAATGCAAATATTCATCGAAAGTTTCTAAAGTTCCAGGCAATAAACTTATACTTATAGTACAATGACGTCATAGTAAGATTACGTCATAACATGGTACATCAAGATATTGTGAATGGTTCTGGAAGAAACTAACAAAAACATGAGGACAAAATAAAAATTGTCTTACTATGACGTCATTGTACTATGACGTCATGTTTTACAAATAAAAGAATTCAAACCCCTGAAGACCGGCATGAGCCGAGAAAGCGCTAGGGAGGAAAAAACTGTTTTATAGTTGTGTTTTCTTTTTATGTATATGGAAACCATCACATGGACATGGTTCTTTTTTACTTATATATATATATATATATATATATAGCTAATTATCAAGAATATTGTTGAAACTTCTTAACCATTTCGCTGCCACGGGAATTTCTCTGATTTTCTGAATTGCAACGATTTCTGCTGGCATTTCAAACCTCCCATTATGACGTCATTTATCTATGACGTCAACAGTTTTGCATACACCTACCATCTCACCACGACCTCGGCGTCAAGACGGTATCTGCGTCAATTAAAACGATTGAATAAAGACACGTCGCGCATTCCACATGACATGTCATACCTCTATGGAAAGCTGACATAATTACCTAGTGGCTTAGCTTATTGGTAAATAACGTGTTCGCAGTGAAAAAGTTTGCGCTGCCATCAAACTTACGGATGCACTAAAAATTGTTAATATTCATCGATTTTTTTCCGCGAAGTGCAAATTTTATTTGATATTGAACGATAATATAACACGCGTTTAGTATTTAAATAGTTATAAACTAAATTCACTTGACAAGAAATCGTTTGTTCTCTGTATCACTTTCACAATTTCTTGTCACTAACTACTGTGGTGTGTCATTTCTGCCAATGTTAATCTTAATTACGCGGGTTGTCTTATGTTTCCCGCCGTCGTCCTAAATACCGCGCGTTAGTTGACTATTACTGCACCAGACGACAAAACAGCGAAATTAATCTTCACTGTTAACATGGATTACGCAAATGATTGGATTACGCAAATGATTTCGCATTTGTTTGGTGTTGTAACCTCATCTTAGGTCATCGATATAATCCTTATTATGTTATAATTGGTTTTTAGAAAATTTTCATTTTTATTTCGAAAGGTAATGGGCCTTTAAAATTGTATGTAAAATGTGAGATCTGGTGATAGATATGGGTTTAAATTGTTAAGGTTTCCGAACTGAACAACGTTCGACGGATGACGCACTTCTTTTAAAATCCCAATATGAGTACATGTTACGTTACGAATATATGCCTATATTTACTTGGTTAGGAAAAAAATCCCAGTTCAATAAAGAGAAAAAATAGAAAATTTAAATTCAGAAATTAAACACGGAAAACCGAAAATATTTCAAAATTCGAATTCTAAATTGGATCATCAATAAAAAAAATAACTAACTCTCTCCCCCCTCCCCCACAACTCAACTATCAAGTACATTTCCTTAATATACATGTATGTATATATAGGTTTAATAATCAACATTTCATCACACTCTCGATGTGCTGTAACAATTAAAATCGAAATCTGGGTTACAGTATTTCTACCTAAAATAACTTCGCTAGGTACATATTTACACGGGACCACTAGAAGGTGACCTACGCATATCATATCTAGTGATTTTCTAAAACCTATGCTTCTCCATGTCTTTACTCTTTATTTCTTTCCAACAAAATGGATGTTGCCAAATTAGTAATTCTATTACATATATGTCCATATACGATGTCAAAGCTATAACATGGAGATCAGTCGAACAATTAAGGGAGCTATAACTTAAACTCAGAAATTGAAGTAATCGGTAATTAAGCGTTTTGAATTAGTTTCCGATGTAACATAAACATTATCTATATAAATGTTTAATAGCAATAATCAGAACTTAAGCACTAGCCTTATGTAATGTATATATACATGTAGTTTCTAATATACACAGAGGACCCATCCAAATTCGCGAAATTTATTTTACTTCGAAAAAATTAACAAAATCATGGTTTCACATATTATAGTATGTCTTTTGAATGACGCTTTCAAATGTTACATAGATGATTCGCAAAGATAAGTCCCCGCAAATATTTTCAAAACAGTAAATCGTGAAACTTTACATGCACCCACGAAATTTAAAGTCTATATACACAGTATATAAACATGTTCGCGCATCTACGTTGAACCGTTTTGGAGTTAGACAACAAACTGTAATTTGTTAATTTTTTTTTTCATAGTAACAGATAAAATACCAAAAATAGAAGGTTCCGGATAGCAAAAGGTACAACAATTACACCAGCTTAACATATACACAAAGTTTCGTGAAAATAAGTTGAAAGGTTTCGGAGTAAGGTAACTCTAAATTTGTGTCATCACATATGCAATTTTCCAGCATTTCTCATGTCGGTGCAGGGACATCACAAATATATTGATGACGTCGTTAACAATGCAAAACGTGACGTCAAAATTCGTTAAAAAGAAAAAGCACATCGGCCCAGATCGGCCCTGTGGCAGTCAACGTAAAAGTCAGATCGGCCCAAATCGGCCTGGCCCTGTGGCAGCCTAAGGGTTAAATCTAGAACTATCCAAAATCAGCAAATAACCCCCCCCCCCCCCCCCCCCCCCCCCCCCACGAACAACATTACGAATTTTAAATGATTCTGGATTCCTACATAATATCTAAAAAGTAAACATGTAACAGGTATGTTCGGTTAATACACAGTAACTAATATTCTGGAGTGTTCTACCTGAATTGACTATAGGAGTTATTCCCCTTATTTGTTTGACAGGACCTTCACGCTGTATAGTTAGTGGTAACGTTATGGGATTTTACATCTCGATAGAACATTTATAAGATCGCACTTATTTGGTAGATATTTCAATCGTCTGTTTTCGGAAACAAGCACATCCTATATGCAATAGATATACTAAAATTGTCCTCTACCTACATATAATTATGTCATAAGAGCTATCTGAAAATCAAATATTTTCCTGCAAATTTCGTTTTATACGAATCATTACTCCAGTAGTTAGCTTATAAATATTGTTATTGTTTCAGGTGACGATCCACATAAATGGTGTTGAGTACTATTTCTATGTTGATACCTGGGTTGAAGATAGTCCATACTATACCACAGTGTACGTGTAAAGAGAAATGAGTTGACAATTCCTATTTGTAGGACTCTAGTCAATGGCCTCGAGGTTAAGATAGACTTCAAAAACTAATAGGAAGTAAATGCAGTTACCAATACAGGGATATACATCCATTTTATGGCATAAGTAAACAGATTTTAAGATAACAATATTTTATCTATTGTACTTTTCGTATACTCTATCAATATTCAAGTACATGCTAAGATAGAATGTATAAGAAACCAGGAACCAGATACATATTTGTTAGAAAGTAACGGTATCTATTCTGTTGTACAGAGTTGGAAAATTGTATAGATTTTTATAATGAGTGATCTGTTTAATATATTGTCTGTATTCATGAATGTTATATACGGAATCATTGGAAAGGATCTTTGTGTCAGAAATATATTGGGTATATTTATAACGTTTTTAAGCGAATTTAAAACCCCGACGACAGGAAAAAGTATACAATTGACTAGAAATGAAAAATGACGTTTTTTTAATTGTGGGAAAGAATGAAATGTTGATGTACCATGTCATTTCTTTTTCAATTCAACTATTTATGGGGCTGTATGGATGCGATATTTGACAGCATACTGTAGTAGATTTCTTAGTTATATATCATAAACAAGTTATCATAGATTAGAATATATCTTGCTGTTTTACAGTGGTTTGTAACCTTGGTGATGAAATTTAAGGTCTCAATTAGCATTGATTGTATGGGAAAAAACAGTTCACTACATGTATTTAGTATAAGACATATAGACAACAGACTATGGTTACGAAAGGAAATAGTTGCAAGCCATATCTTATATATTTTAAAACACTGGCCATGCATACTATTTATTAAGCAACATTATTAAGAACATTGTATCAGAGCATGAAGATATCAACAATGTTGCAAATTTTTCTGTTGTTTCAAATAATGTTTCACCTCGAATGTAGGTGATTCGAATCGGCGCACGTGCTGAATTCTAAATAACCACTGTTGTCCATTAGTGCCGAACATAGACAATATATATGTATGAATAATGTAAACACCAGTTGTGTATATATTAATTATGTAAACACCAGTTGTGTATATATTAATAATGTAAACACCAGTTGTGTATATATTAATAATGTAAACACCAGTTGTGTATATATTAATAATGTAAACACCAGTTGTGTATATATTAATAATGTAAACACCAGTTGTGTATATATTAGAACTGTGATAATTTAGTAAGTTTTATCGTGTCAAATGAGACTATTGTGACTGGACGCATTTTATTGTGATATAAGTACTGTGGTTTTTATGTATTATCATGCGTTGGACACGAAGATAAAATAATTTGATTGATTGATTGATTTGATATATTCTGGCGATGTCAGTGCTTTTTGCAGGATAAATATAGGTATGTGTTGTAGTGATAGTCTCGACATCTGTTTACAGATGCCAATAATGTATATATATATGGTTCATCCACTGATCACATGTTCTAATTAAAGTAGTATAGACCAATCAATAAAAGTATCCAATTTACTTTGAAGCCACATGTGGACAGAATGACAATATATAGTACAGCAAACCTCGATGTATCGAAGTTCAAGGGACCGACAGAAACACATCGAGACTTCGAATTATTCATGGTTAGAATTAGATCGACGTTTCTTTACCATGACCAACTGTATCGGTAGTCGTGTACATGTCGTCTCCGTTCCGTAAACTTTATAATCATTGTATTTACCACAAACAAAACAAAATAAAAACGAAGTATACAATTATTAATCACATGTATTATTATCGTTAGCAATGTAAACAAGACTTACGTGTACTAGGCCTAACCCATGTACATGTGTACATGTGGTGACTATTGAAGCGATGGTTAATATTACGGATTGAATATAAAAACGAAAACACGTAGTAAAACAAAATTAAAAAGGAGGAACCGAAAGCCCTACAACACATAAAAATATTTAAATTTAAAATGATCGATTTGCTCCAGTATCTATGCCGAAGTTTGGAATCTAACAATTTTGAGTATAAGTTACTTATTATGTGGCTCGCTGTTTTACCATTCCGTAAATTCTACAAACCGCTAGCAATGGTGGCGAACCTTCAAAAACGACTAACAGTATTTTTGCCGTACAAATGATTTAATAAAGTAGCTTGCAAAAACAAAGCACCGGGTAACGGCCTGATCAGTGATATCAATTATATCTTGATGATATCTAGCAAGCAACACAAGCTGTCATAATATCCCTATTGTCCGGCGAAGGGCCGTCACGAGACAGGTGTGACAGCATGCCGCGGACACCTAATTATAATCTGTACAGGTAAATTTTTTATACGAATCATCGAGTGTCAGTTACTTAAGATTCTATAACAAATGGCACATGAAAAAAAATCGATACATCGAGAACTTCGATTCATAAAACTTTGATTCATACATTGGTTTGTTAGTAATATTATATAGTGAAGAAAATCGGGACCATGCAAAAAGTTCGATACAGCGAGAAATTCGATTCATCGGAGTTCGAATCATCGAGGTTTGACTGTATATCCAGGGGTGAGTATCAAAACATATCGAGGATGAGGATGGATACGATGACAGTGGTAGTAACCCCTGAAATTTTGAGGATATATAGATGATTGATGATTTCCTTCGTTCTCTACGATAGCTTGACTATATCTGTCTCTTTAAAAAGTATTCCGAATTTATTTTTAAAACTACATGCTCTTTATTTAAAAGATGTGAAAAAAAACTGAAAATGCAAATTTGTTCTCGCGTTTTCCTGGCTTTCATACTATAAATAACTTTTCATATTTTAAATGGTTAGTGTGTGTTACTAATATATATGCTTGCTATGGTGTACGTTCATGCTATATGGAACAACTTAACCGAAAAGTATCTACTTATTTATATACAATGTATATTGTAATTGTGTGTTTCTGTTTTAAATAAAATTGGTGAAACTGGTGTTGTATATAATCTTTAACATACATTGGTTTACTTGTTGGTTGGCTGGTCGATATGACTGAACGTCCTTCTAACTCTGCTAAGGTCATCTAATGAATGCCTCCCCTGCATGCAATGTGTTGTGTGTAAATGTATGTTTGTTGTGGGAGACTGTGATATATTAGTCTTGTGTCTTTAATCTATTTCCTTACTCACTGTGGTATTCTGTCGAAGACACCTTGCAACATGACATTATACTAACAACGAGCAAACCAGTGATTCGATTCGAAATTTCGACAACACAATCCATCGCAGCTTCATTTGCATATATATATCCTGTCTGGCTGACAATCGTAATAAATCAAGGCTTTCCTTCAATTGTGAATTCAAGACGCATTTATTTAATCTCATACGCGTTAAGAAATTAAATTGGACATTTTTGATAAGTTTTTTTTCATCTTTTCTTCCGTTTATCGGATTTTAAAAAAATGTATTTATTTGGTTGGGCGAAACTTACCTTTAAGTCTGCATTTTTGTTTCAAGAAATCGGAGCCTAACCTTAATCGTTTGTCATATCATGATGTCTTAAACCCCGAGTATCTGTAAACAAAAAATAATGCGAATCGGTCATGGCCACCCGAGCGCCCAAATCAACACTCCTTCTTTGAGTAAAAAATTATTCGTTTCTGTATCATGGTACACTTATATGCGGTACACAAACGAATAATTTTTCACTCGTTTCTGTACCATGGTACACTTTTATGCGGTACACAAACGAAGCATTTTTTGTACTCGTGTCTGTACCACGATACACTTTTGCGACCAAGAGCGGCCGTTGATACAAAATGACCCTCAGTGCACGGCTATCAATCTTCTGATTAAACCAAAAATAACTGGACACTCTGTTGGTTAATCTTTTCGATGTCGGGGTACTTGGAGGAAAACTTAAATCAATTTGTAAAATATCATATGTTTAACATCAAAGCAACTGATGATTACGATTATGAATTAAATCATATCTATTTCGTGTGCTTTTACCAGAACCGTTCTATACGTTTCATTGTTGTTAAGCGATGTCGCTATTTTGGTATCTTTCGGGTTATCTTTATATGGACCTCCTTCATCTTACGTAATACCAGAGTCCTTATTATTGTTAAAAGAGGACCACGGATGAAGAACATGTAAGTAATGTTTAGTATTTGATTCGTTTTTGCAAGATCATAGCAACTTAAATATGGAAAAATGGGAAAAAAGATGTACCTTGGAAAATTAAACTTTAATGTTCTGCTCAAAATTCTGATTAAAGTGTACCATGACCGCTATCGGCTGCAGTGTGGAACAGAAATGGACAAAATATATGTACATGTAACGTCAAAGTCTATAGATTTGACTGAAAAATACTTTATTGTGTACTAAACAAAGTGTACCCTCGGTACACAAACGAATAAAACAACACTCAGATGTGTCAGGTGGCCACTTTTGGCCATCGTTAAACCAGGACCCTTCCTCACATGGGCGTGAGCTCAACTAAGGGCCAGAAATGAGGCAGTGTCAAGGGAAACGTTACATATAAAAAGTCAATTAGGAAGAAGAGGAAACATAACATTCCAAAAGTCGCATTACTATGGGACAGGAGGTACAGTTCTAACGCCCTATCTGCAAGGTATTTATATTGAGTAAAGTATGCTAAAGTCGGTAGATAGATTAACTAAAAAGAAGCATTGAATCCAACAGACATTATGTTTGTAAGAATACACTCCCGGTATTCTAGTATATACTTAAAATACGATACTAAATGAACATTCTTTCTCTACACGGTTTGGGTTCCAGTTTTGAAAAATAAATTTAAGTTTTCGACTTCGATGTGTTATGAAACATATAGATAACGTGCTGCTATTTTTGTTTTATCTATTTTTATGATTCTATTTCTGATCAAAAAATTAAAATCGTGAAATTTTAACGATTTTTCCGTTAGAGTTATTACCAATGTAAGAGTTTTTTTTACATAGTACAAAAACATCGATAGTGATATCGGTAGCACTGACTTAAAAGGCAAAACCTGAAATCACTAAAAGAAGTGAAAAATAGCTTCATTAACCGTATCAAATCAGCTGTCTGGGACAATAACATTCAATAGGTGAACAGTAATCCTTATATGTGGCGGCGACTGACAAAATGGGCCCAGATGCGGCGATAATGACGTCGGAATGAATGACGTTATAAAATTTCGCACATATTTTACCGACGTCACCACGTGTGTTTGCGGAAACTTTCAATAAACTACGGTTCATTAAGCCTGCATTGTATGTATAAGTTTAACTACTGTACATGTACAATATCAATACACAATATGAAGGGTAAACTTGTCAGTGTCGGGTGATCAGTATACAGTAGACATGTAGGTACTTTCTAGCAAAATACTAATATTCAGCATATTAGAAAAAATATTGGGATTGTTTTTCTCTTCGTTTGTAGAGATGAGAATTAATAAATTCATGAAAATCAATCAAAGATAAGAGTGAAAAAATCCTGATTAATCTCTATTAGTGGTTAATGCAGTTATTCGACCGAAATTCCAATATGCCACATGTCATGGGATCCATACAAAAATACTTAAAAAGAAATTTGATACAGTTTCACGTTTTTTTTATCTTATCTGGCAATATTGTTTCTCCACGGATATTATGGAATTTCGAAGGTTTTGTTCTTTCGCAAGTTTATAATATTTTGCAATATGTCGTAACATATTTGAAATAAAATATCGAAAATCAAAGCCGTAAAAGTCACTGAAATTATACTGCATACATTGATATACATATAGAGAATACACGGTTAGTATCTTACAATACAAGGTTTATTTTGGTGCGAGACTTAGGAAAGCCGAGATGACGAGGCTTTGCCGAGTCATCTCGGCTTTCCGTGTCGAGCACCAAAATAAACCTTGTATTGTAAGATACTAACCGTGTATTCTGTTTATCCTGCAACCATTATGGCATTCAAAACGAAATCAAATTGACAGTTCCATACTTTGTTTCGCTCGAAGCGAGACGATTCTTTGATGCGGAGGTAAAGATTCATTCACTTAACCGAATGAGCGTGCACTCCTTTTTACTGCCGTGAGAAATAAATAAGCGCATTCACAAACAGTCACCGTAATTCTATTCAGTGTGATATATCACTGAAAGGAAATGAAAATACTCAAATAACAATAAATACCCATTAAAGAATTACTTAACAATACATACCTTTGTCATGAGCCAAGAAAAAGACGGCACCGCCATACGAGATTTTCGATATCGTAAAAATGACGTCATTTCGGTGAATGTGACGTCACGTTTTAGCGGGACTGAATGACGTTTCATTCACCGGAAGGTTCAAGTTCTGGGTCAAGTTAGAAAAAGTGCCGTCAGATATGGAACAAATTCACGTGATCGTATTGACGGATAAAGCATATCGTATTGACGGATAAAGCACAAGTTTATCCGGCAGTAGTTATCGGTCAGTATGTGGGACAGTTGCAGGATAAAATAATATGCATGTAGCGAAAAATATCACGAGTGCGGAAACTTCAAATGCAAACAACGGGATGTTTTTTTTAAAGACAAAATAAAGGCAACATATTAACATAATGTGTTAGAAGTATTTCCAGTCTAGCCAACCTTTTAAGTGAACATCATTCCAGTCTGGCCAACTTTCCTGTTTTCACACCTTGGTCAGACTTGGTCATACGTGAGTGACCATCAGGTAATTAATTATGAAAGATAAAAGTAGTCACTTACCTATATTTATTGTAAGATTTGATTCTACTGTTCACAGTACTGTATTTACATAATGCACTTATTTTTTTCCGTTTTACAACTTATTGGAATGAGGAAACAAACATAATACGTGTATATACATATACAGCAATAATGACGCGTCGCAAGATACTGGTGATACTTAATATTATAATACCTTTCAGCGTAGCTGAACTATACATGCTTATACACTTGTATTTGTTTTATCCCTCATGTTACACATTATAATGTGTCTGGGTGTAAAATAAAATCGTTGAAAAAATCGTTGAAATCGGTTCTTCATCTTAATTGATACAAGATGGAACACTTTTCCTCTTTTTCTATTCGACTCTTTTACAACTGAAATAAACACAAAAACCTCCAGAATTCTGAGATTGAAATTGCTTTGATCAGTTTTGAAAATATACTTAATACGTATATCAAATGAAACGTTAACTATATAATTATTTGTAAATTCAATTAAACTCTGGTTATACCATGATATGTATTGTGTGCATAAATGAGAAAACAATGCATTACTTTCAAATGTTGAAATCGTAAATAGTAATGTCTCAAAAATGGGTATGTATATCAATTACATGTATAATGGAATTTTAATTTAACGATGTGCGCAGGACACACCCTGACAGATTAAATAATTGAACAGTGATATTCTGATGGAAATTTTTTATATACATGGGAGATATGTTGGCGAATGTTACTCTGGTAGATTTCATGGGGTGCTGAACTGAGTTCATCTTCAAACAAATTCAATTCAAACACTAAATGTGTGTCAAGAGGTCCAATGTATAATACTGTTGGTAGCGGTTTTTGTTTAAGTTCGTTCTTTAAATAGTTAATATGTGGTACACAGCTTTTCTTATATAAAAATATTTTTGATCAACATGATCCATTTGAATAGCATTTGTTATGTTTCATGAAATTAATACATCAGTTTATACATACATGTACGGTTTGATAATTTATTTCATTACAAACCAACATAAACCAAAATTTTATCATTCTTAATCAAATATCGACATCTAATGAATATCTACTAGGATATGGTTTTCCCTGAGGTTTACCTGTGCTGTCAGTGTTGCGCTAGCAGAGCCTGTGTTGTTTTAGTAAAACATACCTATTCTACCCTGGCCAACCTTTTGCTCTACCTGCTTTTCACCTAAAATCCCAAAAGTTGGCTAGACTGGAAGACACCCAGGTTTTATCAGCCGAAGATGAACCACAGGCGTTTGGCTCTATAAATATTTTTCTCTTTACATATATACCTATATGCAATTCTAGTAGAGAGAGAGAGGAGAGATAAATATATTTCTTATTTTTCTGGATTTTTTTCCACTTCTCATTGGTCAAAAAACTATATATCTATAGAACAACTGTGGATAACCATTAATTTTGATCGAGAATAAGTTTTCTTGTAGGACTATGCGACGATGATAACAAGGAATACATCACCCGGTTAACATTTAGAAACGAATCATATGACTGTATTACGGTATTTATAGAGGACGTCCGCATAGTTCAGTTCTTATGCTATGGTCACAACCCCTTCCGGTTAGGCTAAAGATGTACTCCCGGCATAATTTTAGACATGGCCGCCGGTGCCCGCTCAGAGTTTTAATTCGAAGTTAAAATCTCTCTGGTGTTCCGTTGAATTTCATAATCGACCACATATCCTTAAGCATCGTCCGATTCCCGGCCGGGAATCGAGCGGCAATCACATCAACGTTGAAAAATGACCCCAAATGCCGTTGGAAACTGAACTATCAGCACACTTTTCACACCGACCCGTTGAAAAGTATCATTACGTAACCAAACACTACAAACTAGATATCGACAAACATTTTCCCAATGACTCGATCTTCGATGGCCTAGATTCATTTTGTACATTTTCATCAATTTTGTTACGATATTATGAAGCAAATAAATGGAGAAATGTAAAGGCGGTCAAACTAAACATAACATATTTATCTAGGCGTCGATTTACTGTCATTAACATTGTAAAGACGTTTTAACTTCACAAATACACACCTAGAAAAAAATTAAAAGACAAAATGTATATTGTTTAACGTTCTTAAATGTAAACTATTATTTGAAATGTGTATGTCCAACCTCAACGAAAATAGAACATGTATTTATAAATCATGACTATGAGGTCACCGGACAGTTTCTGATCTACATTTTAATGACATTTAATGACAGATTTCTGGTACAGGATAATATATCCTCTACACCAGACTCAAATTCTGTACATACTTTATAAATACAGTTATTGATTGTAATATCACTTCCGGTTGTCAATTAGCCTTGAAATCATAAAATAAATCGATATTTTTCTAATGTCTATCCAGTTCATTTTTAAAACAATTTAAGTTCTTAGCACAAACAACACTCTCTGGTAAATTGTTCCACACCACTGCAGTATGTAGTGAAAAACTGTTTTTTTCTCTTTACAGTGTTACATTGTTGAGGGTATACTTTTAAAGAATTTCCTAGTCTATTTCCGGACCGCGACGAAACATCTTTCCACATCTTCAAAAATCACGTAACTTCACGACCGTACATTCCGTTGGTTATTTTGTAAATTTCTATCATATCTCTTCGCTGTCTCCTGAACGCTACATGTAATGTTGGTAACTGTAGATATTCTAGTCTGTCTATGTATGAAAGGTTTTTAATTTCAGCGACCAGCTTTGTTGCCCTTCTTTGTACTCCTTCGATTTTTTCGATGTATTTCGCTTTGTACGGAAACCAGATAACACATGCGAAATCAAGATGAGTTCTCTCTAATGATTTATACAATAATAGAAAGGTTTCTTTGTCCAAATTTATAAATGCTCTTCTTATTATTGCCATCATCATATTTGCTCTTTTGATCTTTTCAAATACATGTATATGGTTTTCAAATTCGAGACTGCTATCGATCATTACTCCTAAGTCTTTTTCAACTTGTGATTTCTTTAGAGTTGTATCAGAAAGGTAGTACGTGCAATCGTTAACACTTGTCCTTCCTAAATGCAAGTGTACACATTTCCCATGATGCATTTTCAAGAGCCGTGTATCACACCATGCTACCATATAATGGAAATCTTCTTGTAGAATGGTTTGATCATTTTCTTTAGTGATGACTCTGAATATTTTCGTGTCATCTGCGAACAGGTATGTCTCAGAGTGCAGATTATCCGGGAGGTCATTTATGTATACAACAAACAATATCGGACCTATGACAGACCCTTGTGGAACTCCAGATGTGACGGGTCTCCAAGCCGAATTATTTCCATTAACTACAACTCGCTTCTTCCTATCGTTGAAGAAGTTCTCTATCCATTTAACGACAGTGTGATGTATTCTATATGCTTTTAGTTTTTTAAGTAATCTTTAGTGTGGTACGGTATCAAACGCCTTCTGAAAATCGGTATAGATACAATCAATAGAAGCGGTCAGAATAGTCGCGAGTTCGAATCCCATGTGGGGCAGTTGCCAGGTACTGACCGGTGTTCGGTGGTTTTTCTCCGGGTTCTCCGGCTTTCCTCCACCAACAAACCTGACACGTCCTTAAATGACCCTGGCTGTTAATAGGACGTTAAACTAATCAAACCAAAACAATCAATAGAATTTCCATTATCTAGTGCTCTGGTCCATTACTATAGAACTGTAAGGAGTTGAAGAGTTGTTGATGTTCCCTATATTAAACCATATGCATATTGCTTGTTACTGAACAAGGAGTATTGGCTTTCATATGATTTACCAAGTGTTGCCGAACAAGCGTTTCCATTATTTTGCACACAACTGACGTAAGACTGACGGGTCTGTAATTTCCAGCGAGTGATTTGTTCCCTTTCTTGTAGATTACACATACATGCGCCTCTTTCCATCCTGTTGGTACCATTCCCGTTTCTATAGACTGATTATATAGTATTGTTAATGGCAATGTAATTGTATTTGCCAATTCCTTGAGAAGTCGTGGGTGTATTCGAGTGGGTCTGTTCCCGGGGATTTATTAACATTGAGATTTAATAATGCTTTCTGTGTTTCTTCATTTGTAAATATCAAGTTGCCCATCTCTGTTCTGATATTTTTTGTGGAATTTCCGGAATATCACTATTGGGCTCTGACACAAATACACTACAGAAAAACTGTGAAAGAATTTCAGCTTTTTCTCAATCTTTGTCAGTTTTCGCCGAAAGTCGGTTGGAGTTATTAAAGTAATAACAATAACTTATTTCGCGAATTATTATGTGATATTAATGCGTTATATCGCTGAACTTACGAGGATATAAAGATCTTGTTAGATCACTAAATAGTAAAGGAAGGCTAGGTATAGATATATATTTGTTATATATATTTTTGAGCCCCACAGGTGTGATTATGTTCGACATAGTACGAATATATAGTGTAACAAAATAAGACTGACGTAATGTGACGTAACGTGGTTAAAGCGATTTTATAATTATTCTTTTTTTAGTATAAAATGTTTATATGACTATGATAATTTCGTATAAATTATGATGGATTCATATATTGTAAACATTTCATGATTTACAATGTGGTCGTTGCTAATAATTTGTAAATCAATTAATGTCATTTAGTAATAATAACTGTAAATTATACATTTGGCTTTAGCTGGCTTTCCCTTAGGGTGACCTAACAGGCTAAATGGACTAAAGCAGCGAAGAATGAGTGAACAGAGCTATCTAGATTTAATGTTAATGATTCTTAATTAACGTTTAAAGTTTAGTCTACAAGTTTGCCAGTAAAGTTTTCTTATCAAGATATCATTTATTTAACCGTAACTTTTGGGTCGCGGTTGCGGAGTGGATATATATACTGTAGCGTTCTACCACTAGCCCTCTACGTCTGTGTCGCGAATCTCACGTAGGGCAGTTGCAAGATACTGGCCGTAGGTCGAATTTTTTTTCTGCGGATACTCCGGCTTTCAACCATCTAAACCTACCACGTCATTAAATTAACCTGGTTGTTTATAAGACGTAAAACAAAAAGAAACCAAACCTTTACAATATATGACGTGATATACTAGTTTATCATATATGTACAAATATGAATTCATTTCCTCATGAAGTTGTTCTTTTGGCAGTTGCTGTGGAACCATGAATATAAAAACAAATTATCATATTTGATGTATTAATCGTATCATTGGCGAACTATAAATAATCTACAAACGAAAACATTGGAAAGTTTTAAACCACGAAACTAGAGTACACACGGATATTTTT
Organism: Argopecten irradians; assembly: GCF_041381155.1. Lineage (NCBI taxonomy): Eukaryota > Metazoa > Mollusca > Bivalvia > Pectinida > Pectinidae > Argopecten > Argopecten irradians. The sequence goes on along the minus strand of NC_091138.1, from coordinate 8,280,884 downwards.
GTTACACACAGCACGCAGTGTGTCACTCCGTCAAATCGTAGAACTAGATTGTTACATGTACGTGTCACAGATCAATTGATGTAGTTACATAATGTACATGTAACTCTGATCGAGCTAAAGCTAAACTTTGTTAATAAATTACAAGACGTAAATTCCAGTCCAAAGCATAGTCATATGCACATGTATATGTTTTCATATAACATCATTGGCAGGCTTGTGACATGACGTCAATGATCATGACGTGATAGTTGACGTCGCTTTTTTGTCATTAAAGACTGTACATGTTGCCTCAATTAAAGTCGCATATCTCTGAAATGCTTCGTCCTGCGACTATGATATTTTATAAACGTGATCTACACACCATTAAGTAAATAAAAATGTGACAAAATGAAAATGTGATTTTTCCTCATCTGGGCCCATATTGTCAGTCGCCGTCACATATTTTCTTCACTGTTTTACTGCTCACTGGTTGATTGACTGTACAGCGTTTATATTCAGTACTTATTGATGAAAGCGTAAAATAAAAACATACAAAAATTAAAAGCAAGTTTTTTTTATTAAAAATCCGCAAAAAAATACTGCAGTAAAAATATACATTGTGTTATGAAAGTACGCATTAGAATGACATTTTGTGTAAAAAGTTGCAATTTACGTACACTATTTATCTAATTCTAGTTAAAAGCAATGTAAAAAATGCTTTTTCAATAAAGGAACTTTTCTGCCAAGAAGTCAAATGTTCCTGTCGTAAACCTTTTTTTCCCCAAAAAATATAGTGAAACAAAGATCAAAATGAAATAAAGGTGGTATGATGGCGTGCTTGGTTTGGAACTATTGAGAATCAAAAACACATGTAACTGTTTGACGCAATTTATGATTTTACTGGAATTTCACTGATTTGACCATACACATAACAGTCTAAAGCAATTATTTTTAAATTAGTTGTTCGATAAGTATGCCTATGTTCACTTGGAACCCTGCGCATTGCCTACCTAATTGAAATTTAAAAAAAATACACTTCCTACTCTGAAGATAAGGATTTCGCTTTCAAAGAATAGGCAACATCAATATCCAAATATAGTCCTATGATGATTTATTCATGGGATAAATGGTGTCAATTGAAGATTCAACTAATGACAATAAAAGTGATGTTGTCCCGCTTAGCATAAAACATGAAGTGAATGGCTATATGCTATTGTGTTTACTAGTGTCTGTAGCTGGTACAATAACCACCTGTTTGACTGGGTTTTACTTAACAAAAACATACAAGTATTTGTATTCTGTGTCGTTTCAGCATGTTACAAGGAACATCTTAACCGAAATCATCTGCTTATGTAGATACAATGTGAATTCTAATTGTGTCCTTCTCTTTTAATAATTTAAGACAATAACAAATAACATGACATATATATGCTTATTACTTGGCCCAGTTTCATGAAATTCCTTAAAAACAAGAAATTCCTTAACTTAAAATTTTCCATAGGAAAGCAGTACAGATTTTAAGGAAGGCTCCTTAACTTAAGATTTTTTCCTTTGGTAATGCTTTTCTATGGGGAATTTTGAGTTAAGGAATTCCTTAAAGTTAAGGGATGTTTATGGAATTGAGCCCTGTAAATCACCTTATTTACATGCATTATAAGGCACGAAAAAGGAAATACTTCTAAGGTATTACACACCTGAAAACACTATCTTCAACAGCCAGTCCTACATACTGACATGTGGAGTTTTCTGTGTCCATTTTGGATTCATATTTGAATGGCGGGTTAAAACGATCACCATAGGTTTTGATGCTTTGAAGTAGGCTCATTATATAACGAGCGGTTCAAACGCTCTCCTGATTCCGATGAACGTAATCTTTATCAATGTTATCGCTCTCATTTGCAAACGTTCAAGCGATTTGGAAGAGACATATTTATTTGAGTTATTTTCCTTGATTTTTATGGCTGTGCCCTTTAAGGCCTCGCCTTCAGACATATTGTAATATATAGTAATTTGCGTAAATATGTACAACAATCGAATCGAGATCTTCCAGAATTTTTATAAAAAAAGTGCATTCTGCGTATATTTTGAAGATGCTCCACAGCCGATATGATTGAAAACTGATGTTTACTCGTGCATATATGTGTCTAATTAACACAAACATATAGATAAATCAAGTTATTTTGCTTTTGGTGCATGCGCAATCAGTGCTTCTTTCCATATAGGACATATAAGATTTTTTTCGATAGGCAATTAATTGTGTTTTGAAAATTAATACCGTTAATTTGGATTAAAATAAGAAGCTCAACCTTTTCAATGGTATTTATGGTGTAAAGAAAAATATAATTCGTTTGTTCCTGTTTCTGATAGAGAAAAATACCGTTCGTCAACGGTGTAGCATCTTTTACATAATGAAAATAAGAAAACATCAGTCAAATATTCATTACAGTGCAATTCATACGTCACAAAACAATGTGTGGTGAGATGACACGAGAGTAGCCATTATTGTTGTACATGCATTTTCATTATGTATATGCTTTACTTTTTCCATTGTGATTTTGTTGAAATATTAATCATTCCCATAGGATTATTATATGCTATATCAATCTACAGGCTTTAAATTAAGTTGTATAGTCCTTTGATTGTTCTGTACTACTGAGGCATGGGATTTTGTTGATGAGTCATAAAGAAAAAGTAAATTATTGACACCCGCAAACGGATGTCAGGACTATTGAGACTCCCACATATATCTATAACAAATTTGTGACATTTGATATATTTAAATGAATATTCATAGACAAACAAATAAATAACGTCATACCGACTAAGGCATATCATTATACAAATCAAACAAGGGGGGCACTTCGTAAAATAAAGAAAGTATGTGTGGGGTTTACCAAACCTTTGTCACTATATAAGACCATGCATGGGGTTTACTAAACCTTTGTCACTATATCAGACCATGTGTGGGTTTACCAAACCTTTGTCACTATATCAGACCATGTGTGGGGTTTACCGAACCTTTGTCACTATATCAGACCATGTGTGGGGTTTACCAAACCTTTGTCACTATATCAGACCATGTGTGGGGTTTACCAAACCTTTGTCACTATATCAGACCATGTGTGGGGTTTACCGAACCTTTGTCACTATATCAGACCATGTGTGGGGTTTACCGAACCTTTGTCACTATATCAGACCATGTGTGGGGTTTACCAAACCTTTGTCACTATATCAGACCATGTGTGGGGTTTACCGAACCTTTGTCACTATATCAGACCATGTGTGGGGTTTACCGAACCTTTGTCACTATATCAGACCATGTGTGGGGTTTACCAAACCTTTGTCACTATATCAGACCATGTGTGGGGTTTACCAAACCTTTGTCACTATATCAGACCATGTGTGGGGTTTACCGAACCTTTGTCACTATATCAGACCATGTGTGGGGTTTACCAAACCTTTGTCACTATATCAGACCATGTGTGGGGTTTACCGAACCTTTGTCACTATATCAGACCATGTGTGGGGTTTACCAAACCTTTGTCACTATATCAGACCATGTGTGGGGTTTACCGAACCTTTGTCACTATATCAGACCATGTGTGGGGTTTACCGAACCTTTGTCACTATGTCAGACCATGTGTGGGGTTTACCAAACCTTTGTCACTATATCAGACCATGTGTGGGGTTTACCAAACCTTTGTCACTATATCAGACCATGTGTGGGGTTTACCGAACCTTTGTCACTATATCAGACCATGTGTGGGGTTTACCGAACCTTTGTCACTATATCAGACCATGTGTGGGGTTTACCGAACCTTTGTCACTATATCAGACCATGTGTGGGGTTTACCGAACCTTTGTCACTATATCAGACCATGTGTGGGGTTTACCAAACCTTTGTCACTATATCAGACCATGTGTGGGGTTTACCGAACCTTTGTCACTATATCAGACCATGTGTGGGGTTTACCGAACCTTTGTCACTATATCAGACCATGTGTGGGGTTTACCGAACCTTTGTCACTATATCAGACCATGTGTGGGGTTTACCAAACCTTTGTCACTATATCAGACCATGTGTGGGGTTTACCGAACCTTTGTCACTATATCAGACCATGTGTGGGGTTTACCGAACCTTTGTCACTATATCAGACCATGTGTGGGGTTTACCAAACCTTTGTCACTATATAAGACCATGCCTTGACAAAGAACTAAAAGCAAAACAAAAGACATTGGATGATATCTATTCTAGTCAAATATCATTGGCGAAAATTGTATATAGAACAGAAATTATATAACAATGGGTAGGTAAATGTATCAACAGGAGCTCGAAACAGTATCCTCAAATCTAAATATGTGTGCAAACATCGGTATGCATATATCAATCTTAGTTTATCAAGCAAACAGTATTGGTATGGTCGGAATAGATATAACAATAATAAAAATTATTCAATTGTTACACAAATTTTACAACATATATTTACATAAGCATTATCAAATATAAATAAAAGATGTCCAGCTATAGTTGGCTTATGAAACACTACTGACACACAGTTCTGAACAAAAAGTACAATGGTCGCCGAAGTGCAAGAGTGATCGGACGATCCCCTACCGAAAGGTTACACAACATCCATCAACATCCTCATGACAAATTAAATATAATTACACATACTAGTATGTAAATATCCATCATAGTCTATACAGTTTACTTAACAAAACAGTATAGATGAAATTAAAGTACAGTACTAAGAATCATCAAATACATGTTCACCTGCCACGTGTATTGTTCTATTCGTCAATGACATAAACATCGTTAATTTAGAATTAAGTGCACCAATTTTATTGACTTAATTCATTGTTTATAAAAACGAACATTTTTGCAACACTGTTGGCATCGTAACTCTTAACTATGCTGTTTTTAATAATGTTACAGGATAAAAAGAATACAATGACAGTGTCTGAAAATATAACATGTATTTTGGATGAAAGAAAAAAATGGTCGCCACTATTTTCTCTCTTCCTCACCAAAATGCAGTTGATATTTTCAGACACTGGCAATGTATTTTGTATACATGTAATTTGTCTGTTGCGTATACTTTATATACCATTGAAAAATAAACTTCATTTCTTTTACATCGATTACGAAACAAGTTATACCACATATGCAAATCACTCTCTATGGCCCGGATGTAAGCGCGCGAGGGGTCTTAGTATGGGAGGAAACCGAAGTGCCCGGAGATAACCCACGTGATCGGGCAGGCGACACCTAACCTTTTCACGTCCGTGCCGGGGATCGAACCCCGGTCGGCTGGGGGAAAGGCGAGCGGCTTGACCAATACACTACCCGATCACACAGTGAGCTGTTTGTGTCACTGTCATGTTAAACAAGATCTTAATATTGAGCAAAATGAATCCCTTTCTGTGATAAATTGCGTATAAAACAGTTTATCATTGAATTGCTAGTTTGTCAATTATGATATTTTATTGATGGATTGAAAAATAAATGACATGATGCATCGACATTTCATTCTTTTCCTAACAATTTTCATCTCACGATTCAAAATCTTTGAACAACATAACTACCAAGCAAACTATGTCATAAATGCATTGTTCTACATTTCTTATGAAAAATATAACATAAAATATTGAAGAGTTCTAGGTGAAGTATTTCAATTGAAATCATTGAAAATCCAAATGGTACAGCAATACAATTTAGAAGGTATAATATGTACGCTGATGAAATTATTATTTAGACAAGACAATTTACCTAATAAAGTAAATATATTACTATAAGACCAACTTGAGTTGTTGTAGACAAAAGTTACATTACTTCACGAGCAAGGGCCAGGGTTCGGCATACAAGACGTCCGACCACAATGTGTAATAGCGGACAGCGAGCGATATTGAACATTTCGCACACATTTCACCACCATGGGCTTTTCTGGCATATCACAGTAAAACCAACAAATCTATTTTCTATTAGAACTGGTTTGTTTGCTAAATATATGCAAATTTTAATAATATTTTATACAGATATGTCCCTTTCACCTATGCCATAACATGTATGTGTAACCAGGTATTGTAAAGGCACATACTCTCCTTTTAGGTTTGTGGAATCACGAGGCCATTAGCTGGAGCTCCTGCGGATAGGAATTGTCAACTCATTTCTCTTTACACGTACAATGTGATAGAGTATGGGCTAGTGTTAATCCAGGTATCAACAGAGAAAAAGTATTCAACACCATTAATGTAGATCGTTACCTGAAACAATAACAATTACTAATGATTAGTATAAATCCGAGTTTTCCAGAAAATATTTGATTTTCAGAAAGTTCTTATGACATAATTAAATGTAGTTGGGAAATTATTTAATATTTTTGCATAAGAGTTGTTTTTGAAAATAGCAAATTAAAAAATTCACTGTTCAAATCTTAGCTTAAGGTAGCTCCAAACTTTTAGGAAAACCCATGCATTTTTTTCTAACATGGCTTATTTTCTTGCATTTTCAGGCAGATTTCATATCTGTAAAGAAAACACGAGTGTTCTTGAACTACTTTTTGAGGTATTTGAGCCTGAAATATGCCATCCATACAAATTTGTAGGCCGTAAATAGAAAAAAAAATATCATAAAATTATGTTTTTTGTATCCTAGACATGTTATACATCCGAAGGCTGCCAAGGTTGGGGCCTTGGGTTCAGCCTTCAAAAATATAAACAAACCCTGTTTATTTTTGTCATAAATTTCTATCAATACAAAACTATTGTATTTTTTAAATATTACATTTTTACAATTCAGACCAAAATTCCGGAATTCTAAAATAATCGCATAGGGATGAAAATTTCTAATTAAAACACAAAATTTGGAGAGCATCATAAAATAAACAGACATAAACCAGATTTAACATCACAAAAACATAGAAATTGGTGTGCAATGTTCTATTGCAGCTTGAGTTTCAATAAATAGTCAAACATTTTACATTCTAATACTGGATGAATGGGGGATAAGGCTGTGAGATACAAACTTCAATCTTACAAAAGTGTGAAAATTTGATCGAAGACCCCATGTTTTTATATGATTTTTGAAAACAAAAACATATTACATTGGGTATATTAAACAGGTATACAAATATTGTGAAATTGACATGAGGTTTCATTTCTTTTTTTGTCTATTCATTGATTGTTTAGGTTCAAATATATGCCAAAACATGATTACTATCTATAGAAATGGTTCTGGGAAATAACGAAAATTAGTTAGCAATTGTAAAAATACATTAGTTTGTATTTTGTTCTGTCGTTAAAACAAAAATTCAACAGGATTGTTTCTATACATTCACCCTAATATTACAGAAAATATATTTTTTCTAATTTTCTATTTTCGGTCAGAAAATTTGCATAGATGGCGTAATTCAAACTCAAATATCTCAAAATTCATTTTAAGAACACCCATTCTCTTTACTTATTTGAAATCTGCATGGATGCAAGAAAATAAGACTTGTTGTTTTTTCCCAAACTTATGGAACTACCTTAAGTGCGATCATTTAAATATTCTGTCGAAATTTTAAATCACATAATGTTACCGCTACGCATGCGGAATATAGACCATGAAAGAACAGCATACACGATCAAAATAAAAGATAATATAAAAACAAAATAAAAGGAAAAAGGAAATCTTGTTTTCAAACCCCATCCCTATCTATTTATCTCCCTTGCTTACCGTGTCAACCAGCCATTCAGGCGCTGATCCAGTGTTAGTGTGTTCAACACGGATATACTCTAACGTTCCCATATTCAAGCACGTCCCCTAATAACAGATGCAAAAACATGACACTAAATACTATGAATAAATTTGTATGAAGTATAAGCAAAAATTGATATAAGAGCAACTCCGCCATATTTACGATCGGCAGATGGGCTCTTGAATACACCGTTGTTTTATAATCAGTAAATTAGAATTATTTATGCTTGCAAAATCACATAAAAACAACATTTCAATTTGAGAAAAAGGTTAATAATATCGATCCATGAATGTTTAGACTTGATTATGCAAAATGACATGTTTTAACTTTAAAGGAATTAGACAAAGTGTCGTCAGCAAAGACAATGAAGGAGTTGGTATAAGACACGGAATTTGTGTGTGAAAATATATCAAACTCAAAATGAGCAAACGCATATTTTTGTAACGTCATATCGTTCATATAATGCCAAACAACATGAAAGCGCTGCGCTTGTAATTAATCATGTTAAATGCGGTATCGATAGTATAATCACTATTTGTTTTAAATTAGAACGTATTGTGCTGTATATCGTAGTATTTAATATACAAGGTCCTCATAATGATTTGGCCTGAACAGAAAAGAGTTGATTATGTTCGAGGAAAGAGCAAACATGACATTTCTCTTTCGGGAAACATTTGCAGTGACCACTTATATTCGTTGTTCACAATTTACACGTGTATGTGTTGCTAAACTTACTGATTTTGAATCGGTTGCGCCTACTTCAAACGAGTATCCATCATTAAAGTAGAAAACGATTTCAATTGATGCGTAACTTCCAACCATTATTACGTGGACATCTGCGTCAGTTCCACCTCCCTCTGTTGTGCCCGTCACAATAACAATCTCATAGCCAACATATGTAGGTTCACCTAGTAACAAATGTTGAACGTCAACCCGTTCATTAGTTTTTCAATATCGACAAATAACATCTAAAGTTTTTCTTAATAGGATGCCTCCATATTTGGACACAACAAGATGCATTTATAATTGTAAACGAACCCGTTTTTGAGTTCACCCTATATATATTTTTCATAAAAATATCATCTAACGTGTTATGTTTCATTGATATTTCTGGAGTCTATCATTACAATTCACCCTCATTGACATATATGTAGCAGAGTGTAGGATGTTTTATAAATAAAATCACTGCCCCACCAGGGATTGAATTAGGGACCTAGCTCTAAATAATAAGTCTTACGCTCCGCAAATCGAGCTAAAGATCCTATTTATTTCGCTAGTATTTTTTTCTGCTTACTAAACTTCCAAAGTTGACTTTGGTTCATGTTTATTTTTAATCTCGTTCTACAAAGCGCGTGATGTTTATCATTATCGTTGGCGAAGCAAGTGCAATAACAAGGCGACTGATCGAACGAGACCATGAGAATAATCGAAACTAAAAATCATTGTACAAGTCTCACGTAACAGCACTACTAAAACATCTTAAGTATGTAAAAGAGTTAGCAGAGAAAAGTATTACAGCTGCTAAAGCCAAACAGAAGCAACAACATGACAGGAAGGCAAAAGAGGCACAATTCAAGAATGGAGATCTTGTTTTATTACATTCTACCTGGATTCTCCACCAATTAATCACAACGGAATTCCTGGTAGTTGGAATATTTCCTTTGTCACGGTATAACATCCAGAGACGTTGAATAGTTTACCAAATACGAATTTATAAAATCACTTTTTCTATGAGTCGGAAGGCGATTTCCGGAGTGTCCGAAAATCGACTCGTAGAGACCGAGCTCTAGATCCTAACTGATGACAAAATATGAGACATGGAATTAAATGTACAATTGATACAATGGGTGACACCTGGCATGTATATGACTCTATTATGGCTGGTCGGTACTCGGACAGGTGAGATAATTAGCCTATCTATTGTCTGAGTCGTAAGTGTCATAGTACTAGTAAGACCAGTTTGGATAATTAACTTCAAAGGGTAGATGAGCTATATAAATTACAATTAACCATATGTTATATAGAGAGTAATTAACTGAAACAGACGTGAATAGATACATGTACAAAATGCAGCTTTAAAATATCATGTCACAAGAAGAAAATAAAGTTACGAAAATTTGTGGAAATCAAATTAAATAATACTGAATTAAAATTTTAACCAATGTTCAAAAAATACATAATGTAGCACTTATATCATAAAATTCTTCATGATAGATTACGATAACCGTTGGGGTCGTTCTAATGTGAATGGTTACTGGTGATCTTTAACTCTTCAACGATGTAGAGCAAAACAAAGATGGAATGCTATCAAAGTATGCCTTTACAGGAGTAAAATATAAGCCAAAGTCAAACACCGTACGTGCACAGGGATCTGAGAATTAGTTATAGATTATATAATTATGGACCTACCAGAGTGCCCTAAGACCATATTTAGACGTTTTAAGGTTCTAGATAAAAATCGATGAAAATCATACTCTACAGATCTAAAGTACTGTATACTTATATAGTACTATGTTGAGTATGATTTGTCCGATTTGTTATCTAGATCCATGAAACGCATAAATATGGTCTTAGGGCCCTCTGTTGGGCCCTTAAGTATGTAATCTGTAACTAATTCTAAGATACCTGTGCATATGTGTACGTTAGCTACTTTTGTGACGAGTTTCTGGTAACAGAAAATACGCTTAAGGATGTATTCTTCTGAGGTTTCAGTCCCGTTGAAGTCTCGTTTCGACATAGATCAAAGAAGTTATAAGATTTTCAAATAAAATTTATCAATATCTGTAGCAAGTTGCCAGTTGCAAATTCTGTCAAAAAATTACATTTCTATTTTTAGTAGATTTTTATACGCGGATTTTAAGAAATGACCCATTTGGCGGCCATTTTGAAATTGTGTCTTTTTTTGCTTTGAGTAGCGCCACAGTTTTACCATTTTTAACTGAAATTGGTTTTACTTAAATCATCACTGCGCCTGTATTTTTAGCTGTATCGAGCTAATTTTTGCTGTAAATCTTTACTGGGTTCGTGGTTATTAAAATATGGAGCATTTATGTGTAAAATGATACACTTTTGTCACTTTATTTTTACATTTAATGGTAATTTGAGCACTTTTATTTTTTACTCTAAAATACTGAAAAATAACAAATATTCAAATGGGACAAAAAAGTAAGCACATGGACCCCCCATTTTTCTGCCTGATTTAGAAAGAACAGCCCTTTCCCTGTTAATATGCAAAATATTAACAAAAGTTTAATACCAGAACTTTTTCTATAAAGGGTTAAATTTGGCAAAAATGCCTGGAAACGGTGCATGTTGTAGCTCAAATTAAGGGGTAGGGGTAGCATACGTTGTTATTCTGAGAAAATTATTAGTCTTATTAATCAAAACTGGTATATTTTTAAAGATGACTACTAGAAAATAAATTCTACAAACATTTATACATATCAAACAGCTCATTAGGAAATTATGGCTTTAATATCTTGTGTATATGGTCTAAACGGCAAAATTCCAATTAAATCCAACATTTTATCAACTAGGTATCTTTGAGTGACAATAGCTCAAAAACGAGCACACGGACATATGTATTTTCTTCCATTTTCGTTTATGGTATGAACTCCTATTTCCAAAAATCTATACGAGAAAAAAAGTTTAATACAAGAAAATTTTGACTTCTCAGAGGAGTACATCCTTAATAGAACAATACCAGATATTTCAAGAGAGTGAATATACCATATGTACTGTCATGTTCGAGCATTTTAACTCATTGGTTCAAACAAAATACTTAATAGCTGTTACTTACACAGCAGATTGATGACATTACTCCACGTGCCACCTAATACACAGACTTTATAGTCCGAGTTGCCTCCCCTGTTTGTATAGTCTGTCCAACAAGTGTACTGGGCGATTCCACCAACCGTATAAGTGTTCACTGTAACGTCAGCGTTGGGGTGGGAAGAAGGTGAAGTGCACGCTGTATGATATCACCCCGTTACACAGTAGCAGTTCATGTCATAGGAAAAAGAATTAGATATTTTAAATCAAAACAACGTACACGTCTACATGATTAAACTGCAACTCCAAGTCAACATATCAAAATAACATTGTGAACGCATTAATCAGCAATACCTCATTTACTTGAGGATGAACTGTCATTTTCTTGGCCGGCTAAAACTTTGGAGTAGATATGATAGGACTAGTATTTGGCCTTAATTTTTCAGACCGAAAAATATTAATTCTGGTGCACATTAATTTCACATCAATAAATACTCTCATACTTGCCATTAATTAAAACATAGCTTTTTATAACCATGTACACGATGTACTCCACCTATGACGTCATCAAATTGATGATTTTCCTCTTCTCGCCAAATTTTGCTAGAAATGCATCATCTTTAGGGTAGAAAAGGCTTGAAATGGATTTGGCCGCCACCTTGGAGCAACTTTATATTTTGCATGGATATGCGTAAATACACCATACACAACGTGTTAAAATCTCTTTTTGCTCCACGAAGGAGGCCACATTCATGTTCAGAGAAAACCACTCAAAAAGTATGATATTTCAAGAATTTTTGTGAAAAATCGCGGGAAACTGCATGTTGATGACGTCATAGTGAACATAATTGGCACATGCGGGATATTTTCGGGATGTGATGTATTAGCAAATGTATTCAACTGTTATATGGCAAAATATGTTGTTCTTTACTGGAGAATTAATTTTGCGGCCATATTCGAGTCTTAACGTACCTTCTCCTTTGTTCTGCGCGACAACTGAATTGGATGAATGCCATCACTGTAAACTAAAACACTTTTATGTAAGATGTTTAAAACAGCTAAATATATTTTCAGTCACGCTATCATGTTTTTGTTTACCGGTTAGAAATGTGATATTAAAAAATATGTATAAATATGTAAATATGTATCAAGTTGAGATTTACACTCTTATTTACGTAAATACATAGATGTTTTGTGGAAATTAAACTTAATAGTGGCTTGCTAATGCATGAAAATGATCTTTGTGGACTTTATGATGCGTTCAGCCATGTGTAGCATTTAAATGATTATCGAGTCCCTGTTCTCATACTATTATACACATATCAAACAAATTAATGCGGTTGTAAAAATTCATAAATCAATTAAAATCGACAATTAATACTTGATTTGTCATTACCATGAAGAGAAACTAATCAGTTTAGTTCATATTACAATTACGTTATATAATGAAGAATCAAGTGACCTTTGGCAATGAGAAGTACAATTTTTAATTTGTTGATATAAAAGGGACATGAACCCAAATTAAGTTGTTCTCCAAGCTTACATATGATTTTCAAAGGTTTATTGATGGTTTCATTACAATGATTAGTTATATAAAACGCCAGGAAAATGTGAAGATACCAACCCCATATATTTCAAAAATAGACCGCCATATTCTTTTTTAGCACAAAAAGATAGCTGGTCCAAAAAGAGGCTTTAATTAACAACAAAGTTACTGATAAAACAAGAAACAGTCGTTTTCAATATTCTTAGAAGTTTTTCAATTTACGATAGTTGACATATGGCATATAAGTCATATTCGTTACGTGAAGTAAATCTTTTCTTTGTGTCTGTTTATGTCGATGAGGTGTAGATGTTGTAGAGTAAAGTTGAGTATAAGTCAAATGCTGAGTTGTGGTTTCAGTACTTTATTCCGCATGACAAAGTATGGCCCAGCACCCATGGTCGATTACTGGGGGAATTGACCCAGTACTCAAGGTCGAGTACTGGGGGAAGTTGACACTCTATGCATGGTTTGCTTGCCTTTAAATAGCCCTACATGTTTGTGTTGAGTAATATCTATAAATCAATGTTTAATCACAGAGTCATTCTAAGTTACATCATTAGCAGACATGATAAATCATAGTCATGTGCAACTGTTTGGTTAAATAGCTTTCATCAATGTCTCGACAACATGTTACGCGACCCTAAGGCTAGGCCACATTTACAGACATGGACTGTGACTACATACATGTACTGTTAAACCATATATGTATTTCAATGGTACAACTAATATATTTAAATTTAACTTTTCCATTATTATATTACATACGAAACAATTTGTTTAAGCGATAAAATGAGTCAAACGAAAGTTTTCAATCGACCGGGCAAGGCAAATGGAGGTTCTTGTCTAAATTGGTAATGTACATGAACAGCATACAATGATGAAGTGGTAAGTTGTTCCCGCCTCTTTTATCGAAGCTTTTCATTTATAATTACCAACTTTCCAAATCGCGCACGGTACTGACCCTTAAAGATGCTCCATCGCCGACAGAGCATAAATGATATTCATCATTTGAACAATAATTGGTATTTAATCGTGTAAATAATAGCCTAATTAACACAAAAAAATAATATGAAATAATTTATTTTGCCTTTGGTGCACGCACATTCAGTACTTCATTCCATATAGGATATAGTGGTACGGTATTTTTTTCGGGATGCAATTAATTGTTTTTTATATTTTTAACCTGAAGTAAAATTAAAAGCTCAAACTTTTCAAGAGTGGTAATGGTGTAAAGTGAGTAACTTTTGTAACTGAAGAAAAATACTAAATCGTCTGCTCCTGTTTTTAATAGTGAAAAAATACCATTTGTCAGCGGTGGAGCATCTTTAACGTACTCCGTTTTCTATCGAAAGTCGTTGTGTTCGCTACACCCACGTTTTTGACCCGCCATTTTGTTTACATTCATTTAATTTGTGTACTACAGTGTGAGAGGTCACTGAAGTTCACTGCTGCTGGGTTTTTTTCTCATTCAGCATACATAAATATATGGAACTTCACCTTTTAATTATTTTATTTGATATATTTGTACAATAATTGTAATATTATTTAGTAAGCATCTGGAACGTCATAGATATGTATCTAATTCAAACGTTCAGTAATTATTTAAATTCATGTCCCTTTAATATCTATACGTACGTATAAGGTCACATCTGAATCCAGTGGGTGACCACGTTTCGTCGGCCGCACACGTCAGAGTGCTTGAGTCCGAGGTCTGAGGGATGTAGCCAAATACACAGGCATAGGTAGCGCTACAACCACTGTAGGCGACAAGACTTGTGTGGGGAAGGACTTTAGCAGCAGAGCACTCTTAGATAAAAACACATAACCAACATCATTTTTGTTGGTGGCAATGGATTACATGGAGTTCATCAATATAAAAATACCATTTTTTTTTAGTTTCAAAACAAATAGCCTTAATTTAGCATGATTTCAAAGGTCTTATACTATTATGTAGTCTGTATGATAATAAAACGAAATATTACTATTTCTGTAATGCATGTATTAAGTTTGTTTAATTATAGACAATAGATTAATTACAAACTATAGGTATATCATATCGACAGATTATCGGTGATACTTATCTTTTCGTTTGTTGAACCCTACTAAATACGTGACCTATAAGAAGATCGGTGATTCTTACCTGTGAATTTGTTGAATCCTACCTATATATACGTGACCTATAAGAAGATCGGTGACACTTGCCTGTGAATTTGTTGAATCCTACCTATATATACGTGACCTATAAGAAGATCGGTGATACTTACCTGTGAGTTTGTTGAATCCTACCTATATATACGTGACCTATAAGAAGATCGGTGATACTTACCTGTGAGTTTGTTGAACCCTAGTTATATAGGTTACTTATAAGAAGATCGGTGATACTTACCTGTGAGTTTGTTGAACCCTAGTTATATACGTCATTTATAAGAAGATCGGTGATACTTACCTGTGAGTTTGTTGAACCCTAGTTATATAGGTTACTTATAAGAAGATCGGTGATACTTACCAGTGAGTTTGTTGAACCCTAGTTATATACGTCATTTATAAGAAGATCGGTGATACTTACCTGTGAGTTTTTCGAACCTAACGTCGTTCCCGGGTGGACCAGACAAGATGTTTGCAGACATGTGGCATGACCCATTAACAAAGGAAAATGAAGCACATTCACATTTGCGTTGTACACAGTATGAGGAACACATAAAGCGATTTGATACACCGCTCCATACAACTTTTAATGGGTCGACAACAGCAGCTGCATCCACTTTGATCCCCTTTCTGAAGTGCCTTTGAGTGAGATCTTGTTGCTGGGTTTCTGAAAATCAACAGTAAATCCTTTTATTTTCTATTTAATATTTATTCTGATTCCTAAACAGTTTTAGCACTTCTAGATGATATCGTGTTGTTAGGGAAGTTTTCAAAAGTAATAGTTCTTTACAACATCATCATTATGTCGTAATACATGTATGTTTCAAATTTCGACATGAACTTACTTTGCATTCATGTACTTAATATAAATTATCTTAGAAAAACAGTATAAATTGAAAAGTCTATCTTGTTATCTCCAAAGCATTCAAGATTTTATATTTCAATCATTTATCTTGGGGACGTGGATGTGGCGCAGTGGTAGAAGGCGCAGATATGTTTGGCTAGGCGATTGGGTGCCGTAGATCGTGAGTTCGAGGCCCGGATAGGGCACGAGTCAATAAATTGTCATGCTTTGTTAAATTGTGTTTCTTTGATATTTATCATTTATCTTAGCTATATGCATCTGAAAAGTCAGTTTGTCGTCATTGCTATTTTTTGTTATTCTATTGGTTTTTTATTGTTTCTTATCTCATCATTTGGATTTCATACAATATCATATCAGAAAACAGAAGAAATCACACTTTCTTGTTTTCAACTATTGTGGAACAAGAAAACAAATTTTATTAGTGTGTGAACATTCTCGGCCCCAGGTGCAGACTATCGCTTACTAACCCATAGATCGCATTTACTGTCACACAGTGGTATCATGAATAATGCACTAATTAAGTCCATCTAATCTAATTGTTTCCGTCTATTGTTGAGGCGATATAATTTAATACACTTGTTATATACATATTGCAAAGAGATGGCGTACGTTCTTCTCGATGTATTGTATAAAATATCGTTTTTTACTTGAAAAGAACTTTATATGTTTAATTACTTTTTCCTTTTACTAAATGTTATTTTATTGATATTGATACAATATACCTGTTTTGCTGTTCAAAATAGTCGTTTGCTGCAGCACTGCACTGTCTCTGTGTTGACGAACCTGTGTGATGCTTGATTATTTCTTCGGAATCAAGCATGTTATTACATGGCTTTCTATTTATAAGGAATTTATTGCATCCTAGCTAAGCGAGGACGTAATAAGTCCGGAGTGATGAGAAAGCATGCACTAACCGACTTACTACATACTTCCAACCTCAAACAAAGGAAAATTGTGTCCAATAAATCTTGACTTTAAGAAGCATTCAATATGTCAGTTATTACATGATTTCTCCTCACTCGGGACTTATTAGCACCTCGCCTCGCTCGGGTCGGGTGTAGTGAATCCCAAATTAGTAGAAAACCATGAAATAATGATGGAATTATGGAGTGAGTACGTCAAAGCTTAGACATTCAGACTGATATCGTATCGTAGTTTTATTTGTTTCTCTTACACAAGGATTCAAATAAGTTATATTCTCTTTTATGGCAATTTTATTTAAGCATTGATGTCACTATTTTTAAATTCATCTGGTTATGAAAAAATTTGGTTACAAACTTTTGTGAGAGCCCGCTTTTCATAAAAGTTTGTTAAAAAAAATCATAAAATAATATGTTGACATTTCTTGAATATCTTTTGAAATGTGTATAAAAGGTTTAATAATTCACAGATCTATTTTCTGTATTTTTGCTAATGTTTTAAAACACATGAAGACGATATACATCAAGTTCATACACGATCAAAAAGGGACACTGTTAATAATGATATGTATAAAGGGTATGCGAGTCTTCAGAGGTCGGTCTTCGACAATCAAAAATGTTGATATCAAATATGATATTACATATAATATATTATATGTTTATAGAGAGACCTGCAAAAAGCCGTTTTCCTCAATAATCCTAGTTGGTTTAGAAAAATTATTTCATTATTCTAATTAATTATTTCTTTTATTCAAATCTTTTTGTTGTTACATTCATCAACATTTGGTCATGATGTTTTCATTAATACATAAGCATATATTATTCTAATTAATGTATTATCTTTTAATCAAAACTATTGTCATCATAACAAAGGATATATGTTCTATATATCCCACAGTATATGAACGGAAGTGTATAGTATTTTTTTAAATTTCGTTGTTGCGAGTCTGTATAGCGGTACTCGGTCACTTGATAGGACCAATGAAACAATGGATAGTGGATATTTTTACCAATTTTATTCATTCTATACGTTTTTGTTGTAATATTCAGTTATAAACAGCGCCATGGATAGCAATTTGAACTACCATTGACTAATGAAATGTTGAGGGTTACCCAGCATTAACATTTCAGATACTTTTCGTGAGTTGATCTGCTGTTCATCATCGAAGAATCGATGCAGCCGTCTAATATTTTGCACTATTTTAAGGCATTCTGTGTGGCTTTCATTATTTCAAGCACCATCACAGGTTCATAAAATTCAACAATATCAAACACATAAATACATATTAATGGACACAATATCTTTTACTTAATCGTATTTTGAAGTTGTAGGAAGATCAGTTAAAATTGTATAGTCACTTGCATTGATTTGAAACTGGCGATGTATAGTTACTTGCGAGGACACTTGTATAGTCGCTTGTTATAAAAAGGAAATATATTCAGCGATAAAAGGCTCTGAAGCTAACAAATTAAACAAATCAGTCTAACAGAGTTATCAAATACGCTATCAATTTAAATTAGTCAACTTTGTAGCACAGATCAGATATAGTCATTTACAATTTAGATGGAGTAAATACAAAAAATGCAATAGAATGCACCACGTTGATACTTCAGGTAAAACTTATAAGGGATTTCCATGGACCAGTCATTACTTAAAAAAAATGTCAGAATTACTGTGAAAACAAATCCTTCAAGAATCATAAACGAAAATTACTTACGCCATTTTTATATTCCTTACGCTGGAAATGGCTGTTCATGGCTAAGGCTATCATTTTCATATTTTCGTATCTAACGTTATTCCACGGGGGTTTAAACTTTTGTCTTTACTGTAATGCCATTGTTGCGGCGAGTGGTTTTCACGATGTCTTATTACCAGCGAAATAAGTAAAGTCTAATCGCACGCGTAAATATATGTCGGTTTCAAATATACCTTATAGGGAAAAGAATAATTACATTAGTATGGACAAAATTAATGTCAAGTTTTCGAGGCGATCTGTCCCTTTATTAAAACACAAAAAGAACAAACAAAATTTCCTGTTAATGACGTCGTGGTCAAAATGCACACATACTCAGATATATATTATTTTCTTTAATAAAAACACATATAGGCTGATTAATATTAGTGATGATAGTAGTGATGAGCATCTAATCTACCCTTGTGCGTCTGTATCGATTGGTACATATTCAATATCGTTGTCGCCCGGGAATCACGTGATAAAAAAATGAGCTTTCCATGAATCAAATCATAAAAAACTAGATTTACGCAACTTTCCACTTTTTGTTTCTATGTTACTCAATACTGAACACATCCTGTGGCCTATACGATATCATACGTAAGTTCATTTTGCTTAAAAATTGCTGAAAAATGGAAAAATAAGCGATTTGTAATGATATATTTGCGCAAGTGACTATGCAGTAATTTTTTAAATTAAAACAAGCGACTATACAGTAAAGTAACAAGCGACTATAACAGTAAGTAACAAGCGACTATACATAAAAAGGATAACAAGCGACTACAAAAAGTAACAAGCGACTATAAAAAGTAACAAGCGACTATACAGAAAGTAACAAGCGACTATACAGTAAAGTAACAAGCGACTATACATAAAGTAACAAGCGACTATACAATAAAGTAACAAGCGACTATACAGTAAAGTAACAAGCGACTATACAACTAAAGTAACAAGCGACTATACATACAAGCGACTAAAACAAGCGACTATACATAAAGTACAAGCGAGACTATACAGTAAAGTAACAAGCGACTATACAGTAAAGTAACAAGCGACTATACAGTAAAGTAACAAGCGACAAACAATACAAAGCGACTAAAGTAAAGTAACAAGCGACATACAGTAAAGTAACAAGCGACTATACATAAAGTAACAAGGACTTAAATAAATACAAGCGACTATACATAAACAAGCGACTATACAATAAAGTAACAAGCGACTATACATAAAGTAACAAGCGACTATACATAAAGTAACAAGCGACTATACAGTAAAGTAACAAGCGACTATACATAAAGTAACAAGCGACTATACAATAAAGTAACAAGCGACTATACAATAAAGTAAGCGTAACAAGCGACTATACAATAAAGTAACAAGCGACTATACAGTAAAGTAAATAATACAGCGACTATACAATAAAGTAAAAGCGACTATACATAAGTAACAAGACAGCGACTTTACAATAAAGCACTATACATAAAGTAACAACGACTATACAGTAGTAACAAGCGACTATACAGTAAAGTAACAAGCGACTATACATAAAGTAACAAGCGACTATACATAAGTAACAAGCGACTATACATAAAGTAACAAGCGACTATACATAAAGTAACAAGCGACTATACAATAAAGTAACAAGCGACAAAATAACAAGCGACTATACAGTAACAAGCGACTATACAATAAAGTAACAAGCGACTATACATAAAGTAACAAGCGACTATACAGTAAAGTAACAAGCGACTATACAGTAAAGTAACAAGCGACAGACTATACATAAAGTAACAAGCGACTTACATAAAAGTAACAAGCGACTATACAGTAAAGTAACAAGCGACTATACAGTAAAGTAACAAGCGACTATACAGTAAAGTAACAAGCGACTATACAGTAAAGTAACAAGCGACTATACATAAAGTAAAAGCGACTATACAAAAGAACAAGCGACTTACGTACAAGCGACTATACATAAAAGTAACAAGCGACTATACAGTAAATACAATAACAAGCGACTATACAGTAAAGTAACAAGCGACTATCAATAACAAGTAACAAAAGTAACAAGCTATATACTAAAAAGTAACAACGACTATACAAAAGTAAACAAGCGACTATACAATAAAGTAACAGCGAATACAATAAGGTAAAGTAACAAGCGACTATACATAAAGTAACAAGCGACTATACACAAGCGACTATACAATAAAGTAACAAGCGACTATACAGTAAAGTAACAAGCGACTATACAATAAAGTAACAAGCGACTATACAATAAAGTAACAAGCGACTATACAATAAAGTAACAAGCGACTATACAATAAAGTAACAAGCGACTATACAATAAAGTAACAAGCGACTATACAGTAAAGTAACAAGCGACTATACAGTAAAGTAACAAGCGACTATACAGTAAAGTAACAAGCGACTATACAATAAAGTAACAAGCGACTATACAAAAGTATTTCGTGTATGTATATTTTGAGATATGTTTTAGCCGCTTTCTAATTACGAATGATGTAGAATAAAGGAATAAAGAAACTGAAAATAAATAAACAATCAAATTACTCATATAAGTTACAAATATAACCTATATTATATATATTTTATTGATTTACATGTTATGAGGACGTCTATAATGTTTAACATATTTGTAGTTACGAATAATGCCGATATTTGGTGTTTTACCGACCTTTATACTGTGCCTGTTTTCATTCATGCCGCTTCGATACTCACAAGTGACGATACAAAAAGCAACTAATGATTATACTATACACTTTCATACACTGTGTATCCGGAATAGTGAAATTATTTTCATAGTTGATATTTGTTGATTTATGTTTTGACAAATTCCTCGGAAAACCTGTGAAGATGTGCGGTTTTAGTGCTAGGTTATCCTACCATGACTGGAAGATTGACTTATATGTAGATATCATTCGTGATTGTTATTAGATAAAAGTAGGCAATGATCATATAACATATACAGGGTGTCCCATAATTCATTTTACACGTTCGAAATGTTATAGCTTTTGATATATATGGACAACAAAAAATATGTATGGTATATCAAAAGTTTTGTTGTATAATTATCCTTAAAAGCATAAGCGTCAAATGACGTGACCACTTTTAGGATATTGGATGTTAAGTGAACATTACACGGGTAATGTGAAATATTCCATACTTTGTAATACATTGGTTCTTTTATGACCAATTTCTCAAGAAATCAAACCATTTTGTGTGTTGTATTACCAGAAATACAGAAAGTAGTCACAAACACCAGAAAGCGTTGTCCATATTATCAATAAGGCATTAGAAAATAGGAATAAATCTTCGATAATAGTGTTCTCAAGTTGCTCAGATGTCAAGGATACGTTGTTTTTACCGCACTATGCAAAACTTATTTGACAAATTATTAAACTTTTAAAGTGTAACATAATTTATGGAACACCCGATATATACAAATGAAAATAATGTTTGCAATAGCATTATATATTTTCTGAATATTATGAAGATATATTCAGTCATCCTAAGCTGAACAAATGATAAAACAATAACTTCATATGTCCCCGAAAAAGTCTAGAATACTCTCTTATCCGTAGTTGTAAACGTACCTGTAGCTGTCCAAAACAAGAACAACGTCATCAACAGTCCAGGTGGACTCCTACACCTGTCCATTGTTCCGATCGCCGTCTAATTTAGGGAGATGTCCTGCTAGAATGGTCTCTCTTACTTTAGATGTCTTACTTTAGATGATCACTTTCTTTCAGAGTGTCTCTTTTCCACTACAGCGTTCAATGTTTCACTGTATTTCTCTTTATATCATGTAGCCGACTTTCCCTACTGAGTAGGATAATTTACCATTTAAATTCCCTTGTAGCCAGTGGCTTTTGTACTAACACAACCAATTCTCATATGAGTTTGTTTCGTTATTATACCGTCTGTTTGTCTAGCACATCAGATATGACGATTTTGTACCTGAAATATCCCCCAGTATAATACGATGGCCGAGGTGAGCCACGTACTCACAACCATAAGTTGGATATAGTTGTACATACAAACTTGACATAGTTAAGAATTTACTTGTCGACTCACGCATATAAGTAGTGTAGTTGTAGACAGCTGATTTTTTACAAAGTTACTTGTCGACAAACACATATAAGTAGTGTAGTTGTAGACAGCTGATTTTTTACAAAGTTACTTGTCGACACACACATATAAGTAGTGTAGTTGTAGACATTTAAAACTTTGAAACGTTACTTGTTGGCACACACATATAAAGTACATGTAGTGTAGTTGTAGACATTTGAAACTTGTCATAGTTACTTGTCGACACACACATATAAGTGATATTGTGTTTCCCACGATACTTGTAATTCATTTGTTTTACTTGATAACCTACTGACCTTTTCCTAGTGGACTAAATTCAAGAATGTAGCCTATTCATTTTAAAAAGGAACGGGTTAGGAGTCCGCCGTATCCTTGTTAGATTAGTCATTGGTTATCTAAGGTTGCAGCTAGCGTTTGAAACTATATTTGAGGTAAGCATTCATCTTATTTTTGTCCTTTGTATTCAGTCATATCTATCTCGCAGTCACACAACACCTCCCTTGTTAATTACTATATTTTGTGTTCTTCTTGACACGGTTTCATGCATGCTTTGAAAATGGATAAATATAATCTGCCATCTAGAAAGTGTTAGTTATAGTTAATCTAAGCAACATTAATCTCACATTTACAAATAACTCAAAGGTGTGGTATACTAACCAGATGTTCTATTAGATACTATATTGAATGTATGTCAAATAGTGATTAATATTACTTGATTTATTAAAACAATATATTCCCTGTTGTGTAACTGTTTAGCTCAGTATCGATTAATTAATCTCAATAAACGTATGAATACTTAGTAAATGTCAACGAAAGGGCCAAATTTCTTACTGCTATTTGTATCATTCATTTTATTGCAGACATGTGATCGGTTTTGCATCCTCTTTTCAAAGAGAGATGGATTATGATATGGGTAAGTCTACCAGTGCGAAATAGTTTAAATTTACATGCCATACATCTTTCTTGTTTAGTTGAAGTCTTCATGAACAGTTTTTCACTCGTCAGTTTCATATCGATGAATTGTATATTTTAGATTATCGTTGGCAGCAGTGGTATGCATGTGCATACGTTTAATTGAAGATAAGTACTTGACGTGTTGTCGCAATAAACCTTCAGTTAAAATCTGACGTATAATACAGTAAATTGTGAATAGTTTCCATTTTTTCAGTTAATAGGACACTCTGTGAGTATGCAAGGAACAATTACTCTTACTTTGAAATGTCATCTATGCTTCAAAAAGATTTCAACATCACACTGAGGTAAAATTGACCATCCTACATTTCTTTTTATGAAAAAATACATTAGAATTACATTTAAAACTGAATGTACATTGTATCTAGTGTTTTTCGCATTTAAACAAAAAATATCGAAATTGATTGAATTTAATTTAGATGATAATATACTAAAAAGAATGTGATACTTAAAGATGAAGGAAACATTACTGATGTTGTTTTAAAGAAACTCTATCATACAAGTTTTCTCTTTATTTTACAGCAGAAATGCCATTTGCAAACGTCTAAAAAGATGTGGAATTGCAAGCAGGAAAGGACCAACAATGCATTCTGAAATTGAAATAAAGTCTAAAATACAGGTAATATTTATGCGGATGTGTTGATATAGGTTCATTTTTGTTAATTGGTATATACTCAGAAATCGATTTGCAGGAATACAGATCAAGACACAGTAAATATAAGATAAGGAATATTGAGTTTTATCTGCAGGATGCATTACCACGTATGCCGACGACCATTGGTTACAGATTCATGACTGACTATCTTCGAAGGGAAGGGATGCATGTTCGAAGGTAAAAAAAGTTTCATGTTTTCCTTGTAATGAGGGGTGGCTGGCCGTTTCCGTGTAAACAACCACTTCTCTGAAACTTTGAATGGCACTCATATTCCATTGGTAGCATCCTTATCGGGTGGAATTCGAAATTGATCAAATACCCCAAGGACGTATTCACTTATAAATCCTTGAATACCGTTAAAACTAGAAAATAAGACGCGGCTTATTTTCTTTAATAGTAAGAGATTACAAGCTTATTTTCAAGTACCGTTTTATTTTCGAATAAGACGGTACTTGAAAATGGCTAACTTTCGAGAGTGGTTTAGTGGTAATCAGTTATGGTACAGTATGGTTTATTTAAGAGGTTTTTATTTATATATTCATTTGAGTTAACTCCCTTACTTTCCCTTTTTGTTACAGAAAAATGTCAATATCTTTAACAAGATTTATGGCAAAGAAAATGCAAACAACTTAACATATTGTACCAATGTACGGATTAAGTTTAGGGTTATAAGATCATGTTCAGATATCGCTGTCACTAAAATAAATTAAGATCAGTATTGCTTCAGCGATTCTCGGACTGCTTGTTTCACTGCTGTCATCCCAATGATATGTGGTTTGATCAATTGAAATTAAGAGATTGTTTATGAAAATAACTAAATAAATCCTGTGAGCTGAGGACTTCTTGTCTATTCGATAAAGATGTATAAATATATAGTTCTGTTTATGCGAATTTCATATTAGGGATACCGTAATGAAGATTATGAGAGAAACGGATAAAGAAGGCGTCGATGCTCGCCGCCGTCGAAGAATTAAACGTAAAGTGTACATGAGCATGGGTCCAAATCATGTTTGGCATATGGATGGGTAAGTTGGTTACAGCTTTCATCGTGAATATTGATTGGTTTGAAATATTTTAGCCAAATTATTTAATTTTTCACTCTTTTTCCTGAAAACGTGTTCCTAGAATTAATATCAAATATAACTTACAAATAGGAAATAGTACTATAGTATGTTACCAAATAATATCACCTTTATTCTATTGGTTAAAATCCACGCTCGTTAATGCGATATATATACCATAATTCCACATGTTGATATCAGCTAGGATGATATCACCTCCCCTAAAAAGTTTGGGTATTGACTGTTGGACGGTAAAAATGCAAAAGCTTATGGTGACGTCAATTACGACACAATCGAGAATCAGAGATAATTCCAACATTCAAATTTCTTTCGTGTTATCAGACATGTTTGCCATATTAGTTGGTAGGAGTTTTGGAATTTTGCATTCGCACTGTAAGTCTAAGAGAAATTTACTGGTTTATTTGTTGTTTTATCTTAGAACCAAACCAACATTTTATTTATATAGTAACGTGACGAGGAGGGAATACAACAATTCACATAAGTTCTATTTACAAATTTATTTACATTATATACATAAGTCTCAATCCACATAATCAAGCTAGCCCTAAACAGTACGGGAGACAGCCCCAAACTCCTTTTCAAACTCTCAATGTTCTTAATGCTAAAACTCTCCAAACTATCCTACTTGTTCCTTATATAACCTTATAGTCCCTTATACCCAGAACTCTATCTAAGCTAGACCTAAACTAAAATAAGGAGGGGGCATTTTATAAACGGAATGGCCCGTATCTGAGAGAGTGGACCTAAATCTCATAAATCTCTACTTGACCGGGGAAGGGGGGAGGGGGACATTTAGATACAGAGTGCTCGTGGTGTTCTGGGATACAGTCTAGGTTTCAGAGCTAAATTTCATTAATCACTCCAAGCCCCAGAGAGCACTGATAGCCCAGCAACTTTTATCTGCTGCGTACCTAATTTATTGTAACTGTCCCCTAACACCCATCCCCTCCCTTATTGGACACTAATGATATAGGAATATAGTTCTACAGATTATATGCTAATTACTACATACTAATGACTATTAACTACGAATTCTACAATATCAGTTTCACAATTGTAAGACTTGTTATGATTCTAACTATAGTATTTTCTGATTATTTCAGAAATAAGAAAAAAAAACTTATGATTAAAAATTTATAACATGAACATTTAGATATCACACCTCTGATCAGCCCTTGGTCATTTAGCGCTCTGGCCAATATCTGGACACCCAGGCTGAAAAGGGGTATGCTATGTAATAATCTCTAAATATATGATGTCTTATAGAAGTTCCAATGCAAGTCAAGCATAAAACTTGCCTTGCTATATTTAGAAAACACTACGTATCACAAAGAGGCGAAATATGGAAAGATAATAGATAATGGTCATTGCAGGCCGGCTTCATTTGATCCATCAACTTTTGATCGAAAACATCCATACATGTAATTATATGGTACTTGTCAAAAGTTAGTCGCCATGGAATCCTCAAACATGGTACTTTCTTCAATCCTCAATCTTTTTTACTTTTTATTTATCACTTTCGCATGAAAACGAGAACCGTTTTATTTACTTTTTATTGTTTATAATATTATTTGTGTTCATAAGTCGTGTTTTCATGCAATATTTCCCCCATTTCTTTAGGTATGACAAACTAAAACCATATGGATTTCCAATTCACGGATGCATAGATGGGTAAGTGAATGCAAGAGAAAATATGCAATATCTAATTTACTATATAACACTATATTACGCCAAGTCGGAATGGAAATTCATTACGGGTAATTATCGGTAATTGATTTGTTGGTTCTTGCTTCATTACCGTTTTAAATTTATAGTCGTTCCACCACATTTGCATTCTAAGAGGGTTTTTGTAAAATTCATCTTTACAACAGTATAAACACGGAAGCCGAGAGTGAAAAACTATGATGACATTCATTCATAAAATGCAAAAATATATATTATGACTATGTAACGTCGATAACAAACAAAATGTTATAGTCGTGTGTGTTTTGTCAAGATTAGTAGAAATTGTTTCATTCTATATAATGATTTCATTCTTCTTATTTTAGGTTTTCTAGAAGAATTTTATGGCTTGCTGTTGCTTATACCAATAATGATCCGCGAGTGGTCGCCCAGAACTTCCTGACGTGTGTTAAGAAATTGAAAGGTTCGTCAATAAAGTTAGCGTTTATTCCAGAACATCAAGCATTGGTATTATAAGGAAATTCATTTTAAACTAACATTTAGTACCCGTATCCTATATGATTTGACATTTCTCCCTTTACACTTATTTTTTTTTTGATTTGTTTTGTTGTAAAGATAAAAAACACTAAATTTTCCATCAAATAGGGTGTCCATTGGTTGTACAAGCCGATCCAGGCACAGAGAACACGCACATTGGTGCAATTCAGTGTACATTACGCCATGAAGCTACAGACTGTTTCCAAGGGATATCTAGCTTTCGTGTAGTGAAATCGACTCTTAATCAGGTAATATAATTTGAAACATATGAAAGAAGAAGCAGAGTGGATAATATTTAAAATTCAAAAGAAAATTTATATATAATATTTTAGCGTTAAAAGATCACTTCCCTATATTTCAGCGAATTGAAGCTTGGTGGAGTACGTTCCGGCGACAAAGAAGTGACTGGTGGATTCAGTTCTTCAAAGATCTTGCTGCAATGGACTTGTTTCGTAAAAACAACGATTTTGACCTGTAAGTATGACAACTAAGATTATATATTAAACAAATAGAAAAGAATAAAGTGTTAATATTTTTAAAAATATTAACACTTTATGGAGGAATGTTTTTGTGTATTTATGCTTACATACTACTATGGTGAAGATGTTGTTCACAGAAAAGGTTCCAGTACTATCCATCAACCAGTGCCTTTTATACTATTGACATTAAGAAGGAGAGTAGAAATTAAACAGAAAACATGATATTCACTCTGCTTCTGCGAA